>NC_059228.1:12778161-13139537 GCF_020615455.1 Coregonus clupeaformis
GGTCCCCTGGAGTGGGGGAGGGGGGGTCTGCCTTCCACTTAGCCCATACCAACACAGGCAGGGTTTCATGAGCCCGCGGCGCAACACAAACATAAATAACCATGATGAGAGAGGGGTTAAACAGAAGACTTGACAAGGGGAAACTGTACACCAGAAAAAAGCTAACACAAAATAATCCACCAAATATTATTTGGGGATGTCAGAATTAAATAAGCAGTGCACATTAACTTCACGTTCTTTGTAACAATGCACTATCACTCCCAAGGACCTCCGCTTGTTTAAGAGTTATTTTAGGGTAATGCTTTGAATGTTTGAAGTGCCCGTGACCTGACTTCAGGCCTTTGTAGGGGGTTTCTAGCCTGACAAGTCCACAGTGTTTAAAAAGGCAAGAATGGCACTCTATCTCTCTATATGTTATTTAAAGCCGTAAATGTCGTCCACATGGTCACTAAATCAGGAAGGTATCAGACTAGTCAGAGGAAGCCAGTTATTAAAAGGCATTCCCCAACATTCTTCCATAGGGGGATGAGGTGACTGTTTGTATAGCTACATGTCTTGGTTACACGTCATGTGACTAGACTATCTACAGTACACTGCAATAGCTTCAAAGTGGGCCATGAGTGCCTCTATCTAAATACAGTTCTACTGTTTCATACCAATATATTTAGATGGGTAATCATGTGTTTCAGTATGAGTTTGTTGTTGGTGTATTGTTTGTTTCTTTACTGAAGGCATTTTTTGTTATCCTAGAAGTTCACTTTAATCTAAATGATTTTCTTTCCCCTGTCAGGACCTGGCATTGATGTCCCTGCCCCTGATATGAGCACTGGAGAGAGGGAAATGTCCTGGATCGCTGACACCTACGCCAACACCATGGGCCACCATGTACGTGTTCCCTGTATAAACTCACTGCCCTCTCCCACAATAGACAGAGTTTCCACCAGCACTTCCTATCAACTAAGTTAAACAGCTTTTAACAATTACTGTAAACCACTTAAATGAAGGAAAATGTCATATAGAACTTTCTCAGCTGTTCCTCTGCTTGGTATATTTTATCACCATGAATCTGTTCATGTCTTATCAACCTTATAACCAAGCAACTATGTTACATGACCACAGACCACAAAGCAGAACTGTGTACAGTAGCAAGTGGTCAAGTGATAAGTTATTCTGTGTGTATACTAGCCATCCCTATTGACTTTGCTGAGTAAATATTTCCAGTATGTCACTGTGTTTTTCCCTTATCCCTTTTGTTGATTTGAGTTTTTACACAAAGTTCTGCTGGACTTTTATATGACCCTTATTTTCCTGTCATTAGGATACTGTTCCAATTCTACTGAAAGACAAAGCTCTAGATTCCATTAAGTTTAACTGTCTCTTGCTGTATGATGCTTATATGTTTTGTTGATTGCCAGGGAGGAGGTCAGGGAGCATCTCAACTGTACACTGGAATTTACCCTATAGCCTAGTCATAGAAGTTGGCCTCAGGCTAAAAACAGCACTACAGAGACATGTGCTCTTGTCCTGTCAAGGATTAAGTTTGTCACAGTTTGAGGACAATGCTGTGCTGTGTCCATGCAGGCCTCATGGTTAACTCCCTGTCTTCCCATAGCAGTCATTAATGACCTTACTTTATCAAGACGTTTAGTCTGATTCATGTTCTTCTCAGAATGTAGACTGAAGATGTTATTGTGTAGTGTGTTGGCAATTTGGCCTTGCCAAGTGCATGTTGGGACTTTTTTGGTATTGTCTTCCAATTAGACTAGTTTCTGGGTTATATTGATGTTATTATTGTAAAGAGCCTCATCTTTATCCCTCTGATTTGTCTCCGGTACATCCCAAAATGTGTCGACTTCACCATCCAGTGAGCCTCTTACAAGGTTGCCAAAATACGTATAATAAAATGGCCGTCTGCTGCATTTGTTTGCTTATGTGAAGTTGCTAATTCCACCACTAACGAACCACACGTTCCTCTCCTCTGTGTCCAGGACATCAACGCCCATGCCTGTGTGACTGGTAAGCCCATCAGCCAGGGGGGCATCCACGGAAGGATCTCGGCCACCGGGCGTGGAGTATTCCACGGCATCGAGAACTTCATCAACGAGGCGGCCTACATGAGCCAGCTGGGCCTGAGCCCCGGCTTCACCGACAAGACCTTTGTCATCCAGGTACAGACACAGCACTTATTGATTAGGAATGGCATTTGATTTACTTTCATCAGGTCTCAAAGCACTTTACAGTGTATGGGGTGTCATTATAGTAAGAGGTATGAGTAGGGTTGCAAAAATTTACAAAAGTTACCGGAATCTTCAGTCATTTTGGTAATTAATTGGAAATCTATGGCAATCTATTGTGACTTTGGTCAATAATTATACATTTTAGACTTGAATAACTTGTAATAAAATGTATTCATATAGTATTCATTTATTATATTGAACAAAAATATAAAAGCAACATGTAAAGTGTTGGTCCCATGTTTCATGAGCTGAAATAAAAGATCCCTGAAATTTTCCATACGCACAAAAAGCGTATTTCTCTGATTTTGTGCACAAATCAGTTTACGTCCCTGCTAGTGATAATTTCTCCTTTGCCAAGATAATAATCGTGTGGCATATCAAGAAGCTGATTAAACAGCATTATCATTACACAGGTGCACCTTGTGCTAGGGACAATAAAAGGCCACTCTAAAATGTGCAGTTTTGTCACACAACACAATCGTCTGAGACCAGCCACTCGGACAGCTGATGAAACTGAGGAGTATTTCTGTCTGTAATTAAAGCCCTTTTGTGTGGAAAAACTCATTTTGATTGGCTGCCCCTGCCCAGTCATGTGAAATCCATAGATTAGGGCTTAATGGATTTATTTCAATTGACTGATTTCCTTATATGAACTGTAACTCAGTAAAACCGTTGAAATTGTTGAATTTATATTTTTGTTCAGCATATATCTGTGTCCATGTTGTCCATTAGTTTCTAGTAGATAGACCATATGGTTCAAGAGAAAATAGCCTAATTAATGAAAGAAAGCATCTAATCAACAATCACATTTTTTCAATTAACTCTGCAACTCTTCCAACTATTGACTGTCACACATTGACGGCAACAAATACATATTGACATAGTAAAATACATTCAATTGTGTAAATAAAAAATGATATAAAGGATATTTTATTCTGAAACCCTCATTAACCACCAAAGGTACTTACTAAGTTGATGTTTTACAGCAATGTCATTCAATTTTATATTTTAAAATCATCTGATTTTAATTATTTCATATATTATACATGTTATAAGGCCCCACAGAGGGCCAGAGATGATTGCAGACACCTGTGATAATCTGAAGTAGCCAAAAGGCCCAGTAGATGTGATGGATTACATAAAGTCCTTGAAAGGTACCAACATTCTGGTAGTTTACTGGTAAACTTTGAAAGTTTCCAGTAATACACCCTCCCTTTACAACCCTAGGTATGACTCAGCACCTAACAGCATTTTCTGTTAGGGAAGCATTGCATACTGCAGAGTATGCATCTACTGCAGCACTGCTTATACAGTGGGGAGAACAAGTATTTGATACACTGCCGATTTTGCAGGTTTTCCTACTTACAAAGCATGTAGAGGTCTGTCATTTCTATCATAGGTACACTTCAACTGTGAGAAACGGAATCTAAAACAAAAATCCAGGAAATCACATTGTATGATTTTTAAGTAATTAATTTGCATTTTATTGCACGACATAAGTATTTGATACATCAGAAAAGCAGAACTTAATATTTGGTACAGAAACCTTTGTTTGCAATTACAGAGATCATACGTTTCCTGTAGGTCTTGACCAGGTTTGCACACACTGCAGCAGGGATTTTGGCCCACTCCTCCATACAGACCTTCTCCAGATCCTTCAGGTATCGGGGCTGTCGCTGGGCAATACGGACTTTCAGCTCCCTCCAAAGATTTTCTATTGGGTTCAGGTCTGGAGACTGGCTAGGCCACTCCAGGACCTTGAGATGCTTCTCACGGAGCCACTCCTTAGTTGCCCTGGCTGTGTGTTTCGAGTCGTTGTCATGCTGGAAGACCCAGCCACGACCCATCTTCAATGCTCTTACTGAGGGAAGGAGGTTGTTGGCCAAGATCTCGCGATACATGGCCCCATCCATCCTCCCCTCAATACGGTGCAGTCGTCCTGTCCCCTTTGCAGAAAAGCATCCCCAAAGAATGATGTTTCCACATCCATGCTTCACGGTTGGGATGGTGTTCTTGGGGTTGTACTCATCATTCTTCTTCCTCCAAACATGGCGAGTGGAGTTTAGACCAAAAAGCTATATTTTTGTCTCATCAGACCACATGACCTTCTCCCATTCCTCCTCTGGATCATCCAGATGGTCATTGGCAAACTTCAGACGGGCCTGGACATGCGCTGGCTTGAGCAGGGGGACCTTGCGTGCGCTACATGATTTTAATCCATGACGGCGTAGTGTGTTACTAATGGTTTTCTTTAAGACTGTGGTCCCAGCTCTCTTCAGGTCATTGACCAGGTCCTGCTGTGTAGTTATGGGCTGATCCCTCACCTTCCTCATGATCATTGATGCCCCACAAGGTGAGATCTTGCATGGAGCGCCAGACCGAGGGTGATTGACCGTCATCTTGAACTTCTTCCATTTTCTAATAATTGCGCCAACAGTTGTTGCCTTCTCACCAAGCTGCTTGCCTATTGTCCAAAGTATTGTGTTAAAGGAAACATGCACACTGCTTGTTTGTGGTCAAATCATTCTTTTTGGTTAGAGGTAGCAACATTAGAGGCTACTATAGAATGTTACCCAGGATGTTGGTATATTCCCTAAATAGGATACATAATAGCTTGTTAAATGTTGATGTATGGAGGACTGTCCTCCCTCCTACAGTAGAACAGTGTTACAGCTAATTACAAGCTGTACTGGTGGGAGGCTGCAGCATGTGTTATCATTATCATAAGTGAACCATAAACCCACTGGACCAGAAGACACTACACTACTCATGAACAAGAACAGAATCATAAATGTGCATTCTGTACATACAAGCAGGAACAGGCTTAACAATATGTGACTTACAGGGCACTCAGGTCAAAAACAAAGGTTCCAACCTATGTAATTTTTTTGTATTTTATTCTGAAATTCTTCTTTCTCTTTTCCCAGGGTTTCGGTAACGTTGGCATGCACTCCATGCGTTACCTGCACCGTTTCGGGGCCAAGTGTGTTGGTGTTGGAGAGATGGATGGAAGCATCTGGAACCCCAATGGCATCGACCCCAAGGAGCTGGAGGACTACAAGCTGGTTAGTACACAACTCATAGCTACAGTCACTAACCTGCAGGTCGACCTCTCTCTGGCTGTTTCATGCCCATGTAGAGAGCACAGTCTAAGGGTGCCACCTAGGGGACGTACAGTCTTCCTACACTCAAAGTCCTCCACAGACATACAGCCAACATCCAAGTGGCTCCAATGGCAAACCAGGATACACTTTGGTCCTGTAACTGTATGTCTCTGTCTCATTGTCTTTCTCTCTCGTTCTTCTCACCAGAAACACGGCACCATCGTGGGCTTCCCCAACTCCACACCATACGAAGGCAGCATCCTGGAGGCTGACTGTGACATCCTGATCCCCGCCGCCAGCGAGAAGCAGCTGACCAGGAATAACGCCCACAAAATCAAGGCCAAGGTCAGAGTTCAACAATCATGTCCAGACCAGCAGTCACTCTTATTACACATTTTACATTTTAGTCATTTAGCAGATGCTCTTATCCAGAGCGACTTACAGTTAGTGAGTGCATACATATTTTATTTTTTTCATACTGGCCCCCCGTGGGAATCGAACCCACAACCCTGGCATTGCAAGCGCCATGCTCTACCAACTGAGCTACACGGGGCACACTGAGTAATGTGCAGTGATTCCACATTTAATGCAGGCTAAAGTTATACACAATCATCACTGACCTCTATTGAACCTCACTAACAGTAGGAACATGTTTGTGGAAAGCTGGATTTGGTATGTATAGTGTATTTAAATCGTCTTTTGTTTTTCCAGATCGTTGCTGAAGGAGCCAACGGCCCCACCACCCCTGACGCTGATAAGATCTTCCTGGAGAGGAATATCATGGTGATTCCGGTAAGAGGCTGTATGCATATTTCAGACTGCATATTAATTTTTTCTCCACTTTCGCAACTTGTAGCAGGTTCGATTAGATTCTGTTGGTCCTGGAGACCTAGATATTTTTAGGGCCGTTTTCACAGACCCAGATCTAAACAAATTGGCCTAGAAGTAGGCCAGGGCCCGTGTCCACAAAGCATCTCAGAGTAGGAGTGCTGATCTAGGATCTGTCCATACAATTACAATCTTATTCATTATGAACTTAAAAGCCAAACTGATCCTAAATCAGCACTCGTACTCTGAGACGCTTTGTGGATACTGGCCCAGATTCTTACTTGGTAAGTCTATATTTTACATTTACATTTTAGTCATTTAGCAGACGCTCTTATCCAGAGCGACTTACAGTTAAGTGAGTGCATACATTTTCATACTGGCCACCCGTGGGCTACAGTGAAGACGGGGATTTCATGAACATTGATTAGTTGGATTGTATACCTCTGGTCTCCAGAGTCTGACTCCATTTCTTTGAATGGAGATTAATTATAGTCCAGGAATGCATATTATATTATTTATTTTAAACTTTTGTTTAGAAGTCAATTTTGTGCAAATAGTTGCTTAATCTGTCTCAGTGTAACTTACTCTTTGACTTCACAGCTCTTGATTGCCTGTTTGTTACAGCATAGCTGTAATGTTAGTGTTTGCAAACTAGTCCACCATGTCTTTTATTCAGGACATGTACCTGAACGCTGGTGGAGTGACTGTCTCCTACTTTGAGTGGCTGAAGAACCTGAACCATGTCAGCTACGGTAGACTGACCTTCAAGTACGAGAGGGACTCCAACTACCACCTGCTCAGTAAGTCTGACACTTCCCAAACCGTAGTGACGCACTCGCTCCTGCTAGTTCAGTCTACTCTCTGTTATGCCACATAAAGATGTATTTTGTTTATCTTGTATTATGCTAAAGTTGTATTTATTACTGTAGTTCAAGCATTGAAATCTTTAATTACTTCCCTATGTCAAGGGGGGATAATTGTTAGAATGGGAATGAGGACTATTTGAAATTTCATAAATCATTGGCTGCTTAACCACAATGTTTTTTTTTTTTTACAGCTGTGACTTACACATTTAATATTTTTTTGACTGCACAGTATAATATAATATAATATGCCATTTAGCAGATGCTTTTATCCAAAGCGACTTACAGTCATGTGTGCATACATTTTTACGTATGGGTGGTCCCGGGGATCGAACCCACTACCCTGGCGTTACAAGCGCCATGCTCTACCAATTGAGCTACAGACACACACACGAAATGTCGCTCACAACAAAGGGAACTAACAAAGAAAATCACTGACAAACAAAACGGAAACAGGTAGGTTTTAGGAGGGGTTCTCAAAGACACTCATGGGGCTGTCCACCAAAAGTTGACTAGCAACAAGAGTCTGGATCCTAGTCTGGTCCTCTGTAGCTCAATTGGTAGAGCATGGCGCATGTCCTGCTGGAAAAACCAATCCTCAGAGTTGGAGAACAATGTCAGAGCAAAAGGAAGCACATTTTCTTCCAGGACAACCTTGTACGTGGCTTGATTCATGCGTCCTTCACAAATACAAATCTGCCCGATTCCAGCCTTGCTGAAGCACCCCCAGATCATGACCGATCCTCCACCAAATTTCACAGTGGGTGCGAGACACTGTGGCTTGTAGGCCTCTCCAGGTCTCCGTCTAACCATTAGACGACCAGGTGTTGGGCAAAGCTGAAAATTGGACTCGTCAGAGAAGATGACCTTACTCCAGTCCTCTACGGTGCAATCCTTATGGTCTTTTGCAAACCTCAGCCTGGCTCTTCTTTGCTTCTCATTGATGAAGGGCTTTTTTCTAGCTTTGCACGACTTCAGCCCTGCCCCTAGGAGCCTGTTTCGAACCGTCCTCGCCATGCACTTCATCCCAGCTGCCGTTTGCCATTCTTTTTGTAGGTCACTTGATGTCATCCTACGATTGTTGAGTGACATTCGAATGAGTTGGCGGTAATCCCGGTCAGTAGAGAGTCGTTTTCGCCCTCTGCCGGTCTGTAGCTTTGTTGTCTGCTACTTGACCTTGTTCTTATGAACCACGGTCTTTGAAATTTTAAGGATGGAAGCAACCTGACGCTCACTGTATCCTTCTGCCAGTAAAGCCAGAATTGAACCCTTCTTTTCCTCACTCAAAACATTCCTTTTCAACTCTTTCGGCATGGTCAATAGTTATTTTTTGATTTAATATTACTTTTGAGGTACTATTAGCACTGTTTTTGCCATCCAGCTGGTCCTATTGTAAGAGGATAGTGATGACCACAACAGTGGTTTTTATACTTTTCCTCCTTAAATAAGATTTGGTTCATGTGATCACATAATCAGTACCTAATTCAGTAGAATGAGGTGTGCCTGTGTTGGAATTCAACAGACACTGAAATGGAATGGCTGTCATACATGTAGAGATGCTGATTTAAGGAAAATTTGCATTGGTCTCTTAATATTTTCCACAGCTGTGTGTGTGTATATGTATGTGTATATATGTATGTGTATATACAGTGGGGAGAACAAGTATTTGATACACTGCCGATTTTGCAGGTTTTCCTACTTACAAAGCATTTAGAGGTCTGTAATTTTTATCATAGGTACACTTCAACTGTGAGAGACGGAATCTAAAACAAAAATCCAGAAAATCACATTGTATGATTTTTAAGTAATTCATTTGCATTTTATTGCATGACATAAGTATTTGATACATCAGAAAAGCATAACTTAATATTTGGTACAGAAACCTTTGTTTGCAATTACAGAGATCATATGTTTCCTGTAGGTCTTGACCAGGTTTGCACACACTGCAGCAGGGATTTTGGCCCACTCCTCCATACAGACCTTCTCCAGATCCTTCAGGTTTCGTGGCTGTCGCTGGGCAATACGGACTCTCAGCTCCCTCCAATGATTTTCTATTGGGTTCAGGTCTGGAGACTGGCTAGGCCACTCCAGGACCTTGAGATGCTTCTTACGGAGCCACTCCTTAGTTGCCCTGGCTGTGTGTTTCGGGTCGTTGTCATGCTGGAAGACCCAGCCACGACCCATCTTCAATGCTCTTACTGAGGGAAGGAGGTTGTTGGCCAAGATCTCGCGATACATGGCCCCATCCATCCTCCCCTCAATACGGAGTCGTCCTGTCCCCTTTGCAGAAAAGCATCCCCAAAGAATGATGTTTCCACCTCCATGCTTCACGGTTGGGATGGTGTTCTTGAGGTTGTACTCATCCTTCTTCTTCCTCCAAACACGGCGAGTGGAGTTTAGACCAAAAAGCTCTATTTTTGTCTCATCAGACCACATGACCTTCTCCCATTCCTCCTCTGGATCATCCAGATGGTCATTGGCAAACTTCAGACGGGCCTGGACATGCGCTGGCTTGAGCAGGGGGACCTTGCGTGCGCTGCAGGATTTTAATCCATGACGGCGTAGTGTGTTACTAATGGTTTTCTTTGAGACTGTGGTCCCAGCTCTCTTCAGGTCATTGACCAGGTCCTGCCGTGTAGTTCTGGGCTGATCCCTCACCTTCCTCATGATCATTGATGCCCCACGAGGTGAGATCTTGCATGGAGCCCCAGACCGAGGGTGATTGACCGTCATCTTGAACTTCTTCCATTTTCTAATAATTGCGCCAACAGTTGTTGCCTTCTCACCAAGCTGCTTGCCTATTGTCCTGTAGCCCATCCCAGCCTTGTGCAGGTCTACAATTTTATCCCTGATGTCCTTACACAGCTCTCTGGTCTTGGCCATTGTGGAGAGGTTGGAGTCTGTTTGATTGAGTGTGTGGACAGGTGTCTTTTATACAGGTAACGAGTTCAAACAGGTGCAGTTAATACAGGTAATGAGTGGAGAACAGGAGGGCTTCTTAAAGAAAAACTAACAGGTCTGTGAGAGCCGGAATTCTTACTGGTTGGTAGGTGATCAAATACTTATGTCATGCAATAAAATGCAAATGAATTACTTAAAAATCATACAATGTGATTTTCTGGATTTTTGTTTTAGATTCCGTCTCTCACAGTTGAAGTGTACCTATGATAAAAATTACAGACCTCTACATGCTTTGTAAGTAGGAAAACCTGCAAAATCGGCAGTGTATCAAATACTTGTTCTCCCCACTGTGTATGTATGTATGTATGTATGTATGTATGTATGTATATATATATATATATATATATATCTATCTATCTATATATATATATATATATATATATATATATATATATATATATATATATATATATATATATATATATATATATATTCAGTTGAAGTCGGAAGTTTACATACACTTAGGTTGGAGTCATTAAAACTAGTTTTTCAACCACTCCACAAATGTCTTGTTAACAAACTATAGTTTGTAATTTTTCCAACAATTGTTTACAGTCAGATTATTTCACTTATAATTCACTGTATCACAATTCCAGTGGGTCAGAAGTTTACACACACTAAGTTGACTGTGCCTTTAAACAGCTTGGAAAATTCCAGAAAAGTATGTCATGGCTTTAGAAGCTTCTGATAGGCTAATTGACATCATTTGAGTCAATTGTAGGTTTACCTGTGGATGTATTTCAAGGCCTACCTTCAAACTCAGTGCCTCTTTGCTTGACATCAGTGGAAAATCAAAAGAAATCAGCCAAGACCTCAGAACATAAATTGTAGACCTCCACAAGTCTAGTTCATCCTTGGGAGCAATTTCCAAACGCCTGAAGGTACCACGTTCATCTGTACAAACAATAGTATGCAAGTATAAACACCATGGGACCACGCAGCCGTCATACCGCTCAGGAAGGAGACGCGTTCTGTCTCCTATAGATGAACGTACTTTGGTGCGAAAAGTGCAAATCAATCCCAGAAAAACAGCAAAAGACCTTGTGAAGATGCTGGAGGAAACCGGTACAAAAGTATCTATATCCACAGTAAAACGAGTCCTATATCGACATAACCTGAAAGGCCGCTCAGCAAGGAAGAAGCCACTGCTCCAAAACCGCCATAAAAAAGCCAGACTACGGTTTGCAACTGCACATGGGGACAAAGATCATACTTTTTGGAGAAATGTTCTCTGGATTGATGAAACAATAATAGAACTGTTCGGCCATAATGACCATCGTTATGTTTGGAGGAAAAGGGGACGGCTTGCAAGCCGAAGAACACCATCCCAACCGTGACGCACGGGAGTGGCAGCATCATGCTGTGTGAATGCTTTGCTGCAGGAGGGACTGGTGCACTTCACAAAATAGATGGCATTATGAGGAAGGAAAATTATGTGGATATATTGAAGCAACATCTCAAGACATTAGTCAGGAAGTTAAAGCTTGGTCGCAAATGGGTCTTCCAAATGGACAATGACCCCAAGCATACTTCCAAAGTTGTGGCAAAATGGCTTAAGGACAACAAAGTCAAGGTATTGGAGTGGCCATCACAAAGCCCTGACCTCAATCCTATAGAAAATGTGTTGCGGCTGTCTGTTTGCCTTTTGCAAATGTCAAAATACAATCGCAGGAAAAATGTACAGTTTGGAAAGCAAATGCCTACCCCTCAAAAGAGAAGACTGTCTGTGGAACGGCCCTTCTCTCACACACACACACACACACACACACACACACACACACACACACACACACACACACACACACACACACACACACACACACACACACACACACACACACACACACACACACACACACACACACACAGTACAGTGTTGGGCACAGCCCCTCCTCTGTGCCTGGAGATACACAACATTATTGGCAGTCACATTATGCAGAGTTTCCAGGAAGAGGTGGATGCTGACTCTGTCTGCAAGCCATGTCTGACACTCTCGCTCACCCTCTCTCTCTTTCCCGTCTATCAGCAGCATCAGTCAATGAGGCAGTCTCACATTGTGCACATGCATTTTCACACAAAAGCCCCCTCACTCATGATGAGCGGATTAGCATTAGATCTTTATCTGGCTGGTCCTCTTGCATTCAATTATGTAATCCTATGTAGGTGAGTGTTTTTTCATTAAATTGCAGGGGAGGATTGAGCTGGTGTTATGCTTGTCACCGAGTGGGAGGTTTTCTGAGTATTTCAGAAGCTGAATCCATTCCCCAGTCCCATGAGTGGCAAGATTGGGCAATGTTGGAGACATGGTAGAGGGCTCAGAATAGATACAGCTGTGAGTTGCCAATCCCCAAAATGTTTGCAGAAATTGAAAATGTATACCAGATTATTAATGCAAGTGAACTAACTAATCTAAAGTTAGTTCACTTGCATTATGGTTCAGTGAGGATTCATTCAGAGGATTCATATAGACTACTACATATCATCTATTCTAATACATATGAACTGTCTGTGTTCTCGCTCAGTGTCCGTCCAGGAGAGTCTGGAGAGGAAGTTTGGGAAGCATGGAGGAGCAATCCCAGTTGTCCCTACCTCTGAGTTCCAGGCTAGGATCGCTGTGAGTACAACCCTTCTCCCCCTATTATTTCAATGCCCCTGGATTACTTTCCACTCATTCAAACAATACCCCTAAGATACAGTATTATATACATCACAATAGACATTCAACAGGAACTGTTGATTTTGTTCTCTTGTAATTGCTTGTGTCTCAGTATTCACAAACAAAAACACAGACTCTTGTTGGACAGGAATTTTTTGCATATGCAATATACATAGGACAATAAATGTGTGCTTCATAGGAAAATAACGCCTAATAACACCTAATGTGAACTCCATTGAATGCATTAACCTTGTATGGGACACCAGTAAACAATGCAACCTGATCCTGATGACAGACTATCCCCATAGGGGATTTATCCTGGGAAAAACCACTCCCTCCCTCACGCCACAGTCAAACAGACTCGTTTAGGACAGACTTGTAAAATCAGATACATCCTCTGCTTGCTGATTTCCCCAGACACCATTTTGTACATTAGTCTCAAAGATTCACACATATTACCTTACTGTTGATAAATGAGGCTCACTGAATGACAGACTGGAGATAAATGCTTTGGTCCTGCAATTTCATTATAACCAAGTTTAGAGATATTTCATAGTTAAGCTGCATTTCTCTAGAGATGAGTAATGGTTTAGTTTAGTGGGCTAAATGTGAGCTCTGAGCCCTATTTTCAATGTATTTTCCTCTGTTTGGGTCCAGGGCGCATCAGAGAAGGACATTGTGCACTCAGGACTGGCCTACACCATGGAGAGGTCTGCCAGGGTAAGAGGCTGATTGCTTAAACATGATTATCTGTGCTAAACTGTTCCTCACAGGTACAGAGGTTTTATTGAAAGGAAATACTTTCTTAATCCAACACGAGGTCCTGAGGCATCTTATTAGGGGAAATAAAGTTTTGAAAGTTGAAGGCATCAAGTTCCATTTCTGTTTTACACATCTCATTACCCAAACAGCACTATGCTCATATTGCCTTTTCACTGCTATCTTGCCACTGTTTTATTTTCCCAATGCCAGCTCATAAAAGGAATCCCTCTTGAACATGCATGCGCGTACACACACACACACACACACACACACACACACACACACACTCCCTCTCTCACTGGTTTGCTGTGCGTGCGAGCAGAGCCTATGGGTAACTGGAGAAGACAGGGCTTTGTTAGTCTCATTTGTTAATCCCCAGCTCTGATGCCAGAGAGAGCAGAGATAGCATGAGGATTCAGGCCATTACCGGCTCCTAATCACACGGACAACCCTATACCATTAACACACACTATCTATCCCACAAAAACAGGTGACTTTAATGTCACGTCTGACTGAGGATACAGCAACTGCATAATACAGGGTTACCTATACCGCCTCCCAGGAAATGTAATACTCTGTGCAGACATACTGCATGACAATCTGCTGGTTTATTACTTAGTTATTTCTATACAAGTACACATAAATGTTTTATTATCCTGTGGAAATGGATCACTCCATTGAAAATGGAACAATAGAGGTGTATTGCTGTAGGTAACAAATGGAGAAGGAGAGGAAAATAATGAATACTTGAAGGGAGATTTTATATCTTTGTTTATATTATTTGTTTTCTCTTCCTCTTTAGCAAATAATGCGTACAGCTAACAAGTACAACCTGGGCCTTGACCTGAGGACAGCAGCGTACGTCAACGCCATCGAGAAGGTCTTCAAGGTGTACAACGAGGCAGGTCTTACCTTCACATAGGCGGCACCTCCACAGCCTCTGTCCATCCGAGCAGACCCAGGGCCCCCGCCTCTCCCAGCCTTCATACAACCTTCATAAAATCTTTATATAACGTTCACGACATATCAAGCGTTTACATTTTACACATGACCATTAGCTTTACTCTTTGCATATGTATTACTAGCAAAGCGATACACACGTTATTTTGCATTCTCATATCGTCAAGAGAGCCCACATGTTCTAGAACCAGTTGGGCTGTTATGAAGCTACTGTGTCTATGGTTATTTACGGCAGACCTGGGACCTGGGCTCTGACTAAACGGCAGACCTGGGACCTGGGCTCTGACTAAACGGCAGACCTGGGACCTGGGCTCTGACTAAACGGCAGACCTGGGACCTGGGCTCTGACTAAACGGCAGACCTGGGACCTGGGCTCTTAATTGCTTAATTGCTGTTGCTATATTATTGCTGGTGTACAGCTTTTACGGGCTAGTTCTTTAATGAATTAGTGCTGTGCTTGTTCAGTATCTGTTACGGACCTACTGTTACTTCACTGACAGAGTTTAAGAAATTAGTCAACATAATAGAATGTAGAGCAGAGACACACTAAAAGCCTTAATTGTACAGGTTTCTCCTGTGTTGAAATTGAGAAAGTTAATCATTTTTACCTATACCAGAATGTTCTCTTTCTATTTAAGGTCACCCAATAGGAGTTCAGTGCACTTACAGTATAAAGCAGTACACAATGTGGGCGTCTACGCTATTCAGGATGATATCATAAAATACTGAACATTTGTTAGTAAGCAGATGTATTATATATTACTCTGTTGACATGACACTAAAATGATCAATTCCAGAAGATTGTTCTTTGTTGTTTCTGGTGCTTGCTTGGGCAGCCACAGTTTGAATGTCTTTCTCGCCGTATTCTTCCCTTTGTGTTTAATTTAGAATTTGACCAAAATCAAAATGGTGTTTGTGCTGAATCCTTAGGGCTACTGGAAGGGGAGAATATGTGGGAACAAAATGTTTATTTTTCTTTATCAGGCTTGATTGACTGCTTTGGGATTCTATGTAAGAGAATTTGTATTGCCTTTTCATTGAAAATGAATTAAACAACAAAACGATTGATTGTGTTGATTCAAACCAAACTACTATTCCCGATGGGGTATGTAAAAAAAAAAAAATAATCCATGGAGGGAAATCCTGCTTATTTTGTATATTAACAGCTAGTTATTGGCTGCATAATTCCCACTGTATGTATTTCATCCAACATTAACCTGCTCATAAGGGCATTCAACAGACTTTCGGAATAAATAGTTTTAATTACTTGTCAAATATAAAACATTAACATTACACAATGCAGTATAGGGTAATGTCAGTAATATTCTTCAAAGGCTATAACCATAGGTATGTCAGATTGATTGATCTGTTACCTGAATAGGCTCATTCCTAGCTTCAGATCCATAGGGGATATGTATATCAGTGAATTGCCGCTGGTGAGCAGGGGCATCATTGAGACAACATTGCTAGTTAGGAAAATACACGCTAGTTAGGAAAATACACGTAGACAGATGGTAAGCAGGCCAGAGCGGGACGATCGACATGGAGAGAAAGAGAAACGGCTTCAAAGTCTAACTCAGCCGAAGAGACCTTTCCCAAATGACAGCACTTCTTGGTCTGCGTTGCTGTTGTCCTTCTATTTGTTATCTTTCTCGCCAGACATATCTCCTGCAATGTCTCCCAGTAGGTCTGTCAGGTCTGAGGGATAGGCAGAGTTGATTAGAATTAATAGTTAGAAAATTATACAGATGGAGCTAATTTCTTCTGGTCTCTGAACAGCAGCAGCAAAAATCGGCAGCAAAGGTTCTATCAGACGTGGAGAATATACAGGAAATACAACAAAGGCAGTTTTAAAAAATTTCTTCAAAAAGGCACAGAATACATGACGTTTTTACTAAATAATACTATGTAATTTGTACTTCACTGTACTATGTAAGGCATTTAATTATAACCAAATTAGCTTCACCTTTGTCACCTCCTCCGCTACTTGACTCTGTCTTATCCTTGCCAGATACGAGACTTCCGATGCCTCCTCCCTCTTTGCCCTTGTTGCCATCTAATCCTCCAATACCTCCGATACCTCCGATACCTCCACTGCTTCCCCCGTTGGACTCCTTCTTTGAATCATCTCCTCCAACCATGGGCTTCACCTTCTCTTTGCCACTGGTTCCCCCGCTGGACTCCTTCTTCTTTGAATCAAGCATGGTCTTCACCTTCACTTTGGCAGCTTTAGCTGCAAACATCACAAAGTGCACTGTTTAGAAATCTGACCTGAAGCAAATGATACATGAAATTAAAATGAGATTGTGTTATAATATTTGCACCTGACACCCTTCTACCGTGTTTTAAAGTTACAGAAACTGTGTGATATCATATTTGAAGATTTTTCAGAGAAAGCAACATCTGTGTTTTATTGCTTTGGTGCCAGATGCTGACAGCATTGTCTAACAACATTCAAAACCAACATTTCTTAGGCCTACATGTTGTAAATGCCTAGGTAATTACACTAATGCAGCTAGTTCCAAGGATAGCAAAATTGAACAAATAGGATATGTATAATTGAACATAAGTGGCTTAGCTTACTCACAATACAATTCTAAAAGACAAGTACAATATATTGCATTTGTATGCTTCATCGAGTGCTGTCCATATGTGTTTTGGTTAATCAGCACAGGTTGATGTTAATGTACCAGTTACAGTCAAATCTTAAATGATTTCTCATCTAATTAGAGTAAATGAGAAACTGAAAAGCGAGGCTCAATCGATTTAAAGCGTGCTGACGTTTACAAAATCTAATTTTAAGTCACATGCTTCGGAAACAACAGGTGTAGACTAACTACTTATGGGTCCTTTTCCAACAATGCAGAGTTAAAGATCAAAAAATAAAAATAGGAAGTGACACGACAAATAAATACACAGTGATTAACAATGACGAGTAAAAATAGCATGGCTATATACAGGGAGTACCAGTACCGAGTCGATGTGCAGGGGTACGAGGTAATTGACGTAGCTATGTACATACTGTACACTGAGTGGAGAAAACATTAGGAACACCTTCCTAATATTGAGTTGCACCCCCTTTTGCCCTCAGCAGACTCTAAAAGGTATCGAAAGTATTCCACAGGGATGCTGGCCCATGTTGACTCCAATGCTTCCCACAGTTGTGTCAAGTTGGCTGGATATCCTTTGGGTGGGGGACCATTCTTGATACACACGGGAAACTGTTGAGCGTGAAAACCCCAGCAGCGTTGCAGTTCTTGATGCACTCAAACCAGTGCGCCGTTCAAAGGCACTTAAATATTTTGTCTTGCCCATTCACCTGCTGAATGGCACACATACACAATCCATGTCTCAATTTTGTCAAGGCCTAAAAATCTTTCTTTAACCTGTCTCCCCATTTCATCTACACTGATTGAAGTGGATTTAACAAGTGACATCAATAAGGGATCAAAGCTTTCACCTGGATTCACCTGGTCAGTCTATGTCAAAGAATAGGTGTTTGTAATGTTTTGTACACTCAGTGTATATAGGTAGGGGTAACAAAGAGGCTTGAGGAGTGATGGTTTTAAAAGACAAGGCCAGATCCTGATTTACTACAGCTGAAAGAGGAATTCCACTGAGCTGCTTCAAAGAGCGTTACTGTTTTGTATACGCATATCTGAGCACACAGGACAAAGCAGTGGAAAAACAACACACGGAAACAAGTCAGGTCTGTCCAAGCCTTGCAACCGTACTCAAATGCCAAGTTTTGTATGGCAGAGGCACAACTTATGCCAAAGGATTCTGGGTTTTACAAGTAAAGGTCTGAAAGTCAGTTTTATGTTGTGTCTAAAAGTGTATATTTAGAGGAAAGTGAAATTAATCTGTGTTTAATCATTTCCAGCTGCTGCCAGCCTCACTCCAGTTTATGCAAGGTATGAGAGTGAAACTCTGCACAAAAGAACCATACAGAACAAAAGTAAAACAAACTTGTTCCAGCTGTGCGTCACCCCTTTCTTCCCCTCCTCACCCAACCTCATCTGCTCCCCCCTTACCCCATCTCCCCCTCAGGACTCACCTGCCGTATCCACTGCCTGGTCCACATATTTGTCTGCTGAGTTGCCCAAAATGCCTGAGAGGAAAGACATGTCTCTGAACAGTAGTCAGTAGTGTCCCTAGAGCAGTGTGTGTCGTGAGAGAATATGTCGGAGTAGTGTGTGGGGGCAGAGGTGGTCATGGAGTCTTATAGAGGTTGGCATTTTCTGTCCCTGAGCCTACGCCTCTCAGGCCGTTGCTGATTGGCAGATAGGTCAGGGTGTGGTAAGAATGTGTATCTCAGGATGGTAGGTAGGGGGACTGGCTAGACTGGTCACACTGGTTTGAGGATCTGATTCTGAACAGGTGTTGTATTTGCCTAGTTACCTACATACTGTATGTAAATAGATATACTTTCATGACTCATTCAATCTTTCCTTTTTTACTACTTTTATCCAGTGCACCAGAGGGCTTTTAACTTGCTTTTGATAGTGAATTCCCTGACTGCTTGCCTTTCCCCGAATAAAAGGCCTCCTGAGTGGCGCAGTGGTCTAAGGCGCCGCATCGCAGTGCTAACTGTGCCACTAGAGATCCTGGTTCGAATCCAGGCTCTGTCGCAGCCGGCCGCGACCGGGAGACTCATGGGCGGCGCACAATTGGCCCAGCGTCGTCCAGGGTAGGGGAGGGAATGGCCGGCAGGGATGTAGCTCAGTTGATAGAGCATGGCGTTTGCTACGCCAGGGTTGTGGGTTCGATTCCCACGGGGGGGCAGTATAAAAATAAAAATAAATATGTATTCACTAACTGTAAGTCGCTCTGGATAAGAGCGTCTGCTAAATGACTAAAATGTAAACGTAAAAGTAGTGCAGTGATTAGCCTCTGAATGTGTGTGTTGGGGGAGGCTGGGTCTTGGAAACTGGAAATGGAAAGGTTGGAACGCCGCTCTGTCTCCTCCCTCATTAGGAATGCTTGAAAGGCCGGATGACTCACCATAATGATACTCTCACTCTCAGAGATGAGAGGGGACAAAACGCAGTGGCCTGGATACAAATCAAATTTTATTAGTCGCATACACATACAGTGGGGAAAAAAGTATTTAGTCAGCCACCAATTGTGCAAGTTCTCCCACTTAAAAAGATGAGAGAGGCCTGTAATTTTCATCATAGGTACACGTCAACTATGACAGACAAAATGAGAAAACAAAATCCAGAAAATCACATTGTAGGATTTTTAATGAATTTATTTGCAGATTATGGTGGAAAATAAGTATTTGGTCAATAACAAAAGTTTCTCAATACTTTGTTATATACCCTTTGTTGGCATTGACACAGGTCAAACGTTTTCTGTAAGTCTTCACAAGGTTTTCACACACTGTTGCTGGTATTTTGGCCCATTTCTCCATGCAGATCTCCTCTAGAGCAGTGACGTTTTGGGGCTGTCGCTGGGCAACACAGACTTTCAACTCCCTCCAAAGATTTTCTATGGGGTTGAGATCTGGAGACTGGCTAGGCCACTCCAGGACCTTGAAATGCTTCTTACGAAGCCACTCCTTCGTTGCCCGGGCGGTATGTTTGGGATCATTGTCATGCTGAAAGACCCAGCCACGTTTCATCTTCAATGCCCTTGCTGATGGAAGGAGGTTTTCACTCAAAATCTCACGATACATGGCCCCATTCATTCTTTCCTTTACACGGATCAGTCAGTCCTGGTCCCTTTGCAGAAAAACAGCCCTAAAGCATGATGTTTCCACCCCCCATGCTTCACAGTAGGTATGGTGTTCTTTGGATGCAACTCAGCATTCTTTGTCCTCCAAACACGACGAGTTGAGTTTTTACCAAAAAGTTCTATTTTGGTTTCATCTGACCATATGACATTCTCCCAATCCTCTTCCGAGATCATCCAAATGCACTCTAGCAAACTTCAGACGGGCCTGGACATGTACTGGCTTAAGCAGGGGGACACGTCTGGCACTGCAGGATTTGAGTCCCTGGCGGCGTAGTGTATTACTGATGGTAGGCTTTGTTACTTTGGTCCCAGCTCTCTGCAGGTCATTCACTAGGTCCCCCCGTGTGGTTCTGGGATTTTTGCTCACCGTTCTTGTGATCATTTTGACCCCACGGGGTGAGATCTTGCGTGGAGCCCCAGATCGAGGGAGATTATCAGTGGTCTTGTATGTCTTCCATTTCCTAATAATTGCTCCCACAGTTGATTTCTTCAAACCAAGCTGCTTACCTATTGCAGATTCAGTCTTCCCAGCCTGGTGCAGGTCTACAATTTTGTTTCTGGTGTCCTTTGACAGCTCTTTGGTCTTGGCCATAGTGGAGTTTGGAGTGTGACTGTTTGAGGTTGTGGACAGGTGTCTTTTATACTGATAACAAGTTCAAACAGGTGCCATTAATACAGGTAACGAGTGGAGGACAGAGGAGCCTCTTAAAGAAGAAGTTACAGGTCTGTGAGAGACAGAAATCTTGCTTGTTTGTAGGTGACCAAATACTTATTTTCCACCATAATTTGCAAATAAATTCATTAAAAATCCTACAATTTGATTTTCTGGATTATTTTTTCTCAATTTGTCTGTCATAGTTGACATGTACCTATTATGAAAATTACAGGCCTCTCTCATCTTTTTAAGTGGGAGAACTTGCACAATTGGTGGCTGACTAAATACTTTTTTCCCCCACTGTATTTAGCAGATGTTATTGCGGGTGTAGCAAAATGCTTGTGTTCCTAGCTCCAGCAGTGCAGTATTATCTAACAATTCACAACAATACATACAGATCTAAAAGTAAAAGAATGGAATTAAGAAATATAGTTACATACACTCAAATTAGTATTTGGTAGCCTTTAAATTGTTTAACTTGGGTCTAATGGTTCGGGTAGCCTTCCACAAGCTTCCCACAATAAGTTGGGTGAATTTTGGCCCATTCCTCCTGACAGAGCTGGTGTAACTGAGTCAGGTTTGTAGGCCTCCTTGCTCGCACACACTTTTTCAGTTCTGCCCACAAATGTTCTATAGGATTGACGTCAGGGCTTTGTGATGGCCACTCCAATACCTTGACTTTGTTGTCCTTAAGCCATTTTGCCACAACTTTGGAAGTATGCTTGGGGTCATTGTCCATTTGGAATACCGATTTGCGACCAAGCTTTAACTTCCTGACTGATGTCTTGAGATGTTGCTTCAATATATCCACATAATTTTCCTTCCTCATAATGCCATCTATTTTTTGAAGTGCACCAGTCCCTCCTGCAGCAAAGCACCCCCACAGCATGATTCTGCCACCTCCGTGCTTCACGGTTGGGATGGTGTTCTTCGGCTTGCAAGCACCCCCCTTTTTCCTCCAAACATAACGATGGTCATTATGGCCAAACAGTTCTATTTTTGTTTATAATAATAATAATAATAATATGCCATTTAGCAGACGATTTTATCGAAAGCGACTTAGTCATGCGTGCATACATTTTTACGTATGCGTGGTCCCGGGGATCTAACCCACTACCCTGGCGTTACAAGCGCCATGCTCTACCAATTGAGCTACAGAGGACCACATGTTTCATCAGACCAGAGGACATTTCTCCAAAAAGTACAATCTTTGTCCCCATGTGCAGTTGCAAACCGTAGTCTGGCTTTTTTATGGCGGTTTTGGAGCAGTGGCTTCTTCCTTTCTGAGCGGCCTTTCAGGTTATGTCGATATAGGACTCGTTTTACTGTGGATATAGATCCTTTTGTACCGGTTTCCTCCAGCATCTTCACAAGGTCCTTTGCTGTTGTTCTGGGATTGATTTGCACTTTTTTTCCAAAGAACGTTCATCTCTAGGAGACAGAACGCGTCTCCTTCCTGAGCGGTATGACGGCTGCGTGGTCCCATGGTGTTTATACTTGCGTACTATTGTTTGTACAGATGAACGTGGTACCTTCAGGCTCCCAAGGATGAACCAGACTTGTGAAGGTCTTCAATTTTTTTCCTGAGGTCTTGGCTGATTTCTTTTGATTTTCCCATGATGTCAAGCAAAGAGGCAATGAGTTTGAAGGTAGGCCTTGAAATACATCCACATGTACACCTCAGATTGACTCAAATTATGCCAATTAGCCTATCAGAAGCTTCTAAAGCCATGACATCATTTTCTGGAATTTTCCAAGTTGTTTAAAGGCACAGTCAACTTAGTGGATGTAAACTTCTGACCCACTGGAATTGTGATTCAGTGAATTATAAGTGAAATAATCTGCCTATAAACAATTGTTGGAAAAATTACTTGTGTCATGCACAATGTATTTGTCCTAACCGACTTGCCAAAACTATAGTTTGTTAACAAGACATTTGTGGAGTGATTGGAAAACCAGTTTTAATGACTCCAACCTAAGTGTATGTAAACTTCCGACTTCAACTGTATATATTGTGGCAGATCAGGGGGTTGTGTCAAGACGTTTACACAGATCAGACACGAACAGAGTATGAGTAGCTCGGTTTCAAGGGTGTTTATTAATAAAATAATCAACAGAAAAGGTTAGGTCTCCCCCATGAGACCCTCTCCAGGATACCGTCTCCAACTATACGGAAGTTACCTTACTATACGGAAGTTACCGTCCGCCCCCATGTGCTGCCCTTCTGGCAGCTTTATGGGCCTTGCACAGCTGGTGAGCAATCCGCCCTTAATTATTCACCAGCTCCCAATTAGCCCCAATTAGACCTGTCCGGGGAGCCCGTCGAGACCTGGCACGTCCAGCAGATGGAGCCACCACCTCGTGATGTATACTCCATCTGTTACCAGGCCTCGACGAGTCTCCCCCTGGTACCTGCCAATATCCTTTGGTCAGGTCAAGGGTGCTGATATACCGGGCCTTTCCCAATCGGTCGATTAGCTCGTCCACCCTCAGCATGGGGTAGGCGTCGAATACGCTTATGTCGTTCACACCCCGGAAATCATCACAGAAGCGGAGGCTACCGTCCGGTTTGGGCACCAACACGATGGGGCTGCACCATGCACTGTGGGACTCTTCAACGACCTCCATCCTCAGCATAGCCTCCACTTCTTGTTTCACAACCTTCCGTCGGTCCTCCGGAATTCGAAACGGCCTCTTTCTTACCGTTTCCCTGGGCCGGATACGGATGTGGTGTTCAATGAGGGTCGTGCGAGAGAACACCGCCGTGTTCCGATCGACAAGCTCCCGGAGCTCTTGCTTCTGGGCCGGGTCGAGGTCCTCACTGCTCGGGACCACCACTGGTACCGTTGGCATCCTGGGTCCCGACTATAACACGGCCAATGCTGTCCTCTCGTGCCACTTCTTCAACAGGTTCACGTGGTAAATCTGTTGAGGTTTCTGTCTCCCCGGTTGCCGTACGCGGTAGTTGACAGGTCCCAGTTTCTCGACCACCTCGTATGGTCCGTGTCATGTTCCCAGGAAACGTACTTTCGGCCGTGGGGATCAACACCAACACCCTGTCTCCCACCTGGAATTCTCGGGGCTGTGCTCCCCGATTGTAGACCTGGGCTTGGGCGCATTGGGCCATCTCCATATGTTCCCTCACGACTGGCCATATGGCTGTCATCCACTCCCGCATCGTCTCCACGTGCTCTACCACGCTGCGTAAGGGGGACGGTTGGGCTTCCCACACCTCCTTGGTGCGGTCCAGTAGGCCACGTGGCCTCCTCCCATAGAGTATTCAAAGGGCACCCCGATAATCGGCAGGGGGACCAGAGGGTTTCGGAAGTGTGCTTTCGGGGCAGTGAGTTGACACTCCGGGCAGCTGTGACAGTCTTCCACGGCCCTCCTCATCCCGGGCCAGTGGAACCGGGCGGTGACCCGTTCCCGGGTCTTCTCCATTCCCAGGTGCGCCCCCAACAGGTGGGTGTGGGCCAGCTGAAGAACGGTTCCTACGTACCGTCTGGGCAGCAACAATACCTCTCGAAGTTCCCCCTGTTGGCGCGACACCTGATACAAAAGGTTATTCTTAATTTGGAAATGGGGGTATCGCCAGTCACTCACCCCCAGAAGTAGCTGTCCATCCACCGCTATCACTTGGACTGCGGCAGCTTTCAAATTCGGATCCTCCCACTGGGCCGTCCCGAATTGTCCCCTCAGTTGGCCCCCAACGGTAGTCTCGACTGGCCCCTTGAAATCGCGAAGGGGGAGACTGGGCTCCTCCTCCAGTGGTTCCCCAGGGGGTTTCGGGTTCCGGCTCCCCCTCCAGTGGTTCCCCAGGGGGTTTCGGGTTCCGGCTCCCCCTCCGACTCCGGACCCGTAGAGTCAGGTTGATTAACCGGTGGCGTCCTGGCCGCACAAGCGAGGGGTCGTCCCCGCTCTCTTCTTCGGCCGGCTCGTATCTTTTTTTCAACTCGTGTCCCCATAGGGCCGCGAACAGCGGACAATCCCGTCCCACTAGGATAGGTACCGGCAGCTCTGATACTGCACCCACCCTCATCTGGCAGCTCCCTTGTGGTGTTACGATGTTGGTCCATACGGCGGGATACCGCTTTGTGTCACCGTGAACACAGGAAATGGACATCTCCCTACCCCGTTCGGTCTCCTGGTTCAGCAGGCTTGTGGTTACGAGCGTAACCATGCTTCCGGAGTCTAATAGCGCTTCCGTGTCGTATCCGTCAACCTTCACCAGGACCATAGGTGCAGTTGATTCATGGTGAGCCCAACAGGAGGTGACATAGTTCACAGCGTGACCCACCATGCCTCCGGTGCTAGCTGATGGCATCGACTCCTCTCGAGCAGGGCAATTCCAGGCAATGTGCCCCCGGGCGCCACACTCAAAACACCTCTGTTGGTCTCCATCTACCCAGCCGTCTCTCCAGGGGTTTGCGGTCCCTTGGCCCTGCCGACTGTCGGTTCGGGGTACACCGCGGTGGGGTTGTCCTTCCGTCCCCTCGCACAGGTCGCCGACTCGTCCCGGCTCCGCCTCAGTAGGGCTTGAGTGTTCTGCTTCCAGGAGCCCCTACAAGGTCTGGGGCGCGCATAGGCTCGCTGCCCTCTTCATGTCATGGAGTAGCGCCCGTACGAAGCGATCCAGGACCACTTTGTCGAGGAGGGAGAGGGTGGATACGTCGGTTAGGAGCCATGCCCTGGTGACGCGCAGAAGGTTGCTCATCTGGGCTCGGGTGGATGCGTCGGGTACGAACCTCCAGTCGTGGAACCGTTGAGCCCGATGGGCCAGGCTGTACCTGTAGCGGCTGAGTATCTCTCGTTTGAGTCCGTCGTAGTTAGCCGCCTGTTCGTCGTTCAGGTCCCAATACACCTTTTGGGCATTCCCAGAGAGGAACGGGGCCAGCAGACTTCCACTTCGGCCTTGGCCATCCTTCCCGTAGCGCTGTCTGTTCAAACGTACAGAGGTATGTTTCAATGTCATCGTCTTCTGTTAGCTTGATTAAAAACTGGTTGGGATGGGATTCAGGAGAAGCTCCTCCTTGCAGCTTCCTGACTTCCTCCACGAGGCGGACGTTTTGTAGTCGCTGTTCCTCCAGCGTTCGTTCCTGAACCGCCTGTTGTGCTTGTTGGGCCCGGACGAACTGAGCTATCAACTCGTCCATGCTGATGCTGTGTAAACGTCAACCCTGATCTGACCACGTTATCAAAGTGCCCGTATTCTCCACCACTTGTGGCAGATCAGGGGGTTGGGTCAAGACGTTTACACAGATCAGACACGGACAGAGTATGAGTAGCTCGGTTTCAAGAGAAAAGGTTAGGTCTCCCCCATGAGACCCTCTCCAGGATACCGTCTCCAACTACACGGAAGTTACCTTACTTCCCCCTGTCCTCCCCCATGTGCTGTTCTTCTGGCAGCTTTATGGGCCTTGCACAGCTGGTGAGCAATCCGCCCTTAATTACTCACCAGCTCCCAATCAGCCCCAATTAGTCCTGTCCGGGGATCCCGTCGAGACCTGGCACGTCCAGCAGATGGAGCCACCGTCTCGTGATGTATCCTCCATCTGTTACCAGGCCTCGACGAGTCTCCCCCTGGTGGCTGACCTGCTGTACGCCACAATATGTATACATATATATATATACATATACATATATATATATACATATATACATACAGTATGTGATGGGATGTATAGACATTATGGACAGTAATGTGGGCTCCCGAGTGGCGCAGTGGTCTAAGGCACTGCATCTCAGTGCTAGAGGCATCACTACAGACCCTGGTTCGATTCCAGGCTGTATCACAATCCGGCCGTGATTGGCAGTCCCATAGGGCGGCACATAATTGGCCCAGCGTCATCTCGGGTAGGCCGTCATTGTAAATAAGAATTTGTTCTTAGCTGACTTGCCTAGTTAAATAAAAAGTATGTGGATAGATTATTTAGTGTATCTGTAGGATAGAATAGTGTATGTATATATATAGCAATAGTTGAATAGGATGGCCTTGACTAGAATACAGTATATACATATGAAATGAGTAAAACCGTATATAAACATTATTAAAGTGACCAGTGATTCCTAATCTATGTTCATAGGGCAGCAGCCTCTAAGGTGCAGGGTTGAGTAACCGGGTGGTAGCCGGCTAGTGACAGTGACTAAGGGCAGGGTACTGGGTGGAGGCCGGCTAGTGATGGCTATTTAACAGTCTGATGGCCTTGAGATAGAAGCTGTTTCTCAGTCTCTCTGTCCCAGCTTTGATGCACCTGTACTGACCTTGCCTTCTGGATGATAGCGGGGTGAACAGGCCGTGGCTCGGGTGGTTGATGTCCTTGATGATCTTTTTGGCCTTCCTGTGACATCGGGTGCTGTAGGTGTCCTGGAGGGCAGGCAGTGTGCCCCTGGTGATGTGTTGGGCAGACCACACCACCCTCTGGAGAGCCCTGCGGTTGCGGGCGGTGCAGTTGTCGTACCAGGCGGTGATACAGCCCGACAGGATGCTCTCAGTAGTGCATCTGTAAAAGCTTTTGCGCCTTCTTCACCTGTCTGTGTGGGTGGACCATTTCAGATTGTCAGTGATGTGTACGCCGAAGAACTTGAAGCTTTTCACCTTCTCCACTGCGGCCCTGTCGATGTGGATGGGGGCGTGCTCCCTCTGCTGATCAGCTCATTTGTTTTGTTGACGTTGAGGGAGACCTCCTCCCTGTAGGCTGTCTCAATATTGTTGGTAATCAGGCCTACTACTGTTGTGTTGTCTGCAAACTTTTTTGAGTAGACCTACATAAGATAAGACAATAACACATTAGGCTCATTGTATTGTTGGGTGATGTAGGATGACTATATCTATTTGGCCCTGATGGATATTTGATAGTAGAGAGCAGATGCACCTGGGAGAATGAATAGGAGAGTGTGTGCTGTGTTGTCCATTAGGCCCTGGGTGTGTCACCTCACCTGCTGCTCTTCACTCATCATCCCTCAGTTCCTCAGTTTCAGATTGGCAGTGTGGCTATCATCAAAAGCACTGCCTGGTAACAGCAGGTAGGGCTGCAGATAGAGTAGCGGTGAGAGCGTAGGGCCAGTAACTGAAAGGCTGCTGGTTTGAATACCTGGGCTGACAAGGTGAAAATCTGTTTATTGTGCCCTTGAACAAGGCATGTAACCCTAATTTGCTCCAGGGGTAACCTATTCTTAATGCCACGTGACCTGATGGGAAAAACAACACACCATATCAAGGGCCCTGAGTTTTTCCTGGTCAGGCCTCCTGGGTCTACCACCCTATATTGATCTCTGAGGGTGAATGCGTACTAATACTAAAGTCAGAGAGGACAAGAATGCAGAAAAAGAAACTTGGAGCCAGGCAGTGCCCCTCTGGTAAACTCTGTGTGTGTGTGTGTGTGTGTGTGTGTGTGTGTGTGTGTGTGTGTGTGTTCACAGATGGAACCCCCCGTGTGAAAACATTCTCTGTCTTTGTGTGTCCTCTCTTTGTTGTCACACTTAATTGGTGTTTTGTGTTTCCTGCTGAGGTGACCCAAACATTCAAACAGTAAATAGCATACATTTTGATAAGGTGAAGGACGGGGTAACATTAATATAATTTCAAGGATGGTCTCCATAGCAACTTGATTCAGGATTGGGTTATTCAAAAAACCTGTAAAGTACATAAAGGTTTGAATCAAGGATAGTCTTTGTGCTCTATACAATCTGTCTGCTTTGACTAGAGAATGTGACTATAGAATTCTGTAGTATACTGTAGAATTCTATACTCCACACCCCTCGATTTTGTAGTGTTTACTATAGACTTTTGTAGTATACTTTAGAATACTACAGTACACACTGTACTATGCCTTGATCATGTGGGTGGCAGGTTAAGAGCATTGGGCCAACAACCGAAAGGTCAAGGGTTTGAATTCCTGAGCTGACTAGGTGAACAATCTGTCGATATGCCCTTGAGCAAGGCACTTAAACCTAGTTGCTCTGGATAAGAGCGTCTGCTGAATGACTGTAGTGTTTACTTATACTATATAAAAAGATGCTTCAAATGAAAACCGAGATGACTGTATTAAAATATAAACGTCTCTATCGGTAAACCGGGCCCAGAGCCTTAGATATGCAGTTTGACAAACTGTTCTAATGTCTACAACATTCAAATTTTTCAGGTTGTAGGTTCGTAGACCACCACGGACATAATCACTGTCCTTATCCGTTATACAACGGACTCTCAGTGGCCATGGTGCTATTGGTGCCAACATGATGCCAACATTAATTCTTATTTAAAACAGGGTTTGTCAAACTCTTATTATTATTATTATTATTATTATTATTATTATTATTATTATTATTTATATCTATGACACTGGGACTGACAACCAGCCCTGGTCCAAGCAATTCTGCATCCTAGACAGGAACAAAATTTGACCCCTACCCCCGCAGAAATAGGATAAATTACCAGAGATTTTCACATGGTTTATTACATTAGACTAACATTATTAGTCTATATCAGCCCATAGTAGATACACAAAGGCAACACAAGGATTGACATTAAACATTTTACAGCAGTGGGCTAAATCAGGGTCACATAGAGTGTTTCTTGGTAGTCTTAAACAAATCTGCTTTTAAACAAAAGTATACACCTCACACACATGGTTATTGGCTTAAAAAGAAGAAGACACCTGTACCATGTCAGATAGAATTGAAATG
This sequence comes from Coregonus clupeaformis, assembly GCF_020615455.1. NCBI lineage: Eukaryota > Metazoa > Chordata > Actinopteri > Salmoniformes > Salmonidae > Coregonus > Coregonus clupeaformis. The sequence goes on from NC_059228.1 coordinate 12,807,609, forward strand.
TATTCCATTTTGATTTTGCATCCCAATATTACACTTTATTTACAGTACATCACAGAAGACTAAAAGATAACAAAACCGTTTGACATAGAAACAACAGATTTTCTGCAGGTTTTTATTATCAAAAATATGAATAACATTCCATCCATGAGGCCACTAGAGGGCAATTTGACTGCAGGAAAGGGCTACGGTCTGAAAGGCTGCTCGATCGTAAAATTAAGTTATAGTTGTATTTTTAGCTCACACCTGAGATCAATAGGACAAATGGGTTAGCGCTCTGCTCGCACTGACCAAAAGTTACGCTTCCAGTTTATCCGGTTTTTTTTTTATCCCAAGTGTAGCCCAAATGAAATGGTCCCTTCACACCAACAGTGTGGTGAAGAAGGCACAACAGCGCCTCTTCAACATCAGGAGTCTGGAGAAATTCGGCTTGGCCCCTAAGACCCTCAAGAACTTCTACAGATACACCATTGAGAGCTTCCTGTCAATTGCACCGTCCGCAACCGCAGGGCTCTCCACAGGGTGGTGCGGTCAGCCTAACGCACCATCGGGGGCACATTGGGCGGAGACAGTACAGGTGCATCAAAGCTGGGACTGACAGACTGATAAACAACTTCTATCCCCAGGCCGTCAGACTGTTAAACAGCCACCACAGTACCATAACCTCTGAGTCTGCCCAGTACGCTACTCTGCCCCTTAGTCACTGGAGGAATTTGACTACTAGCATTTGACTACTCTACCCTGCACCTGAGGGACTTCTGCCCAATGTACATAGTCATTGAACACTGGTCACTTTAATAATGGTTATATACTATTTATTAGGGGTGTAACGATCCATCTACTACATCGATGTATCGATTTATATTCTTATGATCCAACTACATCGATCTGTGCTCGGCGAGTTGGCCTTTTGGACAACATATATCAATCTAACATCGTTTTAAAATGTAATAAATCGATTGTATCGATACTAGGAAATAACCCATTGGATTTAAGCACGTCAGACTTTATATGGATGTTTTTTCTTAGCAATTTTAATGATAAAGGCTTTAAACATTACTCGATTCAGTCTGCTTATCCGTGACGTCATCGCCCCGCGCCAGCAGCAGCGCAAAGGCGCAAAGACAACAAAACATAGCATGGCGGACGACAGAGGAGAAGCCGACGAGCGAGAAATTATCAAGCCACCATTGCGGTCCAGTGTGTGGAAACACTTTGGCTTTTGCAAAGACGGAGATGTTCTAAATAAGTCGCTCGCTGTTTGTAGGATATGTAAAGGTCAAGTAAAGTACAACGGCAACACGACAAATCTCTCCAACCACCTACTAAGGCGCCATGGGATTTCACACAACACCGACCGTCCAGGCACCTCTTGCAGCGTTCCCGCTGCTACAGCAGCGAAAGGTAAAGTCAACTCTGCAGAAGCCTCAGGTCTCGCCTGCATGTTTAGTCAGAGACTAGGCCAAAACTCAGCTCGGGCGAAAAACATCACGGCAACAATTGCCAAGTTTATCTGCAAAGACATGCGACCCTACAGTGTGGTTGAAAATCCGGGATTCCGTGAAATGATTCAAACATTGGAGCCAAGGTACACAATACCAAGCCGACCACATTTCTCAGAAAAGGTTATTCCTGCATTGTACGAAAGTACTAAGAATGATGTGAAGCTGTCGCTTTCTCAAGCTGAACGAGTAGCGATAACGACAGATGGCTGGACGTCATGCTCAAATCAAGGGTATGTGACAATTACCTCTCATCACATTGATCCGGAGTGGAAAATGAAGACCTTTGTTCTGCTAACCAGAGTTTTAAATGAAGCCCATACTGGTAAAAATATTGGCGCGTTACTGCATGAAGCCTGCATGGAGTGGAAAATCTACGACAAGAATCCTGCCATCGTCACAGATAACGCCAGGAATATGATTGTGGCCGGTGCAGAAGCCCAGTTCAGTCCACACATTACCTGCTTCGCACATACACTCAACCTTGCCTCGCAGAAGGGTTTGGGGGTGGACCGTGCTTCCAGGTTGTTGGGGAAAGTGCGAAAAATTGTTGGATATTTTCACCGCAGCCCGATTGCATGTCACGCCCTACAGGAAAAACAAACTCTGATGGATTTACCAAAACATAAACTGATCCAAGACATAATCACCAGATGGAACAGTTCATTCGAAATGCTTGAACGTTTTTTGGAACAACAGCCAGCTATAATGGCAACTCTGATGTCCAAGGATCTACGAAAGGGGGGTCACAGATGTAGGCACGCTGAGTGAGAGTGATATTGCCAACATGGATGACATTGTTCAGTTGATGGGTCCTGTCAAAATGGCAACCACTGTGATGTGTGAAGAAGACCAGCCAACTCTCTCTGTAATTGCTCCTCTTCAAGCAAAACTGCTGAAACACCTACAGCCATGCGAAGACGACTCAACCCTGGTTGCAGAGATTAAGAGGGTGAACGCCAGTGACCTCTCCACACGCTACAGAGGCACCCAAGATGCTCTCAACATAGGTAATTAATTTGGAGTCTTAATTAAAATCAACTTGGTTAATATTTTAGGTTATTAGACTGTATTAATTTGTAAAATGCCACACCTTTGCGTTTTCAAGTTTGAATTTGAGTTGTTTTTTCATATGGAAAAGTAAACAAGATATCTGCAATACAATTCTTAGTTCATGGTGGCTTTACATCATCACTGTGCCACATTTCTTTTAAACATACTAAAGTTTAATCTTCTGATTATTTTGTGTATGAGGAGGTGGTCATCACTTGCAATTTTAGGTCAACTTAATTTAATAATGCAATGAATGCAATATTCTTGTTCTTTAAACAGCATCAGCGTTGGACCCGCGATTTAAAGAACTGCCCTACCTGGAAAAAGAGGACAGAGAACAGGTCTACACAAAACTGGTTTTTGAGGCAGAAGTGTCCCACCAGGTAACTCTTCTCTCCTCTTTCCTCTGCTCTTTCTCTTCTCCCCTTTCATTTGTCCTCTCTCAAATCTCATCTGTTCTTTATCTTCCTCTAAATTTATGTGTGCAGTATTACAGAGCAGAAATTTGAACAGTTCACACATTCTTACATCAATAGATGCAAGCAATGGGAAATCAGGAGGAAGACGAGGGAAGCTCAAGCACAAAGCTGTCAGGATTCAATGAAGAGACCACAGGTGTGTTTCATGTGATACCAATAAAAGATTGTTGTTGTTTTGTATTAATGAGAAACATGACTATATTTTGAAATATATTTCTTATATTGTAGCTCCAAATGAGTCACCTCCTTGTAAGAAGAAAGCCTTAGATGCGCTGTTTGGCGATTCCTTCACCCAAAGAGAAAGAAAATCCACAAGCGAGACAGCCAGAGCAGAGGTGTTAAGGTACCGAGCAAAAGATGCGTTGCCTTTGACTGAAAATGCCATGAAGTGGTGGAGATCTCAGGAGAAAGAGCTACCTGTACTTTCCACCCTTGCTAAACGGTACCTGTGCATTCGAGGCACCAGTGTGCCAGCAGAACAAGTTTTTAGTACTGCTGGCGACATAGTGAACGCACAGAGAAGTGTTCTGCAGCCAGATCATGTTGATCAGTTGATATTTTTGAAAAAAAATCTGTAGTCATTGAAGAGTAGCCTAGTAGGTTACACTTGATCTTTTGTTGAATATTGTTTGTTTATTAAAATGAGAGTAGTAGCAGGTTCATCCACTGCTCATTCAACCTGAAGAAATGTTGGTTGCACTTTATTTTTGATATTAATACTGTATTTGTATTGTAATGTTGAAAAACAAAAGCAGAAGTAGCAGGTAAACCTACTGTTAATTCAACCTGAAGAGATGTTGGTTGCACTTTATTTTTTATATTAATACTGTATTTGTATTGTAATGTTGAAAAACAAAAGCAGAAGTAGCAGGTAAACCTACTCTTTATTCAACCTGAAGAGATGTTGGTTGCACTTTATTTTTGATATTAATATTGTAATATTTTTTATGTTGAAAAACAAAAGCAGAAGTAGCAGGTAAACCTACTGTTGAAATGTTGGTTGCACTTACTGTACTTTTATTGAAAATGTATTGAATATTGAAAATGAGATCAGACAATTTTAACTTCCTGTTAATTCAACCTAAAGTGTTGTTTGCACTTTATTCAAATAAAATGTGAATGCATTTGCCATTCATTGTTGTTTACTTGTTTATTTATATTCATAATTAATTGATACCTGATTCCATTACAAGAAACAGGAATCTAGGAAACTTCACCTGCACTGTCCAGTATCCAGGTATTTATTTCAGTCACACTGGTAGAATTTTTGGCTAAAAGGTTACTGAATCGATTTCAAGTCACTGAATCGTTTCGGATCGTATCGTTCTAAATGAACCAATATCGTCCTTGAATCGTATCGACAACCACGAATCGTGATACAAATTGAATCGTTGTTAAAACGAATCGTTACACCCCTACTATTTATATATCTACTTCTGCATAATATTTTTGTTATTTGTAAATGTTTGATTATTGTGTGCTTGTTTGACATTTCCTGCATTGATTAATAGGAACATTAGCATTTCGCTGCACCTGCCATAACACCTGCTAAACTGTGTACACAACTAAGAAAATTGTATTAGATTTTAGGCTACTGGAATTCCGTTTTAAAAAATCACCTGCCTAATTAGGCAACCACAAAGGAGGCTCAACTTGCTCGGGTGTCATAAATTGCCCGTCTTTCACTTAAACGATGGGGATGAACCAGAAATATCAGTTTCATGCAAGGTCTACAGGAATTCATTAAAGTTTTGTTGTTTTCCTTTTCTTTTTTTATCACCTGGGGCAACTTCAGAGCCGGATCAACTTTCCCAACTGCTCAGTTCACTTGCCCCAGGCATTAGGGCAACCCTTAATGATCAGCTCTCCAAGCAGCTGTGTGAACTATTATGTACTCGGATCCTATGCCATCAATCTGATCTCTGTTTGTGACCCTGATACATTTTCGCACAAAACTATAAATTGGCACGTTCCCATTGATATATAGTGCCTTGCAAAAGTATTCATCCCCCTTGGCGTTTTTCCTATTTTGTTGCATTACAACCTGTAATTTAAATGGATTTTTATTTGGATTTCATGTAATGGACATACACAAAATAGTCCAAATTCGTGAATTAAAATGAAAAAAATTACTTGTTTCAAAAAATTATTACAAATAAATAACGGAAAAGTGGTGCATGCATATGTATTCACCCCCTTTGCTATGAAGCCCCTAAATAAGATCTGGTGCAACCAATTACCTTCAGAAGTTACATAATTAGTTAAATAAAGTCCACCTGTGTGCAATCTAAGTGTCACATGATCTGTCACATGAACTCAGTATATTTCAGTACACCTGTTCTGAAAGGCCCCAGAGTCTGCAACACCACTAAGCAAGGGGCACCACCAAGCAAGCAGCACCATGAAGACCAAGGAGCTCTTCAAACAGGTCAGGGACAAAGTTGTGGAGAAGTACAGATCAGGGTTGGGTTATAAAAAAATATCCGAAAATTTGAACGTCCCACGGAGCACCATTAAATCCATTATTAAAAAATGGAAAGAATATGACACCACAACAAACCTGCCAAGAGAGGGCTGCCCACCAAAACTCACAGACCAGGCAAGGAGGGCATTAATCAGAGAGGCAACAAAGAGACCAAAGATAACCCTGAAGGAGCTGCAAAGCTCCACAGCGGAGATTGTAGTATCTGTCCATAGGACCACTTTAAGCAGTAAACTCCACAGAGCTGGGCTTTACGGAAGAGTGGCCAGAAAAAAGCCATTGCTTGAAGAAAAAAATAAGCAAACATGTTTGGTGTTCACCAAAAGGCATGTGGGAGACTCCCTAAAACATATGGAAGAAGGTACTCTGGTCAGATGAGACTAAAATTGAGCTTTTTGGCCATCAAGGAAAACGCTATGTCTGGCGCAAACCCAACACCTCTCATCACCCCAAGAACACCATCCCCACAGTGAAGCATGGTGGTGGCAGCATCATGCTGTGGGGATGTTTTGAATTGGCAAGGACTGGGAAATTGGTCAGAATTGAAGGAATGATGGATGGCACTAAATACAGGGACATTATTGAGGGAAACCTGTTTCAGTCTTCCAGAGATTTGAGACTGGGACGGAGTTTCACCTTCCAGCAGGACAATGGCCCTAAGCATACTGCTAAAGCAACACTCGAGGCTTGCGAAATTATTCACCCCCCTTGGAAAAACTGCTCCAGCTCCTTCAAGTTGGATGGGTTCCGCTGGTTTACAGCAATCTTTAAGTCATACCACAGATTCTCAATTGGATTGAGGTCTGGGCTTTGACTAGGCCATTCCAAGACATTTAAATGATTCCCCTTAAACCACTCGAGTGTTGCTTTAGCAGTACCTTCTTCCATATGTTTGGGGAGTCTCCCACATGCCTTTTGGCGAACACCAAACGTGTTTGCTTATTTTTTTTCTTTAAGTAATGGCTTTTTTCTGGCCACTCTTCCGTAAAGCCCAGCTCTGTGGAGTATACGACCTGTTTGGAGAGCTCCTTGGTCATCATGGTGCCGCTTGCTTGGTGTTGCCCCTTGCTTAGTGGTGTTGCATACTCTGGGGCCTTTCAGAACAGGTGTATACAATGAGGGAAAAAAGTATTTGATCCCCTGCTGATTTTGTACGTTTGCCCACTGACAAAGAAATGATCTGTCTATAATTTTTAATGGTAGGTTTATTTGAACAGTGAGAGACAGAATAACAACAAAAAAATCTAGAAAAACGCATGTCAAAAATGTTATAAATTGATTTGCATTTTAATGAGGGAAATAAGTATTTGACCCCCTCTCAATCAGAAAGATTTCTGGCTCCCAGGTGTCTTTTATACAGGTAACGAGCTGAGATTAGGAGCACACTCTTAAAGGGAGTGCTCCTAATCTCAGTTTGTTACCTGTATAAAAGACACCTGTCCACAGAAGCAATCAATCAATCAGATTCCAAACTCTCCACCATGGCCAAGACCAAAGAGCTCTCCAAGGATGTCAGGGACAAGATTGTAGACCTACACAAGGCTGGAATGGGCTACAAGACCATCGCCAAGCAGCTTGGTGAGAAGGTGACAACAGTTGGTGCGATTATTCGCAAATGGAAGAAACACAAAAGAACTGTCAATCTCCCTCTGCCTGGGGCTCCATGCAAGATCTCACCTCGTGGAGTTGCAATGATCATGAGAACGGTGAGGAATCAGCCCAGAACTACACAGGAGGATCTTGTCAATGATCTCAAGGCAGCTGGGACCATAGTCACCAAGAAAACAATTGGTAACACACTACGCCGTGAAGGACTGAAATCCTGCAGCGCCCGCAAGGTCCCCCTGCTCAAGAAAGCACATATACAGACCCGTCTGAAGTTTGCCAATGAACATCTGAATGATTCAGAGGAGAACTGGGTGAAAGTGTTGTCAGATGAGACCAAAATGGAGCTCTTTGGCATCAACTCAACTCGCCGTGTTTGGAGGAGGAGGAATGCTGCCTATGACCCCAAGAACACCATCCCCACCGTCAAACATGGAGGTGGAAACATTATGCTTTGGGGGTGTTTTTCTGCTAAGGGGACAGGACAACTTCACCGCATCAAAGGGACGATGGACGGCGCCATGTACCGTCAAATCTTGGCTGAGAACCTCCTTCCCTCAGCCAGGGCATTGAAAATGGGTCGTGGATGGGTATTCCAGCATGACAATGACCCAAAACACATGGCCAAGGCAACAAAGGAGTGGCTCAAGAAGAAGCACATTAAGGTCCTGGAGTGGCCTAGCCAGTCTCCAGACCTTAATCCCATAGGGAGCTGAAGGTTCGAGTTGCCAAACGTCAGGCTCGAAACCTTAATGACTTGGAGAAGATCTGCAAAGAGGAGTGGGACAAAATCCCTCCTGAGATGTGTGCAAACCTGGTGGCCAACTACAAGAAACGTCTGACCTCTGTGATTGCCAACAAGGGTTTTGTCGCCAAGTACTAAGTCATGTTTTGCAGAGGGGTCAAATACTTATTTCCCTCATTAAAAGGCAAATCAATTCATAACATTTTTTACATGCGTTTTTCTTGATTTTTTTGTTGTTATTCTGTCTCTCACTGTTCAAATAAACCTACCATTAGCATTATAGACTGATCATGTCTTTGTCAGTGGGCAAACGTACAAAATCAGCAGGGGATCAAATAATTTTTTCCCTCACTGTATATACTGAGATCATGTGACAGATCATGTGACACTTAGATTGCACACAGGTGGACTTTATTTAACTAATTATGTGACTTCTGAAGGTAAATGGTTGCACCAGATCTTATTTAGGGGCTTCATTGCAAAGGGGGTGAATACATATGCACGCACCACTTTTCCGTTATTTATTTTTTAGAATTTCTTGAAATTAGTTATTTTTTTCATTTCACTTCACCAATTTGGACTATTTTGTGTATGTCCATTACATGAAATCAAAATCAAAATCTGTTTAAATTACAGGTTGTAATGCAACAAAATAGGAAAAATGCCAAGGGGCATTAATACCTTTGCAAGGCACTGTGGTTCACATTTTAGTCTACCCTAACAATGTTAACTTAATGTGTATTACCAATTTCTGTTGGATATTCACTTTCTGCTTCACACTCAGTAAATGTCTATTATTTTTAGATGAATATGTAATGTGCCACTCACTTTCACTGGCGGCTTGTCTATTGGTCCACAGGAAGCTTATCTTTAACCCAAACACCAGATGGCAGCCTCTAATATAATATCAGTCCCAAGGCTCAATCCCTCTGTTCGTCATTTGAACCTGTATTAAAACCTTAGCTTCTTCAAATTACTAAAATATTGTAAAATATTGTATTATTAGAGTGCTATGTGAAAACCACTAATATTACCATTCACATACTGTCAACACTCATTACATTTGACATCAACTGATAGATCATGAGTACCATGGATCTTTCCACTTTACTTTCTTTATCACTGTCTTTGTTACTTTCACTAGTCTCCATATCGGTTTCCTTCAACTAGGACCCTTATACTCTTTCCAGTAGGAAAAACCCTCTCAATCACTACTGCTAATACACACGGATCACTCTCAAACAATGTTCTGCTTTATTACTTTTATTGTAAGGTTTAAAAACAAACAAAACAAACATAATAACTTTCTCCTAATAGGAAGGCATTCTTTGCATTTTAGTCTAACCTAACAATGTTACTCTTAATATGTATTACCAATTTCTGTTGGATATTCACTTTCTGCTTCACACTCATTAAATGTCTATTATTTTGAGATGAATATGTAATGTGCCGAAATTATAAAATACATCAATTCAGAAGGGGAGAGATAAACTTTGGAGGGAGCTTCCTTTTTAAGGTAGCTCTCGAGACTAGAGTTTCTTTCAGGGATCAACATTTATTCTAATTGGGCTAGCACTGCCTATCAGTCCACTGTGATTGGAGTGCTCTGTCCATAATGAGTCTGGCACCTGAGACAGGATAGACTGGGAAACAGTGTCAGACCCCCACTCCTCCTGGGGGAGTGGTTCAATTTGCCTGCTTACTCATTAGTTTAATATCTCATCGTTTGGGATATCAACGGAAACTCCATCTGGGGTAACAAGTCTCTACCTAACAAGTTAAACGGTTGAGTGGGTGAATACAGAAAATCATGTTCAACATTCATTGGTCCTATTGAACAGGGCATGGGTTTTGTTTCAAAATGTATTACCAGGGTGGAGGAAATCCCATAAGCGTTTTATAGTTTTATTGGTTAGGGGTAAGTCAAGTCCTGTACCTTTACCAAAAGTGGAGGTAGTAGCACCCGTATCCACCAATGTAGGAATTTCTTTCCCTTGTATTCTTACCATAATGTTTGGCCCAGATTGCTCTACTTTTCTGTGGGTATTGCTGTATTAAAGATGTTGTTTCCCATGAGGGTTGTTCCAATTGTGGCTGGTTAATTTCATTAAATTCTTGACGAAGCCTCTGATTTAATGTGGCGATGATATTTTGCATTGGAAGCTGTTTTAAAAGCACAGAAAATGCGCCAATCTTTGTCTGAGGCTTTATTTCCTAGACACTTTAGACAGTCATACTCATCAGAAAACTTGGTAGTGGCCATTCCATCAGTCCTCTTGGTTATGAGGGCCCAGCAGGGCTCTCCTTCTCCGATGACCATCTATTTCTGGGCAACTACTCCGGGCCTGCGTTGGTCCCTTTGGCTCAGGACTCATCTCACCCTCTGTCAGGTTTCCGCAGTGGGGGTGGTCAGAAGAACTTTGTACGGTCCTCTCCAATGGGGGTCCTCCCAATTCTTTCTCCTGAAGTCTTTGACCACCACAAAATCACCTGGGTTCAAATAGTGCTCAGCTCCACCTGCCAGGTTCGGCAAAGACGCCTTCCCCCGGGGGAAAAGAGTCTTAAGAACACTGTTAAGGGTGACACAATATTCAACCATGTCTTCATCCATTCCTTGCAGGTACAACCTGTTCTGGGGAAAAGGTGTATTAGTCATCCTCATGGGACGACCAGTTAGTACATGGGACGCGGGGGATACTGAAATGCCGCGTCCAACCTTGTTAGTCATGCAAATCAAACATTTCTTGCAGAAATGTTCTGCAAACACAGTAAAATCTATTGTACACCAATATTTATTTACAAGATCCACCATCCCTCCTTTTGACACATGGTCTTGATCATGTGACAATTTGGCAAGGAATTGGAAAGTACAACAGGGCATGGCTGGTCTGCTCCACTCATCCAGCCATACTCCTGAGGCGTCCTTCTCTAATGCATCAGCCGTTGCCTGCAGAGCAACGTTGTCATTAACAGAGAAAGGGTTAGTGGAAGCAGGAACTGCTGCCATCTGTAGGAGGGGGGAAACAGAAGATAAGGCAGATAATTTAACTGCACAGTCAGCCTTAGCATTCCCCAGAGACATTTTACCTTCAGAGGAAGAATGTCCCTGACACAGCGTGTAACAGAGACGAAACAAGATTACTGTGTGCAATCAAAAACCATCTATTCTTCCACAATGTTCCAAAATCATGCACTACACTAAACACATATCTACTATCAGTGTAAATGTTAACAGAGCTGTCCTTTGCCAAAATACAATCTCTAGTCAAGCCAAGTAGTTCTGGCGCCTGGGCAGATAAGTGTGAGGGGAGTCTAGCACTCAGGGGGTGGACTCATCTACAAAAAACTCAAAGTCCGGAATGTCTAACGGGGTGTCCCTCAAGTCCAACCTAGGGCTACAGTCAACTTCAATAGCTAAGTCACAGTCATGGTCTTCACCGGCATCTGCTGAAGGGAGAAGAGTTGAAGGGTTAAGAATTGTACATAGTTTCAGAGTAACATGGGACATTGTCAACAGAATGTTCTGATAGTCAAATGAGCCATTCTTGCCTGTGTAATAATTGCGTGCACAGCATGGGGCACATGTACAGTCGTGGTCAAAAGTTTTGAGAATGACACAAATATACATTTTCACAAAGTCTGCTGCCTCAGTTTTTATGATGGCAATTTGCATATACTCCAGAATGTTATGAAGAGTGATCAGATGAATTGCAATTAATTGCAAAGTACCCCTTTGCCATGAAAATGAACATAATCCCCCAAAAACATTTCCACTGCATTTCAGCCCTGCCACAACAGGACCAGCTGACATCATGTCAGTGATTCTCTCGTTAACACAGGTGAGAGTGTTGATGAGGACAAGGCTGGAGATCACTCTGTCATGCTGATTGAGTTAGAATAACAGACTGGAAGCTTTAAAAGGAGGGTGGTGCTTGAAATCATTGTTCTTCATCTGTTAACCATGGTTACCTGCAAGGAAACACGTGCCGTCATCATTGCTTTGCACAAAAAGGACTTCACAGGCAAGGATATTACTGCTAGTAAGATTGCACCTAAATCAACCATTTATCGGATCATCAAGAACTTCAAGGAGAGAGGTTCAATTGTTGTGAAGAAGGCTTCAGGGCACCCAAGAAAGTCCAGCAAGCGCCAGGACCGTCTCCTAAAGTTGATTCAGCTGCGGAATCGGGGCACCACCAGTGCAGAGCTTGCTCAGGAATGGCAGCAGGCAGGTGTGAGTGCATCTGCACGCACAGTGAGGCAAAGACTTTTGGAGGATGGCCTTGTGTCAAGAAGGGGAGCGAGGATGCCACTTCTCTCCAGGAAAAACATCAGAGACAGACTGATATTCTACAAAAGGTACAGGGATTGGACTGCTGAGGACTGGGGTAAAGTCATTTTCTCTGATGAATCACCTTTCCAATTGTTTGGGGCATCCGGAAAAAAATTGTCCAGAGAAGACAAGGTGAGCGCTACCATCAGTCCTGTGTCATGCCAACAGTAAAGCATCCGCATCCTGAGACCATTCATGTGTGGGGTTGCTTCTCAGCCAAGGGAGTGGGCTCACTCACAATTTTGCCTAAGAACACAGCCATGAATAAAGAATGGTACCAACACATCCACCGAGAGCAACTTCTCCCAACCATCCAAGAACAGTTTGCTGACGAACAATGCCTTTTCCAGCATGATGGAGCACCTTGCCATAAGGCAAAAGTGATAACTAAGTGGCTCGGGGAACAAAACATCGACATTTTGGGTCCATGGCCAGGAAACACCCCAGACCTTAATCCCATTGAGAACTTGTGGTCAATCCTCATGAGGCGGGTGGACAAACAAGAACCCACAAATTCTGACAAACTCCAAGCATTGATTATGCAAGAATGGGCTGCCATCAGTCAGGATGTGGCCCAGAAGTTAATTGACAGCATGCCAGGGCGGATTGCAGAGGTCTTGAAAAAGAAGGGTCAACACTGCAAATATTGACTCTTTGCATAAACTTAATGTAATTGTCAATAAAAGCCTTTGACACTTATGGAATGCTTGTAATTATACTTCAGTATACCATAGTAACATCTGACAAAAATATCTAAAAACACTGAAGCAGCAAACTTTGTGAAGACCAATACTTGTGTCATTCTTAAAACTTTTGACCACGACTGTACAGTTAGAGCAGACACTGCCACAATATCAGAACATGCCAAAACAGCCTCAGTAGCAGCCGCTACCAATCTCAAACAGGAAACCATTCCCTTGATCACAGTATCCAGTCTTTTAGAATAATAACCAACAGGTCTATATCCCACCCCATGATACTGTGTCAAAACTGCTGACATAAACCCACCCGTCTCAGCCACACCCAACAAAGACATCATGTGCTGCTTGGTAACAGGTTTAGGCACAGCTTTAATTGCCTCTAATCTATCTTTGGAGAGTGTGCGACCCTCAGAAGTAATGTCAGGACCCAAATATATAACAGAGCTCCGGCATAATTGCATCTTACTGAGGGAAACTTTATGACCATTTTCTGCCAAAACAATCAGCAATGGCCTAGTGTCCTCATGACATACAGTGGGGAGAACAAGTATTTGATACACTGCCGATTTTGCAGGTTTTCCTACTTACAAAGCATGTAGAGGTCTGTAATTTTTATCATAGGTACACTTCAACTGTGAGAGACAGAATCTAGAAAATCACATTGTAAGATTTTTAAGTAATTAATTTGCATTTTATTGCATGACATAAGTATTTGATCACCTACCAACCAGTAAGAATTCCGGCTCTCACAGACCTGTTCGTTTTTCTTTAAGAAGCCCTCCTGTTCTCCACTCATTACCTGTATTAACTGCACCTGTTTGAACTCGTTACCTGTATAAAAGACACCTGTCCACACACTCAATCAAACAGACTCCAACCTCTCCACAATGGCCAAGACCAGAGAGCTGTGTAAGGACATCAGGGATAAAATTGTAGACCTGCACAAGGCTGGGATGGGCTACAGGACAATAGGCAAGCAGCTTGGTGAGAAGGCAACAACTGTTGGCGCAATTATTAGAAAATGGAAGAAGTTCGGTCAATCACCCTTGGTCTGGGGCTCCATGCAAGATCTCACCTCGTGGGGCATCAATGATCATGAGGAAGGTGAGGGATCAGCCCAGAACTACACGGCAGGACCTGGTCAATGACCTGAAGAGAGCTGGGACCACAGTCTCAAAGAAAACCATTAGTAACACACTACGCCATCATGGAATAAAATCCTGCAGCGCACGCAAGGTCCCCCTGCTCAAGCCAGCGCATGTCCAGGCCCATCTGAAGTTTGCCAATGACCATCTGGAGGATCCAGAGGAGGAATGGGAGAAGGTCATGTGGTCTGATGAGACAAAAATAGAGCTTTTTGGTCTAAACTCCACTCGCCGTGTTTGGAGGAAGAAGAAGGTTGAGTACAACCCCAAGAACACCATCCCAACCGTGAAGCATGGAGGTGGAAACATCAATCTTTGGGGATGCTTTTCTGCAAAGGGGAGAGGACGACTGCACCGTATTGAGGGGAGGATGGATGGGGCCATGTATCGCGAGATCTTGGCCAACAACCTCCTTCCCTCAGTAAGAGCATTGAAGATGGGTCGTGGCTGGGTCTTCCAGCATGACAACGACCCGAAACACACAGCCAGGGCAACTAAGGAGTGGCTCCGTAAGAAGCATCTCAAGGTCCTGGAGTGGCCTAGCCAGTCTCCAGACCTGAACCCAATAGAAAATCTTTGGAGGGAGCTGAAAGTCCGTATTGCCCAGCGACAGCCCCGAAACCTGAAGGATCTGGAGAAGGTCTGTATGGAGGAGTGGGCCAAAATCCCTGCTGCAGTGTGTGCAAACCTGGTCAAGACCTACAGGAAACGTATGATCTCTGTAATTGCAAACAAAGGTTTCTGTACCAAATATAAAGTTCTGCTTTTCTGATGTATCAAATACTTATGTCATGCAATAAAATGCAAATTATTTACTTAAAAATCATACAATGTGATTTTCTGGATTTTTGTTTAAGATTCCGTCTCTCACAGTTGAAGTGTACCTATGATAAAAATTACAGACCTCTACATGCTTTGTAAGTAGGAAAACCTGCAAAATCGGCAGTGTATCAAATACTTGTTCTCCCCACTGTATCTCCTCTGATTGTGAGCAAACCAACAAATCGTCAACATACTGAACCAAAGTACTTCCTCCAGGAGCAACAAAAGAAGAGAAGAGAAAATAAAACATTAGCTAAATCAATTAGTGAAAACCAACAACTACCTGGAGGGACCTGGGATAAAATGGTAAGTGTTAGGCACCAGGTGTGCTCTAGCATGTACAGCAAGATGTAAAATTCAAGGCTATCTCTTCAGACAAAATTTTCCCTCACAAATCATATTATAGATGTATTTTGACATTACGGTCTGGAGAAAGAAAAATGGAAACTATTGGTTTTTAACACTGATGAATTTTAGAGGTGATTAATAACTATGAATGAGATATTTGTAGTAAACCCTGATGTGGCAGTGTGAGACTCCTCTGAAGCAGTGGAGAAGTTCCTGGAAGCTATCCCCCCAGTGTCTCTGCATGTTTTGGTCCTCTTATCCTTTTCTATATGTACTAGTTTGCAGTATTACTTATGCTTGAAAATAGTGTGCATCGCATGCTTACTTTGCTAGTCTTTATTTATTTTGCCAAGACCTTTATAATTTTTTGAAATTGTGTGCTAATCCATGGTTTGTTATCTTTAAGTCATTTTGTGTGCAGTGGTTTAATTTATTTTGTCTCAAATGTGAGGACACATTTAAAAATAAGGGGGGAAAGATGTAACTGGGTAGAACTGTCAACCTATTTTGAATACACCCTTGTTGGTCTGCCAGTGCCAGGTGTATGTGATTGTTAATTAAGGGCGTGGCCTTTTGTATAAAAGCGTTTCAGGTTTTCAAGCGTGCCTTGGGAGGACGGGAGTGGTGATGGTGGTTTTAACAATGTAAGTATGAGAAATAGGAATGATTGTACATAGTCTTTAGGCGTTGGCACCCATATTCCACCTAGACCTGCTCTCCTTCTCCCTGGGCACGCCGTCCGTGAGTGTTGCAATACATTATTGTCTGTTTGATTATGTGAATGACATGTATAAACCTAGTGATATTTTGCTCGTTTCAGGTCCTGTCACAACATCTCAATCAGGTTTAGGTCTGGACTTTGACTAGGCCATTCCAAAACTTTTCAGCCATTCTGATATAGACTTGCTTGTTCTGAATCGCCATCCTGGGAACAGTTGTTGGGGATTAACTGCTTTGCTCAAGGGCAGAATGGCAAATGCATTCCACCTTGCTGGCTCTGGGATTCGAACCAGCGACCTTTCGGTTACTGGTCCTTAACCGCTAGGTTACCTGCCTTCCAATGATGGCAAGTCGTCCAGTACTAAGGCAGCAAAGCATCCCCAAACCATCACACTACTACCACAATGCTGACCGTTGGTAAGAGGTTCTTACTGTGGAATGCAGTGGTTGGTTTTTGCCAGACATAACGGGACCCATGTCATCCAAAAAGTTCAAATTTCTGACTCATCTGTCCATAGAATATTATTCCAGGAGTCTTGACAATCATCCAGGTGCTTAATGGCAAACTTGAGTTGACTTTTGGATGACATGGGCATCAAAGTTTAAATTATACTTCAAAAACTTAATCAAACTTAACTCTCTAATCACCAAAACCAAGAGCTCTATTCCCTCTCACCTACTCATTCCTCTGTTTGGCGTAGTCGGCAGGATCAGGGACCGGAGCACGGGAATTGGTTTTACTGGTATGGGATATTTTTTTTGTATATACAGTGAAGGAAAAAAGTATTTGATCCCCTGCTGATTTTGTACGTTTGCCCACTGACAAAGACATGATCAGTCTATAATTTTAATGGTAGGTTTATTTGAACAGTGAGAGACAGAATAACAACAACAAAAATCCAGAAAAACGCATGTCAAAAATGTTATGAATTGATTTGCATTTTAATGAGGGAAATAAGTATTTGACCTCTCTGCAAAACATGACTTAGTACTTGGTGGCAAAACCCTTGTTGGCAATCACAGAGGTCAGACGTTTCTTGTAGTTGGCCACCAGGTTTGCACACATCTCAGGAGGGATTTTGTCCCACTCCTCTTTGCAGATCTTCTCCAAGTCATTAATGTTTTGAGCCTGACATTTGGCAACTCGAACCTTCAGCTCCCTCCACAGATTTTCTATGGGATTAAGGTCTGGAGACTGGCTAGGCCACTCCAGGACCTTAATGTGCTTCTTCTTGAGCCACTCCTTTGTTGCCTTGGCCGTGTGTTTTGGGTCATTGTCATGCTGGAATACCCATCCACGACCCATTTTCAATGCCCTGGCTGAGGGAAGGAGGTTCTCACCCAAGATTTGACGGTACATGGCCCCGTCCATCGTCCCTTTGATGCGGTGAAGTTGTCCTGTCCCCTTAGCAGAAAAACACCCCCAAAGCATAATGTTTCCACCTCCATGTTTGACGGTGGGGATGGTGTTCTTGGGGTCATAGGCAGCATTCCTCCTCCTCCAAACACGGCGAGTTGAGTTGATGCCAAAGAGCTCCATTTTGGTCTCATTTGACCACAACACTTTCACCCAGTTCTCCTCTGAATCATTCAGATGTTCATTGGCAAACTTCAGACGGGCCTGTATATGTGTTTTCTTGAGCAGGGGGACCTTGCGGGCCTGCAGGATTTCAGTCCTTCACGGCGTAGTGTGTTACCAATTGTTTTCTTGGTGACTATGGTCCCAGCTGCCTTGGGATTATTGACAAGATCCTCCCGTGTAGTTCTGGGCTGATTCCTCACCATTCTCATGATCATTGCAACTCCACGAGGTGAGATCTTGCATGGAGCCCCAGGCCGAGGGAGATTGACAGTTCTTTTGCGTTTCTTCCATTTGCGAATAATCGCACCAACTGTTGTCACCTTCTCACCAAGCTGCTTGGCGATGGTCTTGTAGCCTATTCCAGCCTTGTGTAGGTCTATAATATGCCATTTAGTAGACGCTTTTATCCAAAGCGATTTACAGTCATGCGTGCATACATTTTTTTTGTGTATGGGTGGTCCCGGGGATCGAACCCACTACCTTGGCGTTACAAGCGCCGTGCTCTACCAGCTGAGCTACAGAGGACCACTACAATCTTGTCCCTGACATCCTTGGAGAGCTCTTTGGTCTTGGCCATGGTGGAGAGTTTGGAATCTGATTGATTGATTGCTTCTGTGGACAGGTGTCTTTTATACAGGTAACAAACTGAGATTAGGAGCACTCCCTTTAAGAGTGTGCTCCTAATCTCAGCTCGTTACCTGTATAAAAGACACCTGGGAGCCAGAAATCTTTCTGATTGAGAGCGGGTCAAATACTTATTTCCCTCATTAAAATGCAAATCAATTTATAACATTTTTGACATGCATTTTTTTTTTCTGGATTTTTTTGTTGTTATTCTGTCTCTCACTGTTCAAATAAACCTACCATTAAAATTATAGACTGATCATTTCTTTGTCAGTGGGCAAACGTACAAAATCAGCAGGGGATCAAATACTTTTTTCCCTCACTGTATGTATCATTGCATTTAGTTTTGGAATGTGGCCCATGTTGGCCTTGGGTTTTAGTGGAGCCTTAATGTTTTTTGGGTGAGTGGGATGTCGGTGCGGCACTTTGTGCATTGCATGTTTTGCTCATCTTTATTTATTTTGCCAAGACCTTTATTCTTTTTTGAAATTGTGTTATTGCATGGTTTGTTACCTTTAAGTCATTTTGTGTCCAGTGGTTTAATTTATTTTGTGTCAAATGTGCGGTCACATTTAAAAATAAGGGGGGAAAGATGTAACTGGGTAGAACCGTCAACCTATTTTGAATACACCCTTGTTGGTCTGCAGTGCCAGGTGTATGTGATTGTTAACTAAGGGCGTGGCCTTTTGTATAAAAGCCTTCCTGTGTGCCATTCAAGGGTTCCCCATACTATGTGCTGGTCAGCGAGCCTTGGGATGACGGGAGCGATTGTGGTTTTCAACAAAGTATGTATGACACAAAGTCTTGATGGTGCCGGAGGGGATGGCTGCCGTTTTATGGACTCTTAACCAACCGTGCTATTTTGTTAGTTTTTTCGAATTGTTTGTAACTTATTTTGTACATAATGTTGCTGCTACTGTCTCTTATGACCGAAAAGAGCTTCTGGACATCAGAACAGCGATTACTCACCTTGAACTGGACGAATAATCTTTCTTTAATGAGTCGGACGAGAGGGATTTGCTCCAGACACCCGGCAGGGCCCTCATCCCCATCATTCGCAGTAGAAAGAAAAGGAGATATCGGGGTGCCTGGTAAGGAGCCGGCGACGAGTGGCTAATCTGCCTTTGCCATCGATACTATTGGCCAATTTACAATCGCTTGATAATAAAGTGGACGAACTACAAGCACGTATATCCTACCAACGGGACATTAAAAACTGTAATATCTTATGTTTCACCGAGTCGTGGCTGAACGAAGACATGAATAACATACAGCTGGCGGGTTATACACTGTATCGGCAGGATAGAACAGCAGCCTCTGGTAAGACAAGGGGTGGCGGTCTATGTATATTTGTAAACAACAGCTGGTGCACAATATCTAAGGAATTCTCAAGGTTTTTCTCGCCTGAGGTAGAGTATCTCATGATAAGCTGTAGACCACACTATCTACCAAGAGAGTTTTCATCTATATTCTTCGTAGCTGTCTACTTACCACCACAAACCGATGCTGGCACTAAGACCGCACTCAATGAACTGTATACGGCCATAAGCAAACAGGAAAACGCTCATCCAGAGATGGGGCTCCTAGTGGCCGGGGACTTTTTTGCAGGGAAACTTAAATCAGTTTTACCTCATTTCTACCAGCATGTTAAATGTGCAACCAGAGGGGAAAAAAACTCTAGACCACCTTTACTCCACACACAGAGATGCGTACAAAGCTCTCCCTCGCCCTCCATTTGGCAAGTCTGACCATAATTATATCCTCCTGATTCCTGCTTATAAGCAAAAACTAAAGCAGGAAGCACCAGTGACTCGGTCAATAAAAAAAGTGGTCAGATGAAGCAGATGCTAAGCTACAGGACTGTTTTGCTAGCACAGACTGGAATATGTTCCGGGATTCATCCGATGGCATTGAGGAGTACACCACATCCGTCACTGGCTTCATCAATAAGTGCATTGACGATGTCGTCCCTACTGTGACTGTACGTACATACCCCAATGGATTACAGGCAACATCTGCACTGAGCTAAAGGGTAGAGCTGCCGCTTTCAAGGAGTGGGACTCTAACCCGGAAGCTTATAAGAAATCCTGCTATGCCCTCTGACGAACCATCAAACTGGCAAAGCGTCAATACAGGACTAAGATCGAATCGTACTACACCGGCTCCGACGCTCGTCGGATGTGGCAGGGCTTGCAAACTATTACAGACTACAAAAGGGAAGCACAGCCGCGAGCTGCCCAGTGACACAAGCCTACCAGACAAGCTAAATTACTTCTATGCTCGCTTCGAGGCAAGTAACACTAAAACATGCATGAGAGCATCAGCTGTTCCGGACGACTGTGTGATCAAGCTCTCCGTAGCCGATGTGAGTAAGACCTTTTAAACAGGTCAACATTCACAAGGCCGCAGGGCCAGACGGATTACCAGGACGTGTACTCCAAGCATGCGCTGACCAACTGGCAAGTGTCTTCACTGACATTTTCAACCTCTCCCTGTTTGAGTCTGTAATACCAACATGTTTCAAGCAGACCGCCATAGTCCCTGTGCCCAAGAACACTAAGGTAACCTGCCTAAATGTCTACCGACCCATAGCACTCACGTCTGTAGCCATGAAGTGCTTTGAAAGGCTGGTCATGGCTCACATCAACACCATTATCCCAGAAACCCTAGACCCACTCTAATTTGCATACCGCACCAACAGATCCACAGATGACGCAATCTCTATTGCGCTCCACACTGCCCTTTCACACCTGGACAAAATGAACACCTATGTGAGAATGCTATTCATTGACTACAGCTCAGCGTTCAACACCATAGTGCCCTCAAAACTCATCACTAAGCTAAGGACATTGGGACTAAACACCTCCCTCTGCAACTGGATCCTGGACTTCCTGACGGGCTTCCCCCAGGTGGTAAGGGTAGGTAACAACACATCCACCATGCTGATCCTCAACACGGGGGCCCCTCAGGGGTGCGTGCTCAGTCCCCTCCTGTACTCCCTGTTCACTCATGACTGCATGGCCAGGCATGACTCCAACACCATCATTAAGTTTGCCGATGACACAATAGTGGTAGGCCTGATCACCGACAACGACGAGACAGCCTATAGGGAGGAGGTCAGAGACCTGGCCGTGTGGTGCCAGGACAACAACCTCTCCCTCAACGTGATCAAGACAAAGGAGATGATTACAGGAAAAAGAAGAGGACTGAGCATGCCCCCATTCTCATCGACAGGGCTGTAGTGGAAAAGGTTGAGAGCTTCAAGTTCCTTGGTGTCCACATCACAAACAAACTAACATGGTCCAAGCACACCAAGACAG
This sequence comes from Coregonus clupeaformis, assembly GCF_020615455.1. NCBI lineage: Eukaryota > Metazoa > Chordata > Actinopteri > Salmoniformes > Salmonidae > Coregonus > Coregonus clupeaformis. The sequence goes on from NC_059228.1 coordinate 12,829,067, forward strand.
TTGTGAAGAGGGCATGACAAAACCTATTCCCCCTAAGGAGACTGAAAAGATTTGGCATGGGTCCTCAGATCCTCAAAAGGTTCTACAGCTGCACCATCGAGAGCATCCTGACTGGTTGTATCACTGCCTGGTATGGCAACTGCTCGGCCTCCGACCGCAAGGCACTACAGAGGGTAGTGCGTACGGTCCAGTACATCACTGGGGCCAAGCTTCCTGCCATCCAGGACCTCTATACCAGGCAGTGTCAGAGGAAGGCCCTAAAAATTGTCAAAGACTCCAACCACCCTAGTCATAGACTGTTCTCTCTGCTACCGCATGGCAAGTGGTACCGGAGCGCCAAGTCTAGGTCCAAGAGACTTCTAAACAGCTTCTATCCCCAAGCCATAAGACTCCTGAACATCTAATTTACATTTACATTTAAGTCATTTAGCAGACGCTCTTATCCAGAGCGACTTACAAATTGGTGCATTCAACTTAGGATAGCCAGTGGGACAACCACATCTTGATCACAGTAAGTACACTTCTTCAAACAAGCAGCTGTGAGCAAAGTCAGTGCAATCAGGGACAACTACATCTCGATCACAATAAGTACATTTCTTTAAACAAGTCAGTGCTAGCAGGTGAAATAAGTCAGGTGTTAGTTTAGACAAAAGACAGTGGTAGTAAAGGGTTGGTAGAAGGATTACTATTATACTATTCCAGGTATTCCTTAAAGAGGTAGGTTTTCAAGTGTCTCCGGAAGGTGGTCAGTGACTCTGCTGTCCTGGCATCGTGGGGGAGCTTGTTCCACCATTGGGGTGCCAGAGCAGCGAATAGCTTTGACTGGGCTGAGCGGGAACTGTGCTTCCGTAGAGGTAGGGGGGCTAGCAGGCCAGAGGTGGATGAACGTAGTGCCCTCGTTTGGATTTAGGGTCTGATCAGAGCCTGAAGGTAAGGAAGTGCTGTTCCCCTCACAGCTCCATAGGCAAGCACCATGGTTTTGTAGTAGATGCGAGCTTCAACTGGAAGCCAGTGGAGTGTGCGGAGGAGCAGGGTGACGTGAGAGAATTTAGGAAGGTTGAACACCAGACGGGCTGCAGCGTTCTGGATAAGTTGCAGGGGTTTAATGGCACAGGCAGGGAGCCCAGCCAACAGCGAGTTGCAGTAATCCAGACGGGAGATGACAAGTGTCTGGATTAGGACCTGTGCCGCTTTCTGTGTAAGGTAGGGTCGTACTCTGCGAATGTTGTAGAGCATGAACCTGCAGGATCGGGTCACCGCTTTGATGTTAGCAGAGAACGACATGGTGTTGTCCAGGGTCACGCCATGGTTCTTTGCACTCTGGGAGGAGGACACAATGGAGTTGTCAACCGTGATGGCGAGATCATGGAGCGGGCAGGAAGAGCGGGAGGAAGAGCAGCTCCGTCTTGCCGAGGTTCAGCTTGAGGTGGTGATCCGACATCCACACTGATATGTCTGCCAGACATGCAGAGATGCGATTCGCCACCTGGTTAGGGGGAAAGGAGAAAATTAATTGTGTGTCGTCTGCGTAGCAATGATAGGAGAGACCATGTGAGGATATGACAGAGCCAAGTGACTTGGTGTATAGAGAGAATAGGAGAGGGCCTAGAACTGAGCCCTGGGGGACACCAGTGGTGAGAGCACGTGGTGCGGAGACAGATTCTCGCCACGCCACCTGGTAGGAGCGACCTGTCAGGTAGGAGCGACCTGTCAGGTAGGACGCAATCCAAGAGTGAGCAGCGCCGGAGATGCCCAACTCGGAGAGGGTGGAGAGGAGGATCTGATGGTTCACAGTATCAAAGGCAGCAGATAGGTCTAGAAGGATAAGAGCAGAGGAGAGAGAGTTAGCTTTGGCAGTGCGGAGAGCCTCCGTGACTCAGAGAAGAGCAGTCTCAGTTGAATGACCAGTCTTGAAACCTGACTGGTTAGGATCAAGAAGGTCATTCTGAGAGAGATAGCAGGAGAGTTGGCTAGAGACGGCACGCTCAAGAGTTTTGGAGAGAAAAGAAAGAAGGGATACTGGTCTGTAGTTGTTGACATCGGAGGGATCAAGTGTAGGTTTTTTGAGGAGGGGTGCAACTCTCGCCCTCTTGAAAACAGAAGGGACATAGCCAGCGGTCAAGGATGAGTTGATGAGCGAGGTGAGGTAAGGGAGAAGGTCTCCGGAAATGGTCTGGAGAAGAGAGGAGGGGATAGGGTCAAGCGGGCAGGTTGTTGGGCGGCCGGCCGTCACAAGTCGCAAGATTTCATCTGGAGAGAGAGGGGAGAAAGAAGTCAAAGCATAGGGTAGGGCAGTGTGAGCAGGACCAGCGGTGTCATTTGACGTAATAAATGAGGATCGGATGTCGTCAACCTTCTTTTCAAAATGGTTGACGAAGTCATCCACAGAGAGGGAGGAGGGAGGGGGAGGAGGAGGAGGATTCAGCAGGGACGAGAAGATGGCAAAGAGCTTCCTAGGGTTAGAGGCAGAGGCTTGAAATTTAGAGTGGTAGAAAGTGGCTTTAGCAGCAGAAACAGAGGAAGAAAAAGTAGAGAGGAGGGAGTGAAAAGATGACAGGTCCGCAGGGAGTCTAGTTTTCCTCCATTTCTGCTCGGCTGCCCGGAGCCCTGTTCTGTGAGCTCGCAATGAGTCGTCAAGCCACGGAGCAGGAGGGGAGGACCGAGCCGGCCGGGAGGATAGGGGACATATAGAGTCAAAAGATGCAGAAAGGGAGGAGAGGAGGGTCGAGGAGGCAGAATCAGGAGACCGGAGGGAGAAGGATTTAGCAGAGGGAAGAGATTATAGGATGGAAGAGGAGAGAGTAGCGGGAGAGAGAGAGCGAAGGTTGCGACGGCGCATTACCATCTGAGTAGGGGCAGAGTGAGTAGTGTTGGAGGAGAGCGAGAGAGAAAAGGATACAAAGTAGTGGTCGGAGACTTGGAGGGGAGTTGCAGTGAGATTAGTAGAAGAACAGCATCTAGTAAAGATGAGGTCAAGCGTATTGCCTGCCTTGTGAGTAGGGGGGGATGGTGAGAGGGTGAGGTCAAAAGAGGAGAGGAGTGGAAAGAAGGAGTCAGAGAGAAATGAGTCGAAGGCAGACATCGGCAGGTTAAAGTCACCCAGAACTGTGAGGGGTGAGCCATCCTCAGGAAAGGAACTTATCAAGGCGTCAAGCTCATTGATGAACTCTCCAAGGGAACCTGGAGGGCGATAAATGACAAGGATGTTAAGCTTGAATGGGCTAGTGACTGTGACAGCATTGAATTCAAATGAGGAGATAGACAGATGGGTCAGGGGGAAAAGAGAGAATGTCCACTTGGGAGAGATGAGGATTCCTGTGCCACCGCCGCGCTGATCAGACGCTCTCGGGGTATGCGAGAACACATGATCAGATGAGGAAAGAGCAGTAGGAGTAGCAGTGTTTTCTGTGGTAATCCATGTTTCCGTCAGTGCCAAGAAGTCGAGAGACTGGAGGGTAGCATAGGCTCAGATGAACTCTGCCTTGTTGGCCGCAAAACGGCAGTTCCAGAGGCTGCCGGAGACCTGGAACTCCACGTGGGTCGTGCGCGCAGGGACCACCAGATTAGAGTGGTAGCAGCCACGCGGTGTGAAGCGTTTGTATGGCCTGTGCAGAGAGGAGAGAACAGGGATAGATAGACACATAGTTGACAGGCTACAGAAAAGGCTACAATAATGCAAAAGAGATCGGAATGAAATTAACTAAACATCTGGGGAAGCGAGAGAGCGGGGCCTCCCTCGACTAACTCCCGCAGAACAACTTGGCAGAACTGTCTTTGTTTCAGGGACAGTCTTCGTTTTGGGGACAGCTGCCGCAGACATCTGCCCCTGAACAAAGAGGTTGTGCTAATAACACTAAGCTAATTGCTTCGCTAATCAAATGGCTACCCAGACTATTTGCATTGCCACCCACCCTCCCCCTCCCCCCTATTTTACGCTGCTGCTACTGTCTGTTTATTATCTATGCATAGTCACTTTAATAACTATACTGGACACCCACCTGAGCGACCCATACACCAAAGAGAAGTTCCCATCTGTTTTATGGACCTGCTGTGAATTGCCTATATGCAGCCTAAACAGATAAATAAATGCGGTCAGAGACCTACTTGAGCAGCACCGCCCCCTCAAGATTCTGAGCCTGCCTGGCAGGGTTGGTCCTACAAAGCCAGAGCCCCCGATGGGGGAGCATAATATACAAGGAAATTCTCAAAGCTGCTAATGAGAACCTTGACGACCTTGTACCTAGCCGGTGAGGATTCCGGTGGGGTACCCCCACACAGGTAGTGGCAGTGCTGGCAACACTGGCTGCAGTAACCCATGGGGAGGGGGTCACACTCGGACAATCAGAGAGGGGGCTTACTATTGTGGCCCAAGTGGCACAAAATAATCAAAGGTATGACTGCACGGAGATGCTTGGGAAAATGGTTACAACGGGGGACCAGAGTGTTTGTGTCTCAGGTGAAGAGGGTGTATCTGAATCCCATCACCTAGGACCTAACATAGATTAAATAAATTAATCAAATCTCACATTGTTGTTCACTTTTGCTTTTTGGGGGGGGGGGGTTGAGTGTGTGAGCGTGTGTGTGTGTGTGTGTGTGTGTGTGTGTGTGTGTGTGTGTGTGTGAATTTGTGTCCAGCATCTGTTGCGGGGGGTGGGGGGGGGGGGGGTTGAATCGCAGTGGTTGTTTGCTGAAGTGGTAGTTGCTTGTTAAAAATGTAATGTAATACAATGGCAATTCGGGTTATAGGTTAAAATCCTACGCATGAAGGCCAACATTATTACGCACATTAATTGATAATGATGGAAAATAAGATATGCAAGATATTTGAATATATATTTTTTAAATAGCTATATAAATATATTGAGGTGAGAGCATTGGAAATGCTTTTGGCGGTTGACCTGCTTCTGTTTTGTGGGTGGCACTATGTGATGTTTTCGATGGACGGATCCTGGCCCCTCGGGGGCATAGGGATCCGGGGGGAAGGGTGGTATGCTGATCACTGGGATGACGGCCCAATTTGGGATGGGGAGGGGTTTTAGCGGGAGAATTAGTGGAGAACAATTGGAGGGTTATTTAGTAACATTGCAAATATCATGGTATAGCTATATGGACACTCAATCACTATGGTATTTTCTATTGGTAAATTTACAAACATACAGTGGGGAGAACAAGTATTTGATACACTGCCGATTTTGCAGGTTTTCCTACTTACAAAGCATGTAGAGGTCTGTAATTTTTATCATAGGTACACTTCAACTGTGAGAGACGGAATCTAAAACAAAAATCCAGAAAATCACATTGTATGATTTTTAAGTAATTAATTTGCATTTTATTGCATGACATAAGTATTTGATCACCTACCAACCAGTAAGAATTCCGGCTCTCACAGACCTGTTAGTTTTTCTTTAAGAAGCCCTCCTGTTCTCCACTCATTACCTGTATTAACTGCACCTGTTTGAACTCGTTACCTGTATAAAAGACACCTGTCCACACACTCAATCAAACAGACTCCAACCTCTCCACAATGGCCAAGACCAGAGAGCTGTGTAAGGACATCAGGGATAAAATTGTAGACCTGCACAAGGCTGGGATGGGCTACAGGACAATAGGCAAGCAGCTTGGTGAGAAGGCAACAACTGTTGGCGCAATTATTAGAAAATGGAAGAAGTTCAAGATGACGGTCAATCACCCTCGGTCTGGGGCTCCATGCAAGATCTCACCTCGTGGGGCATCAATGATCAGCCCAGAACTACACGGCAGGACCTGGTCAATGACCTGAAGAGAGCTGGGACCACAGTCTCAAAGAAAACCATTAGTAACACACTACGCCGTCATGGATTAAAATCCTGCAGCGCATGCAAGGTCCCCCTGCTCAAGCCAGCGCATGTCCAGGCCCGTCTGAAGTTTGCCAATGACCATCTGGATGATCCAGAGGAGGAATGGGAGAAGGTCATGTGGTCTGATGAGACAAAAATAGAGCTTTTTGGTCTAAACTCCACTCGCCGTGTTTGGAGGAAGAAGAAGGATGAGTACAACCCCAAGAACACCATCCCAACCGTGAAGCATGGAGGTGGAAACATCATTCTTTGGGGATGCTTTTCTGCAAAGGGGACAGGACGACTGCACCGTATTGAGGGGAGGATGGATGGGGCCATGTATCGCGAGATCTTGGCCAACAACCTCCTTCCCTCAGTAAGAGCATTGAAGATGGGTCGTGGCTGGGTCTTCCAGCATGACAACGACCCGAAACACACAGCCAGGGCAACTAAGGAGTGGCTCCGTAAGAAGCATCTCAAGGTCCTGGAGTGGCCTAGCCAGTCTCCAGACCTGAACCCAATAGAACATCTTTGGAGGGAGCTGAAAGTCCGTATTGCCCAGCGACAGCCCCGAAACCTGAAGGTCTGTATGGAGGAGTAGGCCAAAATCCCTGCTGCAGTGTGTGCAAACCTGGTCAAGACCTACAGGAAACGTATTATTTCTGTAATTGCAAACAAAGGTTTCTGTACCAAATATTATGTTCTGCTTTTCTGATGTATCAAATACTTATGTCATGCAATAAAATGCAAATTAATTACTTAAAAATCATACAATGTGATTTTCTGGATTTTTGTTTTAGATTCCGCCTCTCACAGTTGAAGTGTACCTATGATAAAAATTACAGACTTCTACATGCTTTGTAAGTAGGAAAACCTGCAAAATCGGCAGTGTATCAAATACTTGTTCTCCCCACTGTATATAATGACAAATAGATTTGAAACGTGTATTTCATTATGGTATGTGGTGAAATAAGTATAGCCAGTTATAATTGTAATGGCTTAGCAGATAATAACAAAAGAATAACAATATTTACATGGCTCAAAGAGAAGGAATATAATGTCTATTGTATACAGGAAACCCATTCAACAATTCTAGATGAAGTTGCGTGGAAAAAGGAATGGGGGGCAAATATACTTCTCCCATGGGCTAAGAAACTCAAAAGGGGTGATGATATTAATTAACAGTAATTTGTCCAAACAGATACGCAAGGTAGATGGATTATTTTTAATATGTTATTGGACCATAAACAACCTTTAACCTTTACGGACCAAATAATAATGATCCACACTTCTTTGAAAATATATATAATAAATTATCGACCTTGCAAGCAATTCAAGACTCTATTATTATGGTGGGAGATAGCTATTAAAATCAGATCCAACAATAATATCAAGGGATTAGAAATCCAGGGCTTAAAAGCAAAGGTGTCATTGTACGCTGATGATTCATGTTTTCTTTTAAATCCACAACTTGAATCCCTCCACAGCCTCATAGAGGATCTAGATACATTTTCTAACCTCTCTGGATTACAACCAAATTATGATACAGTGGGGGAAAAAAAGTATTTAGTCAGCCACCAATTGTGCAAGTTCTCCCACTTAAAAAGATGAGAGAGGCCTGTAATTTTCATCATAGGTACACGTCAACTATGACAGACAAAATGAGAAAAAAAAATCCAGAAAATCACATTGTAGGATTTTTTATGAATTTATTTGCAAATTATGGTGGAAAATAATTATTTGGTCAATAACAAAAGTTTCTCAATACTTTGTTATATACCCTTTGTTGGCAATGACACAGGTCAAACGTTTTCTGTAAGTCTTCACAAGGTTTTTACACACTGTTGCTGGTATTTTGGCCCATTCCTCCATGCAGATCTCCTCTAGAGCAGTGATGTTTTGGGGCTGTCGCTGGGCAACACAGACTTTCAACTGACGTGTACCTATGATGAAAATTACAGGCCTCTCTCATCTTTTTAAGTGGGAGAACTTGCACAATTGGTGGCTGACTAAATACTTGTTTCCCCCACTGTATGTACATGTAGGTATAGTTATTATTATTATTATTTTTATTATTTTTATTTTAGGAGGTAGATCAGCTTTAATATTGCAGATAGATTGTAACTTCCATCAATGTAATTGTCTGCATCACTTCCAATCCCCCATATGGTTTTTTTCCTTTAAAAATATATATGTTTCCCTTTATTACTTTCCAACCCCACCATCCCCTCCCTAATTGGAGTAAACTAGTGAACAACAATGCTTAGGCCTCTACTTCATGCTTATACATACTATATACATACACTAGTTATCGTGTTGTTATTAGTTGTTTTTATTAGTCCCATCCTTCAGCTCCATTCAACACCTCCCATCTATCTCTTAACACCATCCATATTGGATTTCTATTTGCCATATATTTTTCAACTGTACTGTGATGTTTTACAAAAGTTCTGAACCTTTCTATTCTCATTATTTCTACAGTTTGTGAACTGAAAATAAACATCTTTGCTAAAAGTATTATTATATTATTGATCGATTGACTATGACTTTTCAGATCACCCAGTAGTGCTATCTGCAGGGTCAGCTCCATGCAAATATTGCAATCCTTCAGCCATTCCTGGACCTGTGTCCAGAAACAAGCTACAAATGGACAGTACCAAAACAAATGATCTAATGATTCTGTCTCTTCACAGCCAAATCTGCAGAGCTGGGAAGATTGTATCCCCCATACAAATAACATTCTATTGGTAGTTTTGAATCCGGCGTCGTTTTGCGTATCAGTTCATAAACACTATGCCATGGAATCGGTACATCAAAAATCTCTTCCCAACTATTTTGCAATCTATATGGGACGGCTGTCAATCTTTTGGTCCTTAAATTAAACTGGTAAACTTTTTTATTTATCACAATTTTCTTTAACCAATTATGTTCTTTAATGCAAGGCCGACAGACAAGTTCCTTACTTTTTCCGCCTTCCACTTTCCTCTTCCATTTTTGCGGAAATGCTGCAATTATTTGGTTGTAATTTTGGGTAGAGCAGACATTTCCATATGTTTTTGTTAGCTGCATGTGCGACATAACTCCACCATTCCTACCGATAATATCATTTACGAAGATTATACCTTTTTTAAACATTTTCTCAAAAAAGAATGTTTATTTATCAATTAGTATATTTGAGTTTAACCACAATATTTGTTGCAATGTTTGTTCTGTCATTTCTGGAGGATTAAATTGAAATTGCAACCAACTTTCTATGGCTTGTTTTAGAAATAGTGATATTTGGGAGATGATTTCCTTTTCAAATACCTGAAAGTGAGGGGTTGTAATCTGAATAAAGGGAAAAAGTCCCTTCTTGAACATTGGGTTAGACAATCTTACTAGTTTGCTAGAGAACCAGTTCGGATTTAAGTATAATTTTTGTATGACTGAAGCTTTTAGTGATAGGTCTAATGCTTTAATATTTAATAATTTCTGTCCTCCTAATTCATATTCATTATATAAATAGGCCCGTTTAATTTTGTCTGGCTTGCCGTTCCAAATAAAATGGAATATTTTTTTCTCATATAATTTAAAAAACTGTTCGCTAGGCGTAGGCAAGACCATAAGCAAGTAGGTAAACTGGGATAATACTAAAGAGTTAATCAGGGTGATTTTTCCACAAACTGACAGGTATTTACCTTTCCATGGTAGCAAGATCTTATCTATTTTTGCTAACTTTCTATGGATTTTTTTGGAGTGAGATCATTTATTTCATTTGGGATATGTATTCCGAGTATATCCACATCACCATCAGACCATTTTATTGGTAAACTACATGGTAATGTAAAAATTGTATTTCTTAGTGATCCAATACGTAATATAGTACATTTACAGTGGGGAAAAAAAGTATTTAGTCAGCCACCAATTGTGCAAGTTCTCCCACTTAAAAAGATGAGAGAGGCCTGTAATTTTCATCATAGGTACACGTCAACTATGACAGACAAATTGAGGGAAAAAAAATCCAGAAAATCACATTGTAGGATTTTTAATGAATTTATTTGCAAATTATGGTGGAAAATAAGTATTTGGTCACCTACAAACAAGCAAGATTTCTGGCTCTCACAGACCTGTAACTTCTTATTTAAGAGGCTCCTCTGTCCTCCACTCGTTACCTGTATTAATGGCACCTGTTTGAACTTGTTATCAGTATAAAAGGCACCTGTCCACAACCTCAAACAGTCACACTCCAAACTCCACTATGGCCAAGACCAAAGAGCTGTCAAAGGACACCAGAAACAAAATTGTAGACCTGCACCAGGCTGGGAAGACTGAATCTGCAATAGGTAAGCAGCTTGGTTTGAAGAAATCAACTGTGGGAGCAATTATTAGGAAATGGAAGACATACAAGACCACTGATAATCTCCCTCGATCTGGGGCTCCACGCAAGATCTCACCCCGTGGGGTCAAAATGATCACAAGAACGGTGAGCAAAAATCCCAGAACCACACGGGGGACCTAGTGAATGACCTGCAGAGAGCTGGGACCAAAGTAACAAAGCCTACCATCAGTAACACACTACGCCGCCAGGGACTCAAATCCTGCAGTGCCAGACGTATCCCCCTGCTTAAGCCAGTACATGTCCAGGCCCGTCTGAAGTTTGCTAGAGTGCATTTGGATGATCCAGAAGAGGATTGGGAGAATGTCATATGGTCAGATGAAACCAAAATAGAACTTTTTGGTAAAAACTCAACTCGTCGTGTTTGGAGGACAAAGAATGCTGAGTTGCATCCAAAGAATATCATACCTACTGTGAAGCATGGGGGTGGAAACATCATGCTTTGGGGCTGTTTTTCTGCAAAGGGACCAGGACGACTGATCCGTGTAAAGGAAAGAATGAATGGGGATGTATCGTGAGATTTTGAGTGAAAACCTCCTTCCATCAGCAAGGGCATTGAAGATGAAACGTGGCTGGGTCTTTCAGCATGACAATGATCCCAAACACACCGCCCGGGCAACGAAGGAGTGGCTTCGTAAGAAGCATTTCAAGGTCCTGGAGTGGCCTAGCCAGTCTCCAGATCTCAACCCCATAGAAAATCTTTGGAGGGAGTTGAAAGTCCGTGTTGCCCAGCGACAGCCCCAAAACATCACTGCTCTAGAGGAGATCTGCATGGAGGAATGGGCCAAAATACCAGCAACAGTGTGTGAAAACCTTGTGAAGACTTACAGAAAACGTTTGACCTGTGTCATTGCCAACAAAGGGTATATAACAAAGTATTGAGAAACTTTTGTTATTGACCAAATACTTATTTTCCACCATAATTTGCAAATAAATTCATTAGAAATCCTACAATGTGATTTTCTGGATTTTTTTTTCTCATTTTGTCTGTCATAGTTGACGTGTACCTATGATGAAAATTACAGGCCTCTCTCATCTTTTTAAGTGGGAGAACTTGCACAATTGGTGGCTGACTAAATACTTTTTTTCCCCACTGTATTACCTCAATTACCTCGACTAACCGGTGCCCCCGCACATTGACTCGGTACCGGTACCCCCTGTACAGTGGGGAAAAAAAGTATTTAGTCAGCCACCAATTGTGCAAGTTCTCCCAATTAAAAAGATGAGAGAGGCCTGTAATTTGAGTTGACGTGTACCTATGATGAAAATTACAGGCCTCTCTCATCTTTTTAAGTTTGAGAACATGCACAATTGGTGGCTGACTAAATACTTTTTTCCCCCACTGTATATAGCCTCACTATTGTTATTTTACTGCTGCTCTTTAATTATTTGTTACTTTTATTTCGTATTATTTTATATGGTCTTTTTTTGTGTGATTTGTTTATCTTTTTTGTATTCTTTCTTAAAACTGCATTGTTGGTTAAGGGCTTGTAAGTAAGCATTTCACTGTAAGGTCTACACCTGTTGTATTTGGCACATGTGACAAATAACATGTGATTTGATTTATGAGAAATAGGAATTATTGTACAGTGTTTTTAGGTGTTGGCGCCCGTATTCCACCTAGACCTGCTCTCCTTCTCCCTGGGCATGCCCTCCGTGAGTGTTGCAACACATTCCTATTGTCTGAGTATGTCAATGACACGTATAAACCTAATAGTAGCTGGAGCCTTTTTAACGTAATGTGGGGGATATACACAATACTATTCCTGTAGCCGTACTATGCCACCTTTTATTTATACGCGAGGTGAGGTCCTCGGGACTAAGCTAAACATTACAGGTTCGTTGCATCAAGGAGTAGAGCATGGGAATCGGACAATATCAGGATGCAACCAATTTATTTTCAGCGTCACAAGGCCCAATCTCCATAGGCTTACATAATTTCCATACATCTTCAGCTCCAGGAGCTTCATACAATGGTACTACAAGACAGACTTCAATAGATAGCAATATCAGATTTCACAAACAAATATCACTAGGTTTATATGTTTCATTCACATAATCAAACAGACATTGTGTTGCAATGCTCATGGAGGGTGTGCCCAGGGAGAAGAGCAGGCCTCGGTGGAATATTGGCGCCAATGCCTAAAAACACTACATGTACAATCATTCCTATTTCTCATACATACTTTGTTAAAATCACCATCACCACTCCTGTCCTCCCAAGGCACGCTGACCAGCACAAAGTAAGGGTATCAATTGAATGACAAACAGAAGGCTTTTATACAAAAGGCCATGCCCTTAATTAACAATCACAAACACCTAGAACAGGCAGACAAGGTTGTGTTCAAAATAGGTCGACGGTTCTACCCCGTTACGTATGCAGTAGGTTGATAATGATATCAAAGAAGTATGTTGTATCGGACATTTCAAACAGAAAGAAAAAGATTTAACAAGGTAACCTTGGAACTAATTTGAATGGCCACCAACGGGAGATTGAGGGATTTTTTACAGCCATAACCCAGTACAACCCACGTGACCGCAGTGAAACGTTGATCCGTGATGAGGTATAGCCTGTTTGAAAATTGTTCCTTGATTTACAAAGTTTTGTATTACCTTTTAAGGGCCATCTACACCAAGGACAATAACTATTACGATAAACTATACACAACTATAAATATTGGCGAGCATCCACACTATAGGACAAGACAGTTTATTGTTTTTTGTTTTACCGTAGCCTACACCTGTCAATCAACTGATCAACACATTCTACTGCATGCATGCACACTGTACAGTGCCTTCACAAATTCACACCCCTTGACTTTTTCCATATTTTGTTGTTACAGCCTGAATTAAAAAATGGATACAGTTGAGATGTTTTGTCACTGGCCTACACACAATATCCCATAATGTCAAAGTGGAATTGTTTTTCGAAATATTTACAAATTAATAAAAAATAAGTATTCAACCCCTTTGTTATGGCAAGCCCAAACAAGTTCAGAAGTAAACATGTGCTTAACAAGTCACATAATAAGTTTTGAATGACTACATCATCTCTGTACCCCACACATAAAATTACCTGTAAGGTCCCTCATTTGGGCTGTGAATTTCAAACACAGATTCAACCACAAAGACCAGGGACGTTTTCCAATGCTTGGCAAGGGGCATCTATTGGTAGATGTTTTATTTTATTTTTTAAGCAGACATTGAATATACACTACCTTTGAGCATGGTGAAGTTATTAATTACACTTTGGATGGTGTGTCAATACACTCAGTCACTACAAAGATAAAGGCGTCCTTCCTAACCCAGTTGCCGGAGAGGAAGGAAACCCCTCAGGGATTTCACCATGAGGCCAATGGTGACTTTAAAACAGAGTTTAATGGCTGTGATAGGAGAAAACGGAGGATGGATCAACAACATTGTAGTTACTCCACAATACTAACCTAATTGACAAAGTGAAAAGAAGGAAGCCTGTACAGAATAAAACTTTTTTAAACACTATTATTGCACACAGAGTGAGTCCATGCAACTTATTATGTGACTTGTTAAGCAAATCTTTACTCCTGAACTTATTTAGGCTTGCCATAACAAAGGGGTTGAATACTTATTGACTCAGCTTTTCATTTTGAACTCCACTGACATTATGGGATATTGTGTGTAGGCCAGTGACAAAAAAAAATCAAAATGTAATCTATTTTAAATTTAGGCTGTAACGCAACAAAATATGGAAAAAGTCAAGGGGTGTGAATACGTTCTGAAGGCACTGTAACTGAAATTTGTCTGACAAAACCATCAGTAAAGTTGAAATCCGATGGAAACTCATTTAACTTGTATTTTTTTATTTAGTACATGGGAATTTAACTCCAAAAGTCATTTTTATGTGCACTACTTCATCACACACAGCCTTTTATCAAGTCAATTTGATGGAAACACATCTCTGGTGGGAAAATGCGCATATTGTTTTTATGCAGATTTTAGAATATTCGCATAAATCTGTTGCCAATTGGATGGAAACCTAACTACTGTAGCCAGCCTGGCTCCTGGTAGCCTACATTTTGCCGTTTGCAGCGAGTTCGAATCCCAGGTGAGATGTAGTTTTTTCCTGTCACGGTTTCGGCCGAGGCTGCCTCTCTTCCTTGTTCGGGCAGGCTTCGGCGTTCGTTGTCTCCGGAATACTAGCTGCCACCGTTGCATGTTTCTATGTTCGTTTGCTTTTGTCTGTTTGTTGTGACACCTGTTCTCGTTTAGTGTAATTAGTGTCCTATAAGTTTCTCGTTGTGTTTGTCTAGTGTTGTGTGTGATTGATTTTCTGTCGTGTGTTGTGCTTGTAATATATATTACTTATTCGCTCGGTTGAGCTTTACTCCACTGTGTTGGAGCGTTTTACGCACATGGTTAGTGCGCCTTTTGTTTTGTTCGCCTTCGTGCGTAGTTTCGCCTTCGGGCAAGTTTGTTCGATTTTCCTTGTTGGAAATTGCACTAAAGTCTTTTGGACTATACTTCGGTGTCCTGCGCTTGATTCCACCACTACACCCACCTACAGCATTCCTGACAGAATCACACACCATCAAGAATGGAATCAGCAGGAGCCGCAGCAGCCCAGGCGACGCTGGAGGACAAGGTCCGTGAACAGAGTGACCAGATCCTGCAGATGGGGTCCGCACTGCAGGAGGTGATCACCACCATCCGAGGCTGGGGGACTCCTCCACCGCCATCCTCTCTGCCAGCACCATCGGCAAGTCAGCCCATTCCCGCTCCGGAACCCAGAGGAGTTCGACTCTCGCTCCCGAGGGCCTACGATGGGACCGCGGCCGGGTGTCAGGGATTCCTTCTCCAGGTGGAGCTGTACCTGGCCACCGTGCACCCGGCGCCCCTCGGGACATGAGAGCGTGTCCGCCCTGATCTCCTGCCTTTCCGGGAAGGCGTTGGAATGGGCCAACGCAGAGTGGAGGAGGATCGACGCGGACACCATCACCTACGACGAGTTCTCCCGCCGCTTCAAGGCGGTGTTTGACTCATCCCCCGGAGGGGAAAGCGGCGGGGAGCGTCTGGTCTTCCTCCGGCAGGGGAGGAGGAGTGCCCAGGAGTTCGCCCTAGAATTCCGTACTCTAGCGGCGGATGCAGGGTGGAATGAGCGGGCTCTCATCGATCACTACAGATGTAGTCTACGCGAGGACGTCCGTCGGGAGCTGGCCTGTAGGGACACCAGCCTCTCATTCGACCAGTTGGTCGACATGTCCATCAGGCTGGATAACCTGCTAGCTACCCGCGGACGTTCCGAGGGGGGTCCGTCCATTTCACCCTCCAGCGCCTCCGAGCCGTGCCCCATGGAGCTTGGGGGCGCTGGCGCTAGAGAGAGGAGGGGTCGGCTTACGAGGGGGTCCATCTCCTGCACCAACTGTGGTCGGGGAGGACACACCGCGGCTAGGTGCTGGGGATGGCCTCCTAGGGGAGAGGACGACAGGTCCCGCACTGGGGAGTCCTTCCAGGTGAGTAGGCGCCCCACTCACCCAGAGCTCTCTGTTGCACATTTCTGTATACCTGTGCGTTTTCCACAGGTAGCACCTCATTCCCAGCATAAGGCGCTGGTAGATTCAGGCGCGGCTGGGAATTTTGTTGATAAGAAGTTTTGTTTAGCCTTAGGGATTCCCCTTCTCCCTGTTGATGTCCCTTTCCCCGTTCATGCCCTAGATAGCCGTCCGTTGGGTGCGGGCTTGATCAGGGAGGTCACTGCGCCACTTAGGATGTGTGCGCAGGGGGGTCATCAGGAGATGATTCAGCTATTTCTGATCGACTCGCCTGCGTATCCGGTGGTGCTGGGCATGCCCTGGTTGAGTACCCATAACCCATCTATTTCGTGGCAGGAGAGGGCTCTGATGGAGTGGTCTGCCCAGTGTGTGGGTCGATGTTTGGGCGTTTCCGTAGGGGGCTACCTCGGTGGAGAGTCCAAACCAGGTGCCCGCATTGCACGTTCCCCCTGAGTATGGGGATTTGGCTATTGCGTTTAGTAAGTCGAGGGCGACGCAGTTGCCGCCCCATAGGCAGGGAGATTGTGCGATAGACCTCCAGGCAGGAGCTGCGCTCCCACGGAGCCATGTGTATCCTCTGTCTCAGGAGGAGAAGAAAGCTATGGAGACTTACATAGACGAATCTCTGAGACAAGGATACATACGGCCTTCCACTTCCCCTGCGTCCTCGAGTTTCTTTTTTGTGAAGAAAAAGGATGGTGGTTTACGCCCGTGCATCGATTACCGTGGTCTCAATCAGATCACGGTGAAGTACAGTTATCCACTCCCGCTGATTGCGACCATGACTGAGTCATTGCATGGGGCGCGTTTCTTCACTAAATTAGATCTCAGGAGCGCGCACAACTTGGTGCGCATCAGGGAGGGCGATGAATGGAAGACAGCCTTTAGTACCACCTCGGGCCATTACGAGTATCTTGTCATGCCATACGGGTTGATGAACGCTCCGTCAGTTTTCCAATCATTCGTGGATGAGATCTTCAGGGACATGCAGGGGCAGGGGGTGGTTGTGTACATAGATGACATTCTCGTATACTCGCCTACCCGAGTCGAGCATGTGGCCCTGGTGCGCAGAGTGTTGCGGAGGCTGGTGGAGCACGACCTGTATGTTAAGGCAGAGAAGTGTCTGTTTTTCCAGGAGTCGGTCTCCTTTTTGGGGTATCAGTTGTCTGCGTCAGGGGTGAAGATGGAGGTAGACCGGGTGTCAGCCATGCGTAATTGGCAAACACCAACCACTGTGAAGGAGGTGCAGCAGTTTTTGGGGTTTGCGAATTACTACCGGAGGTTTATCCGGGGTTTTGGACAGGTGGCAGCTCCCATCACGTCTCTTTTGAAGGGGGGTCCGGTGCGTCTGCAGTGGTCTGCCGAGGCGGACAGGGCGTTTGGGAGGCTGAAGGACCTGTTTACCTCGGCCCCGGTGCTGGCGCATCCGGATCCCTCTTTGCCATTTCAGGTAGAGGTGGACGCGTCAGAGGCCGGTATAGGAGCCGTGCTTTCACAACGGTCAGGCGCGCCACCTAAACTTTTTATTCCAAGAAGCTCAGTCCGGCGGAGCGAAACTATGACGTAGGGGACAGGGAGCTGTTAGCCGTGGTACAGGCCCTAAAGGTGTGGAGGCACTGGCTTGAGGGGGCTCAACACCCTTTCCTCATTTTGACGGACCACCGTAACCTGGAGTACATCCGGGCAGCGAGGAGGCTGAACCCTCGCCAGGCAAGATGGAATATGTTTTTGACCCGGTTTACATTTAAGATCACGTACATCCCTGGGTCACAGAACGGTAAGGCAGATGCACTGTCTCGGCGATATGACACGGAGGAGAGGTCCGTGGAGCCCACTCCCATACTGCCGGAGTCGTGTCTGGTGGCACCGGTAGTGTGGGAGGTCGATGCTGAGCTCGAGCGGGCGTTACGCACCGACCCTAGTCCACCGCAATGCCCGGAGGGTCGGAAGTACGTTCCGCTCGAGGTTCGGGATCGATTGATCTATTGGGCTCACACGTCACCCTCCTCTGGACACCCTGGTATCGGCCGGACAGTGCACTGTCTTAGTGCCAAGTACTGGTGGCCCACGTTGGCAAGGGATGTGAGGGTTTATGTTTCCTCCTGCTCGGTGTGCGCCCAGTGTAAGGCGCCTAGACATCTGCCTAGGGGTAAGTTACTACCCCTGCCCGTTCCACAACGACCATGGTCTCACCTCTCGGTGGATTTCCTTACTGACCTTCCTCCTTCACAGGGGAATACCACTATACTGGTCGTTGTGGACCGGTTTTCTAAGGCCTGTCGTTTGCTCCCATGCCGGGCCTTCCTACTGCCCTGCAAACTGCCGAAGCACTATTCACCCATGTGTTCCGGCACTACGGGTACCCGAGGATATTGTGTCTGATCGAGGTCCCCAATTTACCTCCAGGGTCTGGAGAGCCTTTATGGAGCGGTTGGGGGGTCTCGGTGAGCCTCACCTCGGGTTACCACCCGGAGAGTAATGGGCAGGTGGAACGCGTGAACCAGGATGTGGGTAGGTTTCTTAGAACATACTGCCAGGACCGGCCGGAGGAGTGGGCACAGGTACGTTCCCTGGGCCGAGATGGCCCAGAATTCCCTACGCCATTCCTCCACTAACCTAACCCCTTTCCAATGTGTGTTAGGTTACCAGCCGGTTCTGGCACCTTGGCAGCAGAGCCAGATCGAGGCTCCTGCGGTGGATGAGTGGGCGCGGCGCTCGGAGGAGACATGGAACGCTGCACACGTCCACCTGCAGCGGGCCCTCCGTCGTCATAAGGCGAGCGCCGATCTCCACCGCAGTGAGGGACCGGTGTATGCACCTGGTGATCGAGTCTGGCTCTCTACCAGAAACCTGCCCCTCCGCCTGCCCTGTCGGAAACTGGGTCGGCGGTTTGTAGGGCCATTTAAAGTCCTGAGAAGGTTGAACGAGGTGTGTTACAAATTACAACTACCTGTTGAATATAAAAGTATTAACCCCTCGTTCCATGTGTCTCTTCTCAGGCCGGTGGTAGCTGGCCCACTCCAAGAAAGTGAGATCAGGGAGACTCCTCCGCCCCCATTGGACATCGAGGGGGGCACCGGCGTACTCCGTGAGGTCCATCTTGGATTCGAGACGTCGGATGGGGGGTCTCCAATATCTAGTGGAGTGGGAGGGGTACGGTCCGGAGGAACGGTGCTGGGTGCTGAGGAGAGACATTTTGGACCCGTCTCTCCTGACGGAATTCCATCGTGGGCACCCGACGCACCCTGCTCCGCGTCCTCCTGGTCGTCCCCGAGGCCGGAGTCGGCGCACGTCTGGAGCCGCGCGTCAAGGGGGGGGTACTGTCACGGTTTCGGCCGAGGCTGCCTCTCTTCCTTGTTCGGGCAGGCTTCGGCGTTCGTTGTCTCCGGAATACTAGCTGCCACCGTTGCATGTTTCTATGTTCGTTTGCTTTTGTCTGTTTGTTGTGACACCTGTTCTCGTTTAGTGTAATTAGTGTCCTATAAGTTTCTCGTTGTGTTTGTCTAGTGTTGTGTGTGATTGATTTTCTGTCGTGTGTTGTGCTTGTAATATATATTACTTATTCGCTCGGTTGAGCTTTACTCCACTGTGTTGGAGCGTTTTACGCACATGGTTAGTGCGCCTTTTGTTTTGTTCGCCTTCGGGCAAGTTTGTTAGATTTTCCTTGTTGGAAATTGCACTAAAGTCTTTTGGACTATACTTCGGTGTCCTGCGCTTGATTCCACCACTACACCCACCTACAGCATTCCTGACATTTCCTTTGAAATTTAGAATTACATTTATTGTGATAGATTTCCGAAGGGAAGCCCAGCCAAAACCTTGTAAATAAAGATTACAAATATATTTAATGAGGAGCTTCTTGGGGTCCCTCTTGCGCTCATGGGAGTTTTACTTAATCAAACATGTTCTCAGCAGTGTTGCCAACTCCTCAGTAAGGAAAGTAGCTATTGGCTGTCCTAAATGTCGTTGAAGTCGCTAAATGACGTCATCACATAATTTGCATAATTGGCCATGTGCATGTAATTGTGATGGACGCTGCAGGAGAGAGGAATAACGTCGTGGGAGAGACAAAAAGTGAGTAAAAAACACCCTACATTTACATCCCGCCCTGAATGTAAGCCAGGGCGGGATCAGCCAGCGGCGGCTTCACGCATGCGTGATTCATTTGCAGTCTGGACGCGAAGGGGTGAACATCTCCTGCTCTGACTGCAGCTGGGAGGGACTGCTGCGCGAGGACTGGGCCCCCTGTGAGTGCTTTGGGATGGGGGTAACAAAGCACCCGCTGCTCGTTGAGAAGAGTAAGAACGATATGTGCTTTCACGTCAGAGTCTTCAAAAGTCTCCAATAACACCAGAAAAAGTTGCTAGATTTGTCGCTAGTCGCTTTTTTGAAAATGTGTCGCTAGAGGGGTCTGAAAACTCGCTAAATATAGCGACAAAGTCGCTAAGTTGGCAACACTGGAGCAGAAAGGATTATGATTGGTTGCGTTAGGCAACTGTTAAATTGCGTCAATTCAAATCTGGTATAGGAGCAAAAAGAGGTCAATACACGTCTTCTAAAATAGACTAGTATTTTAATTAATGCAAACACTTGAATGGTAAATATGATGTTCGTATATACGGGCCCACTGAAAAACCACGCAGGGCAGACAGAGAACTGAGCTTTTGTTATAAGTTCTTCTTTAAATACTCTGACAGAGATAGTTCCCGCTCCCTGCTGGGCCTGTCAGAGTAGAGGCTGGGTGTGGTTTAAACTTACCCAACCTATCGATGGCGCACAGGCTGGTCCCAGCCCCTTGGCGCTTCACTGTTGCCAGGTGTTAGTTGTTTCTGTTGCAGTACACATGTCCTTGAGCGGTTTAACAAAGAGGCAGTGTTTGTGTGAGTGAGTCACAAGCCTATCTCAGCCTAACAGTTCCTCACATTAATCACAGCTTGTTATGTTAAACAATCTATATCAGTACAGCACAAACCAATTATGTTTAATCATTAATGTATTCTTTCTAAGCTAGGCATCACATCTAGTTGTAAGAAAATAGATCCCCACAATCCCCCTTTTCACACTCGCTGGGTGTGAACCCAAAATAAGAAATTTCAGGGAAATGTAGGATTCCCCCTTTTGACACCCACTAGGGTGTCACTCATTAAAATACAATACAAACAAAAAGGCAATAATGATAATAAAAAGGCCTTCAGTCCTTCCATCTACACCTAACTTGTACTAGGTTGGCTACCAGCCACCCAGGAACGTCAAACCTTCACATAAGGAAAGACAAACATTCACAATAGTTAAAATGGATTTATAAAACATAAAAACACAAACAGAGAATTTTGATTCCCCCTTTAGACACCCACTAGGGTGCCACTCCACCACCTCACCAATAGCAAACCAAGGGTCATCCTCAGTCAGCTTCATCTCAGTGTCTGCATCTCCTTCTTGAGCCTGTGGGAAATATATACGTATGAACTTGCTCACCCGAACGTAGACGTACATCATGGGTGAGATCCGGCGACCTCTCGGTTGCTGGCACGGTGCTCTTGGTTACTGGGCTACCTGCCGCCCCATATGAGTTTAAGGTTGTGCCGTTGTTTGATCATGTGATGGGGCTTGATGGGTGATCGGACCATGACTGGTGTGGTTATTGTGGGGTTCTATTTTCTTATAACTAGATGTGATGCCTAGCTTAGAAAGAATGCATTAATGATTAAACATAATAGGTTTGTACTGTACTGATATAAATTGTTTCACATAACAAGCTGTGATTCATGTGAGGAGCTGTTAGGGAGTAGGGGGAGATAAGAACTTGTGTCTCACATACACGAACACTGCCTCTTTGTTAAACCGCGCTCAAGGACGTGTGTACTGCAAAAAGTGCCGACTCTCTGGACAAGTTGTGATGATAACAACTTATGCCTGGCAACAGTGTGCAACAGTGAAGCGCCAAGGGGCTGGGACCAGCCTGTGCGCCAACGATAGGCTGAGTAAGTCTAAACCACGCTCAGTCTCTACTCTGATAGGCCAGCAGGGAGCAGGAACTATCTCTGTCAGAGTATTTTAAGGAAGAACTTATAACAATGGATCAGTTCTCTGAGTGCCCTGCGTGGTATTTCAGTGGACCCGTATATACGAACATCATATTTACCATTGAAGTGTTTTGCATTAATTAAAATACTAGTAAATCTTAGAAGACGTGTGTTCACCTCTTTTTGTTCCTATACCAGATTTGAATTGACGCAACTTAACAATTGGTGACCCCGACGTGATCTGGTAGAGGGACTTCGCTGGGTATTGTCCGGCCCATTGGACATCTCTGTCATTGGACGGTGTGTTTAACAAAGAGTCCGGACTACTAAAAACAGGTAACCAGACACCTATTGTTATATAACTAAAGTTCTGCACATTGGCTTTATCCAAATTAATTTTGTGAAACACCTGTTTGATGTAAGTGAACTAAATTATGAATTATTATACAAATTATTATGAGTAGATAAGCACCATATTGTGACATGCAAACCTGTGGTGAATGTGATGTTAAACCTTGGTACCATAGAGTATTGTTCCACCGGCACGTACCAGAGGGCTAGGTACGGATCGGGGAAAAATACTGAAATCCCCAGTCTAGGACCACCAGGGGTGGGAATTGGGGGTACAGGGAATTATTGGGTTAAAAGTGTTGCGCTACTGGCAAGGATCGTATCTACGAGAGTACGGCTAGGATCAGAGGGACACTTACAATTTTAGATAGTGTTGCGCTATCGGCAAGGTCCGTAACTAGTACGGCTAGGATCGTAGGAGCACTTTAAAGTACACTATAGTGTTGCGCTTCGGCAGGGAGCTGTACTTGGGGGTACCGCCCAGATCGGAGGAGCACTTTAAAGTATAGGGTGTCGTATGCATGAGAGTGTAAATGATCCCAGTGTAATAAAAGAGTGTTTGCAGACTAAATAAAAGAGGGAATGCGGGTTACTAAAATTAATAAACCTGTATACCTTGATAGAAAACTCATTAGGAATTAAAGACGTCTGTGGCTGTCCAAACTGTATAATTTGTGAATAACTGTTGGGTTTGTGGTTGCTTAAACCCTATAACCCGTTAATAACAATTGGGAACATAAAGGATGAATAACTATTATGACTAAACTGAAACGTTTGAACTGATATAATTGAACTGTAACGTTTGATGTTTGACATAGCATAATACTGGTTTTAAATAATTATGTTGAAGCAATTTGGTTTATTATTTGATTTAATGTTTGATGTTCGACATAGCATAATACTGGTTTAAAATAATTAAGTTGAAGCTATTTGGTTTATTATTTAATTTAACGGTTGATGTTTGACCCTGCAAAATACTGGTTAAATAATTAGACTGAAATAATTTGGTTTATCGTTGAAATATAAAGTAGAGAATATTTACATTTGCATTTTTGGTCATTTGGCGGACACTCTTGTCCAGAGCGACTTGCAGGAGCAATTGGGGTTGGGTGCCTTGCTCGAGGGCACATCGGCAGATTTTTCGCCTGGTTGGCTCGGGGATTGGAACCGGCGACCTCTCGGTTGCTGGCACAGTGCTCTTGGATACTGGGCTACCTGCCGCCCCATATGAGTTTAAGGTTGTGCTGTTGTTTGATCATGTGATGGGGTTTAATGGGTGATCGGACCATGACTGGTGTGGTTATGGAAGTAATGTATAAATAGTGGAGAGCCAATAGGGGGCTCCATTGAACTATTATGGTTTATTTGGCATTTCAATGGCATAAGGTGAAATCTGTATGTATGAGGGGAATTCGATTATGTATTATTATAGTATTATGGACACTCCGTAATAAATCAACTGAACCAAACAAGATGTTACTACAGCAATAGAGGATGGTTAATGTTGTTACGTTAGTTTTTAAACCCGATGATAGAGGTAAATGCAGAACGCTGTTTGAGAGTGTGTTTTATTTTTGCTACTAGGGGAATTAGTGTTTGAGATGAAAGGGCTGGCTAGTCGGGAGTGATGACGTGGCTGGTTGTGCGACATGGAAGTGGTTGTTTGGAGTGCTTTGAAAGCATCGCAGAATGTGTGGGGTGACTGGCAATGTATCTAAAGGTCCCTGGTTCGAACACAGGTAGGGACAGTGGGTAAAGCTTTCGCTCCTTCCCCGTTGGATAGAAAGGAGCAAGGGGAGGGGTGAGAGATAGTTCAAATGATAGGAATATCATTAAATGTATGCTTATCAACGATAGCAAGTATTTGTTTTATTAATTAGGGCCTAATCAGAGAGAACAGTTAAAGAAATTGAATAGCGAACTGAAATGGCGATAGAGCTGTGAAAATTGAGTTGAGGACAAAGGAGAATAATTTATGGCTCTGGTTAGCGGGAGAAAAAAAAATAGAGACAGTCAAGCGAGTTGGGATGAGCTGTGGGATTTCAAGTGGAGGTCTGAATGCTTGACTGGAAGGCAGTGCTTTGATAAATTCTAATTGTTATTACTTTATTCGATGGGTTGCTTGACGCCAGTGGTGTATGCAAATAGTTGGTGAATTCTAGAACGATAATTTATTTTCGTTACGGGGACCAGGGGATGCAAGTGGCTTTGGCTGTTGTGCTGGGGGAATAGCGCCAGCCTGTGGTGGGTTCTGGATTTGTTAAATAAACAAACTTATATTTTAAACTAAAGTAATGCAATAGGCTACAATTATAACATTATCACAAAAAGGCACAATTGAATGTGAAATAGTTATTACAATTATTATTAATAGTTATTACAGTTATTATCATTGATCCAGTAATGATAGAAGGATAGTAGAGGAAAGAAATGGGATTAAATCTCATTTAGGGAAAGTAGAAGAGTATGAAGATATATTAGGGAGAAAATACCATTAACTGAGGAATATAAAACGTTTAGCTGAAAAAGACAACAGGAATAATTTACCGTACACCCTAATATAGACATTAGACCACACCAGAAGTAGAGATGGCAGGATCACCAGTAGCAATCATGAAGAGAAGGTTCCCAAAAAATAGTGAAGATATTGGTAATATCTCTAACAAATGAGAAAAAGGACCAGAAAGATAGTAACTAAATGGCCAAAGGAGGGAACATTTGATGTAACTGTGATTGTATTGGCTAAAAAATGAAATATGACATTTACAGGGGGGACAGGAACAATAGAAGGGGAGACAGATTTTCCTAGGAGGTTGATCAAATAATTGATAATGGATCATTTGAGATGAGATCACATGTAGCAGATTTAGGGTAATCAATTAAATAATCATTGTATACTCAAGGAATTTTGAGTGGTTTTATGGATTAGTTATGAGGAATTAGATTGATACAAACAATTATTGATGGGTTAGGACTGGGGATATCTGTATCATGTTTTGTGTGTACTACCATCTTTAGATTACTGATGGTAATTGAAGGTTAACAAAATGTATAACCAGGAGAAAGAGATTAGCTTATCTCATTGGAATGTTGCCCAGGGCTAGGGGGAGCAGTAGTGAAGTTAGGCAGTATTTAAAAATAAGGGATGGCAATTGGATGATAAATTACCAATATTACCTAAGTGATTGTTTAGGTAGGTGGTAATATTGATACATGAGCAAAACATGTGTCAAAAGGGGGATGGTAGGAGATGGTAGGATTAAATAATAAATATATACGAAGGAGAGGACAAAATACTTTAAAAAAATTTTTTTTTAGATACAGTCTAGAAAGAGAATGCAGTCAGAAATAGAAATTGAGAGCTGAACACGTGTGAAGATAGTTTATTAACCACACCCGTATGTCAGAGGTTTTGTGCCCCACAGGTGAACTAAAGGAGAAGGTGACCCACTCTATCTAACCAGGTGACTGGTGAGCATCCAGTCCCTAAAGAAGCAGGCCTGTTGGGAAGGGCCCTATCAGGTTATATTGGTCACTGCCTTTGCCATTAGAATAGCAGAAAGAGCAAGCTGGGTCCACGTTACCCACTGCAAAAAGGTAAGAACACATGCAAGCACCACTGAACACATGCAGAGTTAGAGAGAAGAACTGGACCAATAGTGTCTGGGGATCACCTCTGTTAACGAAGATCTCCTACCCCGACCTATCATCACTGTAGTGTGTTCTCAGGATGTGAGTATGGGGTAGTACCAAGCAGAAAGACTGAGGACAGGAGAGGGTTGGCGGTTTTTGGGAATGGATAACTTGGGTTGCATCATAGTCTCGGCAATGGTCTTGATATGTCAGGATCCACCACCAATTGTGCTATGCCCTTACCATTGTTAAGAAGTAAAAGAGAAGCGACCCGACATACTGACCGTCAAGGACGAGTGGCCTACAAAATAGGAGTCAGAGAAGGGCAGACTGTCAGATTCAAAATAAGGGTTAGGGACATAGCCAACGGGTGGGGTACATGTCAATAAGCAAATTGGGATTATAAAATCCTATTATATTTGTGTTCGGCCCCCACGGCGGATTGTTCCTAGACTCAAGTGTTTAAACACACTTGGGGACTGGGATATGAGACCGAGGGTTCTGAACATCCAGATGGGGGGTAAAGTGATACAAAGACATCACCAATTATCAATTGGAGATTTAAGTTCGGAAGCACAGGAGAGAATTCTGAACCTTACAGCCCCTGTAACCGATGTGTGGTGGGCGTGTGCCAGTAAAGTCAGTGTAAGGCAGAGAATTCCAAAAGGGTGGCTAGATACGTGTGCCCTGGTTCTACTGGTTCAGCTAGTTAGAATTAGTCACCAGGAACCAAGGATTAAACAGATGTAGGAGGAGTTTTAACAAGATGGAGAATAACCCTATTTAGATGGATGCGATTGGAATACCAAGGGGGGTATCGGATGGATACCGAGCTATGAAACAATTAGGGGAAGGGTTTACTACCACGTTCTTTTGGTGGGTGACAATAAACAAAATTGTGGATTGGATTAATTATATCTATTACGACCAACAATGATTTATTGGCTAGACTAGGGATGCAACAGAAGGGATCTTTTGAACAATTATCCGCCATCTCACTCTTATGACTTAGTAAAAAGAGGTTGGCTCTAGATCAGGCAGAAAGGGGTGGTGTCTATAGAATGGTAAGCCATTGTTGTACGTTTATCCCTAACAATACCAGTCCTGACGGGAGTATCTCTAAAGCCCTAGTTGGTTTAGATAAACTATCAGCTGAAATGAAGAGCATGGCTGGAATGGAGGGAAACGGACTGTTCTCCTGGTTGGGGGAGTGGTTTGGTAAGTTCGCATCATTGGTGGTTACTGGATTTCTGACCCTAGTAGTTGTGTTTCTAATATTAATGTGCTGTGCTGCCTGTGTAATTCCTTGTCTGAGAAGGTCTGTTACAGATGTCGTGCATACTGCTGGTATGATGCCCCTCCTAGGGGCTCAAGAAGGAGATGCAGACACTGAGATGGGGTTGACAAAGGATGAACCTTGGTTTGCTATTGGTGAGGTGGTGGAGTGACACCCTAGTGGGTGTCTAAAGGGGGGCCAAAATGTACTTCCCTGTTTGTGTTTTATGCTTTATTAATCAAGTTAACCATTGTGAATGTTTGTCTTTCCTTATGTGAAGGTTTGATGTTCCTGGGTGGCTGGTAGCCAACCTAGTACATGTTAGGTGTAGATGGAAGGACTGAAGGCCTTTTTTTATTATCATTATTGCCTATTAATAAAAGTGTGATTCTTTTTGTTTGTATTGTATTTTAGTGAGTGACACCCTAGTGGGTGTCAAAAGGGGGAATCCTAAATTTCCCTGAAATTTTCTTATTTTGGGTTCACACCCAGTGGGTGTGAAAAGGGGGATTGTGGGAAATTATTCTCTTATATTTTAGATGCTGTTAGCTTAATAAGAAAGCATTAATGATTAAACATAATAGGTTTGTACTGTACTGATATAGATTGTTTAATATAACAAGCTGTGATTAATGTGGGGAACTGTTAGGGGGTAGGCCGAGACAGACTTGTGATTCACACAGACACAAACACTGCCTCTTTGTTAAACCGCTCAAGGACATGTGTTCTGCTACAAAGATGTCTGAGGTTGCTGACTCGAGACAAGTTGTAAAGATAACAATTAATGCCTGGCAACAGTGAAGCGCCAAGGGGCTGGGACCAGCCTGTGCGCCAACGATAGGCTGAGTAAGTCTAAACCACGCCCAGCCTCTACTCTGATAGGCCTGCCTAGAGCAGGAACTATCTCTGTCAGAGTATTTAAAGAAGAACTTATAACAATGGCTCAGTTCTCTGTCTGCCCTGCGTGGTTTTTCAGTGGACCCGTATATACGAACATCATATTTACCATTGAAGCGTTTTGCATTAATTAAAATACTAGTCTATTTTAGAAGACGTGTATTGACCTCTTTTTGTTCCTATACCAGATTTGAATTGACGCAACTTGACAAGCCCCTAGGAGGGGCATCATACCAGCCGCATGCACGACATCTGTAACAGACTTTCTCAGACAAGGAATTACACAGGCAGCACAGCACATTAATATTAGAAACACAACTACTAGGGTCAGAAATCCAGTAACCACCAATGATGCGAACTTACCAAACCACTCCCCCAACCAGGAGAACAGTCCGTTTCCCTCCATTCCAGCCATGCTCTTCATTTCAGCTGATAGTTTATCTAAACCAACTAGGGCTTTAGAGATACTCCCGTCAGGACTGGTATTGTTAAGGATAAACGTACAACAATGGCTTACCATTCTATAGACACCACCCCTTTCTGCCTGATCTAGAGCCAACCTCTTTTTACTAAGTCATAAGAGTGAGATGGCGGATAATTGTTCAAAGATCCCTTCTGTTGCATCCCTAGTCCAGCCAATAAATCGTTGTTGGTCGTAACAGATATAATTAATCCAATCCACAATTTTGCTTGTCACCCACCAAAAGAACGTGGTAGTAAACCCTTCCCCTAATTGTTTCATAGCTCGGTATCCATCCGATACCCCCCTTGGTATCCCAATCGCATCCATCTAAATAGGGCTATTCTCCTTCTTGTTAAAACTCCTCCTACATCTGTTTAATCCTTGGTTCCTGGTGACTAATTCTAACTAGCTGAACCAGTAGAACCAGGGTGCACGTATCTAGCCACCCTTTTGGAATTCTCTGCCTTATACTGCCTTTACTGGCACACGCCCACCACACATCGGTTACAGGGGCTGTAAGGTTTAGAATTCTCTCCTGTGCTTCTGAACTTAAATGTCTTTGTTTCTCTTTACCCCCCATCTGGATGTTCAGTCCCCCTCGGTCTCATATCCCCATCCCCAAGTGTATTTAAACACTTGAGTCTAGGAACAATCCGCCGTGGGGGCCGAACACGAATATAATGGGATTTTATAATCCCAAGCTGCTTATTGACATGTACCCCACCCGTTGGCTACGTCCCTAACCCTTATTTTGAATCTGACAGTCTGCCCTTCTCTGACTCCTATTTTGTAGGCCACTCGTCCTTGACGGTCAGTATGTCGGGTCGCTTCTCTTCTCTTTTACTTCTTAACAATGGTAAGGGCATAGCACAATTGGTGGTGGATCCTGACATATCAAGACCATTGCCGAGACTATGATGCAACTCAAGTTATCCATATTCCCAAAAACCGCCAACCCTCTCCTGTCCTCAGTCTTTCTGCTTGGTACTACCCCATACTCACACCCTGAGAACACACTACAGTGATGATAGGTCGGGGTAGAAGATCTTCGTTAACAGAGGTGATCCCCAGACACTATTGGTCCAGTTCTTCTCTCTAACTCTGCATGTGTTCAGTGGTGCTTGCATGTGTTCTTACCTTTTTGCAGTGGGTAACGTGGACCCAGCTTGCTCTTTCTGCTATTCTAATGGCAAAGGCAGTGACCAATAAAACCTGATAGGGCCCTTCCCAACAGGCCTGCTTCTTTAGGGACTGGATGCTCACCAGTCACCTGGTTAGATAGAGTGGGTCACCTTCTCCTTTAGTTCACCTGTGGGGCACAAAACCTCTGACATACGGGTGTGGTTAATAAACTATCTTCACACGTGTTCAGCTCTCAATTTCTATTTCTGACTGCATTCTCTTTCTATACTTTTTTTTTTAAAAAGTATTTTGTCCTCTCCTTCGTATATATTTATTATTTAATCCTACCATCCCCCTTTTGACACATGTTTTGCCCATGTGTCAATATTACCACCTACCTAAACAATCACTTAGGTAATATTGGTAATTTATCATCCAATTGCCATCCCTTATTTTTACCCCCTAATTTTAACATAACAACCCTTTATAACCATCATACTAGGTGTGTTGTTTTTTATTTGAAAAACCCAATTTGAAAAACAACAACCACAAATAGCCAGGCCCTACTTAATTTGGTAGCTCACTTTTACGACCTAAATACTGCCTAACTTCACTACTGCTCCCCCTAGCCCTGGGCAACATTCCAATGAGATAAGCTAATCTCTTTCTCCTGGTTATACATTTTGTTAACCTTCAATTACCATCAGTAATCTAAAGATGTTAGTACACACAAAACATGATACCGATATCCCCAGTCTTAACCCATCAATAATAGTTTGTATCAATCTAATTCCTCATAACTAATCCATAAAACCACTCAAAATTCCTCGAGTATACAATGATTATTTAAATGATTACCCTAAATCTGCTACATGTGATCTCATCTCAAATGATCCATTATCAATTATTTGATCAACCCCCTAGGAAAATCTGTCTCCCCTTCTATTGTTCCTGTCCCCCCTGTAAATGTCATATTTCATTTTTTTGCCAATACAATCACGGTTACATCAAATGTTCCCTCCTTTGGCCATTTAGTTACTATCTTTCTGGTCCTTTTTCTCATTTATTAGAGATATTACCAATATCTTCACTATTTTCTGGGAACCTTCTCTTCATGATTGCTACTGGTGATCCTGCCATCTCTACTTCTGGTGTGGTCTAATGTCTATATTAGGGTGTACGGTAAATTATTCCTGTTGTCTTTTTCAGCTAAACGTTTTATATCCCTCAGTTAATGGTATTTTCTCCCTAATATATCTTCATACTCTTCTTCTTTCCCTAAATGAGATTTAATCCCTTGCCTTTGCTCTACTATCCTTCTATCATTACTGGATCAATGATAAAAACTGTAATAACTATTAATAATAATTGTAATAACTATTTCACATTACATTGTGCCTTTTTCTGATAATGTTATAATTGTAGCCTATTGCATTACTTAAAATATAAGTTTGTTTATTTAACAAATCTAGAACCCACTATAGGTTGGTGCTATTCCCTCAGCATAATAGCTAAAGCTACTTGCATCCCCTGAAACCCATTGCCCTCTAACGGCAGCCCAAACCTTACTATTCCTGTTTTGGGGTGGGTCATTCCTTCTACCGCTCTGGCCACGTCCTCTGTGTTCATGGCCTGTCTGCTAAATGGCATATTATTATTATTATTACTGTATACATCTAAGGTTGCTGGGGCCCCTTTCATTCCCCGCCAATAGATTAGGTAAGGCTATCAGTGGGTACTGGCCCCCTCCTACTCTCTCTCTCTCTCTCACTGCTTCTTCATGCTCTTCTCCCATATCTATATAGTGCCCTCTGGGAGGTGAAACCGGTCTGTGCATCATTGGTGGAGAGGTTGCTCTACTTCCTTGTTTCCTCTCCTCGCTCAGGTCTCGCATAGTTTGTTCCATTTCCTTCAGCTGTTTCGCGCCTCTTCTTACTTCCTTATCTATGTTTTGTAGTAAAAAAAGAACAAGATACATGTTTCCAATGACATCAACCAATTAGTACACAATTAGTAGGCAATGCCTACTAATAATTGGTTAAAATCACATGATGCACACCCATGATGTCATTGGAAACACTTATCTATCTTTTGTACTATAAAACCAAAATATTTGCTATTTTCACATATGTTGATGGTGCTGGAGATTATGAATATGAAGTTGAAAAATATTTAAATGTTCCTTTAACCACAGTAAATATTGCTCCTCTAGGAGCAGTTTGAGTTAACTGGGTCCCCTGCTGCTCTAAGAGCAGAACTGTACTGTGTTATCCTGATGTTGCTGCTCTAGGAGCAGACCTGTACTGTGTTATCCTGATGTTGCTGCTCTAAGAGCAGAACTGTACTGTGTTATCCTGATGTTGCTGCTCTAGGAGCAGAACTGTACTGTGTTATCCTGATGTTGCTGCTCTAAGAGCAGAACTGTACTGTGTTATCCTGATGTTGCTGCTCTAGGAGCAGACCTGTACTGTGTTATCCTGATGTTGCTGCTCTAAGAGCAGAACTGTACTGTGTTATCCTGATGTTGCTGCTCTAGGAGCAGAACTGTACTGTGTTATCCTGATGTTGCTGCTCTAAGAGCAGAACTGTACTGTGTTATCCTGATGTTGCTGCTCTAAGAGCAGAACTGTACTGTGTTATCCTGATGTTGCTGCTCTAGGAGCAGAACTGTACTGTGTTATCCTGATGTTGCTGCTCTAGGAGCAGAACTGTACTGTGTTATCCTGATGTTGCTGCTCTAAGAGCAGAACTGTACTGTGTTATCCTGATGTTGCTGCTCTAGGAGCAGACCTGTACTGTGTTATCCTGATGTTGCTGCTCTAGGAGCAGACCTGTACTGTGTTATCCTGATGTTGCTGCTCTAGGAGCAGACCTGTACTGTGTTATCCTGATGTTGCTGCTCTAGGAGCAGCTTAGGTAAAATAGCAGCGCTGCTGCTCAACTAACACAGTTTTACATTTTAGTCATTTAGCAGACGCTCTTATCCAGAGCGACTTACAGTTAGTGAGTGCATACATTTTCATACTGGCCCCCCGTGGGAAACGAACCCACAACCCTGGCGTTGCAAGCGCCATGCTCTACCAACTGAGCTACACGGGGCCCCATTAGCTCTTAGAACAGAGCTGTCAACTACATATTGCTCCTTTTAAGACCAGTTTTTTGGGGGATTGCAACTCAATATAAGGAAGGTTTTCTTAATGAGATGTTGGTTAATTTTCAGTGCAGGGTACTAATCTCTGTGTCCCTGAGGCAGTGTGCTCCTCCCCTGGTGGTGGCGGCAAACATCAGTGAGAAGGGCGTGTGCTGTCAGTGTCGTAGTAAATATATAATGTTATAGCTTGGTCTGACTAAAATCTTGTGCATGACCCATCTTGTGTTGGGCCTTTGTATTTAATACAATGCACAAGAGACTTCTATCTTGTCAGCCTTATCAGCAGGTGGCTATGGACAACACCCACGCCATAGGTCTCTCAGTTCTTCCAACTCACGAGTTCTTGCTCTGAGGACACACACACACACACCCACACACACACACACACACACATCATCACTGATAAACACACACACACACACACACACACACACACACACACACACACACACCCACTGATAAACACACACACACACACACACCACTGTTAAACACACACACACACACACACACACACACACACACCACTGATAAACACACACACACACACACACCACTGTTAAACACACACAAACACACACACACAAAAAACCCCCTTCTCTTAGGCTGAACATCTGAAGACAGAGAACCCGACTCAGAGCCAATGTAACAGTGACACTAGCCTGGAGGTGACCTCGCCCAACTCATCAGGACCAATCAGAAGATCAGAACTACTAGAATCAACCTACTTTATTTTATTGTATAAAAATGTCAGCACACAATGTTTAGGGGCTCTCGCTCAGATATCTCCCCTACGAGATTGACGAACGGGTCCGTGCACGCTATTTACAGATATCTTTACCTCTGAATAAACTGCCTTATATTATACAATTATCCACCTTGTCCGAAAGTCTCTACTTGGTCTCCGTTCTCCAGTAAACTTGTGATCATCAACAAAATTGGTAGCAGAGGATGGTTTTCTAACTCTGAACTCGGTCCATAAAAGTTGATAGAGACAGGAGACAAGTAAGAGACGGATCAGAAAAATACGGGTGACCTGTTCGCAGGAGCAGCCGGGAATCCAGCTCGCCTCAGGAAACTGATCTAAACGGACGTCAATACAAAGGTAAGCAGAACCTGTTAAAAGAAAATCTGCATATTGTATTGTAGGATAAACCAAATTAAGATCAGTAGTACTGAGCGTGAGTATGGATTACCGTTAAATTTATAACATATCTATTATGACTCAAAAGGCATATATGTAAAGATATCTGAATTCTTTAGGTTTTTACTGTTGAAATGTGACTCTAGGTGAGGAGTCTATTTACAGAGGTTGTGGTTCACGAGAGAAGGACCCTTTTATGTTTACTGTTGATATCTGAAATCTTAGGTTTTTACTGTTGAAATGTGACTCTAAGAGAAGAAGTCTAGTTACAGTGGTTCACAAGCGAAGGACCGACTTTTATTTTCTGTTGAATTGTGGCTTTCTAGTGAGGAGCCTATTTACAGAGGTTTGGTTCACAAGAGATGGACCCTTTTATTTGATCCACAAGAGAAGGATCTGGTGACTTGATAAAAAGATTCAGATAGTCGGGTTGAGTTAATTCCGTGAGAATCCAAGTCCAGAAAAGGTTCTCCCGACTAGACGCCAGTTGAATGGTTTAAACGACTGGGAGTCTCCTTGAGGAGAATCAATAAAATAAAATAAAAATACAAGTTCAGATAGTCGGGCAATGGTTGGCTTGGCACTCAACTAGATGTACTGTGAGGAACTCAAACTGAATTCGTGTGTTGATGTTGATATGTAAATGCAAAATGTAAATGTTGAAAGTGTTAACCTGAATGTTGTGTAAGATTGGCCGTTTCATGAGACTAACTAGTTGATAACTTTTAAGAGGACCACCGAGTCCTATTTTGCCTGTTATGCAGCCGCTGCGCTAAAAGCTGACTTGTACTTTTTTCCCTCTTGTGGTGTTGGTATTTCCTTAGTTCCTAAAATTAAATTGATAATTATTTTAGGAGCGCTCGAGTTTGCTAATATATTCTTCCAAAAGGGCGATTCTGATACCTTTTGGGAAAATATATAATAACTCGAATACCTGAAAAACAATAATAACTTTTGCAAATAATTTCTAAAATTAAATTGATAATTATTTTAAGAGCGCTCGAGTTTGCTAATATATTCTTCCAAAAGGGCGATTCTGATACCTTCTGGGAAAATATATAATAACTCGAATACCTGAAAAACAATAATAACTTTTGCAAATAATTCCTAGAATTAGATTGATAATTATTTTAGGAGCGCTTGAGTTTGTTAATATATTCTTCCAAAAGGGCGATTCTGATACCTTTTGGGAAAATATATAATAGCTCGAGTACCTGAAAGACAATAATAACTTTTGCAAAATAATTCCTGGGATTAAATTGATGATTGTTTTGGGAGCGCTCGGGTTTGTTAATATATTGTTCCAAAAGGGCGATTCTGATACCTTTTGGGAAAATATATAATAATTCGAATAATTGAAAAACAATAATACCTTTTGCAAAATAATTCCTAATAATAAAGTATTGAACATTTTTTTTTTTACGAGGGTGGGACATCAGAGATAAGTCTCAGTCAGCGCCAAGAATACATTGCTGGATTCGGCCAGTGACGGGCTAAGTGCACCAAGATAGTCTAAAAACTGTATAACCATGGCAACCACTACCGTCCCAAAACTCAAATTTAATGAATATCTAGATCAAAAAATACAGGATAGAGCGGGAGGGAAAGAACAGTATAAGACAGTAAAGAAAGTGTGGGAGGGAGTG
This sequence comes from Coregonus clupeaformis, assembly GCF_020615455.1. Taxonomy (NCBI): domain Eukaryota; kingdom Metazoa; phylum Chordata; class Actinopteri; order Salmoniformes; family Salmonidae; genus Coregonus; species Coregonus clupeaformis. The sequence goes on from NC_059228.1 coordinate 12,864,492, forward strand.
AAACTCAAATGGACACAGGCAGGTTACTTTAGCGGGGTGCCCCAGCCACATGCTGCCCTACCAGCATATAACCACCCACAACAAGACCCAAACCAACAGCCTAACCAGCAGCCAGCTCCTACCTTCCAGGGCATGTCAGACGAATATCCTCCCTGGCCCTGAAGCTGCCCACCACCACAGAACGGGAATGGGGGTCAGCATTTTCCACTCCACACCGAACCAACTGTCATGTGTGAAGTGGAGGAGTTACCCACCAATTTTTGGTAGATACAGGATGTACGTACTCTGCCATAAGATCTCGCAACCACTCTCTTCGGAATCAATACAGGTGGTGGGGGTATCAGGAACACCCGAAGCACAAAACAAGACCATACCATTGCTCTTCCAATGGGGCCCTTCCAATTTGAAGCATCAATTCCTATATTGTCCCAACTGTCCAATCAACCTATTAGGAAGGGACCTATTGTGCAAACTGAAATGTTCAATCTACCTTACCGAAAAGGGTGTGGAGGTTTCCATTGATCCCATTACCTCCACACCAGTTCATCCAGTTAGGGTGCTGATGCTACCCATCATCCCAACCCCAGTGCTCTCCCTGACCCAAGAAATATACTGGTTGAAGTGCATCGAATCCGGCCAAGGAACCCCTGAGGTTCAATTCAAGTTCAACCAGCTGAGACAACTCATTTACACATTTCACCCATACAAGACTCCTCAAGCTGAAATCCACTGTACACTTAATGTGACTGACAATGATGTCAACCCATATACCGATGACTGGGATGAAAACATGATGCACCTGACACCAACAATCAGATGTTGTACCATAGTGTGTGGACAAGAAGGAGTGGCTGCTCCGGTTATCCTACCTTCCCATTTGAAATCCTGGTACCTACTGGGCGAAGAATCTGCTCCCCATGTTACACTGGCAGTTGGACACGGTTTTGAGGCAAGGAGCCTTGGGCCTATGATCAGAAGAGCATCCAAACTCCAGTGGGAACCCACCCAAACTCCAGGAATAACCAAAGCCACCACTGAGAACATGTGGAGGTTTATGACAGTTGACACAGAGGAACATTGCCTTCCTGAACGTTTGACTCTCCCAAGACACCATGGTAAACCTTACACAGACCACCCCTCATCACAAGCACTGCTTTCCACCGTTGATGAAGGCATATGGACACACACCCCATTTGATGTTGGACAACTACAGGTGGCACCAGTCACCATCACCTTACTCAACCCTGATCAAATTCCTATCTACCGAACACAGTACCGTCTGAAACCTGAACAGACCATGGGGATCAAACCAACCATAGATGGGTTGTTGGGAGCTCGTGTCATATATCGCACTGTGTCTCCATGGAACACACCAATCTTACCAGTCTTGAAAACAGGAGGCGAAACATACCGGATGGTACAAGACTTCCGAGCAGTGAACGACGTCACTGCACCCATTGACCTACCTGTCCCTGACCCTCACATTACACTGAGTAATCTCTCACCAAAACACCAATACTTCACCGTTGTGGATCTGGCTAATGCCTTCTTCAGCATTCCACTGGATGAGGCTTCACAGCCTCTTTTTGCCTTCACATATGAACATCAACAGTATACGTATTCGGTTCTTCCACAGGGTTACAGGTGTTCTCCCGGAATCTTCAATCATATCCTAAAGACACACCTGGCCGAATTGAAAATCCCTGAAGGAGTGATACTCATCCAATATGTAGATGACCTTTTGCTGGGGGCTCCCACATCTGATCTCTGTCTACAAATGACAAAAACCCTACTTGACTTATTGGCTGTCAAAGGCTACAAGGTCAAAATGAGCAAAGTCCAGTCCTGTCGCAGAACTGTCCTTTTCCTTGGCAGAGAAATCTCAGGAGAAGGTGCTGGTCTCTCGAAATCCCACCGAGATTCCATACTCCATCATCCACGTCCCATCACAGTGTCAGGCATGTTGTCCTTCCTGGGGGTTGACAGGGTACAGCCGTACCCACATCCCTGACTACACATCCAGGACTGAACCACTGAGAGAAATAGTGAGAGAAGCAGGACCAAGAAACTTACACTCCTCACTTACCTGGACACCTGAAGCATCAACAGCATTTGCTCTCCTAAAAACCGATCTCTCGGTGGCAGCAGCTCTGACAGCACCCGACTACAAAAACAAATTTCATCTTGATGTTTCTGAAAAGGAGGGGTTCACTTCTTCCATCCTTTTTCAGAAACAAGAGGGGGAGAGAAGAGTACTGATGTATCATTCCTCTAAGTTGGACCATATTGAAGCAGGTCAGACAACATGTTCCAGGTACGTGGCTGCAGTGGCAAAAGCTATTGAAAAAACCGCCCACCTGGTAATGTGCCACAAATTGGAAATCCATACGCACCATGGGGTTGCAGCATATCTGATGAGCAAGGAATTCACGTTCAGCGCTGAAAGAAAGAACAAAATCCAGAATAAATGCACCCAATCACACATTACTTTTGTCAACACCGACAAAAACATGGCAGACGCACTCAATGCAGAAGAAGGGTTGGCACACTCCTGCGAAGAGAGGGCGGCACAGGAACTGAAACTGCGACCAGACTTGGGAAACGAACCCCTTACCAATCCTGATCTATGGTTGTACACCGATGGATGCTGCTATAGAGGAGAAGAAGGGAACATAGCAGCATATGCAGTGGTACAGCAGCTTCCAGACGGGTCACACGTGACCCTGGAATCAGACATCATCCCACAACCTGCCTCAGCCCAACTAGCCGAGATCATTGGTTTGACTCAAGCCCTGGAAAAGGCTGAAGGAAAGACTGTGAACATCTACACTGACTCAGCATATGCTCACGGAGCAGTCCATACAGATGGACCACAATGGGTCAGACGTAACTTCACCACAACAGGAAACCTTCCGATCAAACACAAGGCACAAATGGAGAGACTGATAAAAGCAGTCTCACTACCTGAGCAGGTGGCCATCATGAAGTACAAAGGACATCAGCAACTCAAGAACAAAGTCAGCGAGGGAAATGACGCAGCTGACAAAGCAGCCAAGAAAGCTGGGGGCTACACTCCAAGACAGATGGTGCTGCAGACTCAACCAGCTAGAACAGAACTCACAGACCAACACATAAAGGAACTACAATTCACAGCGGGCCCGTATGAGCACTCGGTATGGGGACAGAATGGAGCCACCAAAGGACCTGATGAACTTTGGAGATGCCATGACGGCAGGTTGGTGGCCCCAGCTAATCTCTGTCCCGAGGCTGATACGTGAGGCTCATGGGCCCACCCATGAAGGGAAACTCAAAACTTTACAGAAGGTTTCCCATATTTGGTGGCACCCACACATTAAGGACATGACAGACTTGTTTTGTGATGAGTGCAGCATTTGTGGCAGCCACAACCCAAAGAAACCTTTCCAAACACCCATGGGTTCATACCCAGTACCTAATGCATGTTTTCAGGACATTAGCATAGATTACACTGACATGGGGGCTGATAATGTAACTAATGGGAAAAAGGTACTTATTGGTAATGGTAGATCGATTCTCCAAATGGGTTGAGGCAATACCAACAGCACGTGAGGATGCTAGGTCAGTTATTAAGTGGCTGCAGACTGAACTCATACCAAGGTATGGGGTTCCAAGACAAATTCGATCCGACAACGGGTCCCATTTCAGTAACCAACACCTGAGACAGGTGGAGGAGAGGTTCGGCATTGTGCACAAGTTTGGGTCAGTGTACCGGCCGCAATCTCAGGGCCTCGTGGAACGCGCCAATCAAACTTTGAAAGCTAAGATAGCCAAGGTATGTGCAGGTTCTAAATTGACGTGGGTGGAAGCCCTGCCCCTTGCGTTGATGGCCATGAGGTCCTCACCAGGAGCAGGGACACATCTTTCACCCCATGAAATAATGACCGGAAGAGTTATGCCAGGTCCACCAAGAGAGGGAGGTCATATGCCCCCCTCTTGATGTACACCAGATAGGTATGACTGACTATGTAAGGAAATTGACGGAACTGTCTGCAGCTCTCTCCAAACAGATACACAGAGTCCAAGAGGGGGAGCTGACGGGGGGATCCAGAACCACTGAAGGTAAAGGTTGGCGACTGGGTAAGGATCAAGGTTCACAAGAGAAAGTGGCAAGATCCCAGGTGGACTGGACCGCACGAAGTGAAGGAGGTTACTTCACACTCAGTCCAGGTCAAAGGTAAATCAGGCGCACCTTGGCACCACTTGACACATTGTACACCAGCACCAACTCCTTCCAGAACCCTGACTGAAGTCAGAAGTGATTTAATCACATTAAATTCGGATCAAATTCTTGACACCAACACTATCTGAATATGTGGAGGAGACTCCCATCTTCAGATACTGGAGGGGAAAAACAGAGGAGGGACAGACCACCATGGGAGAGACTGGGGTGCTCTGCTCCACTCCTTGTTTTGCTGATTGTAACTATTGGGGTTACTCTAGGAATCATACTCTGGTCAGTACAGCACATGACACAGACACCCATTACACCCACTAGTAAACCTAACGACACATTCAATGCCACAACCATACGTCCGACCAACCTGCACTCCGACACATTGAGCCCAGATCAGAATGTAAGCCACAGCCACCACGTAAATAAACGACAAGTTGTCTCTAACACCCTTTCCTGTGGGCCCAGACAATTGTATAGAAGCACCACATTATATATACCCTTTAATGTTACCACTACTGCGACAGTGCCGTGGGTAGACTTCGGAGAACTTACCTACTACCGTGACTGGGACTGGTATATGACAGTGGGGGACACCCATAGCGATTGGACTTGGACAAACTTGGTATGTGAGACTAATTATGACTGGTCCAGTTGCACCTCTACTACATTAGGAAAACAATGGAGGAAACTCTTGACTTTGACAAAAAACTCTAAAGGACTCAAATTTACTATCTATCCTGGTATTGCATTAGGCTGCCAGGACTTTAGACTTGCTCCTTATGTAAGCTGTACCACTGCACCAGTCCATTGGAATGTTCGAATTTGTCATATTAATAACACAAAAGCACAGGCTATTAATGAAAATGGTAATAAGAATAATTCTATTATTTTACTTGCAGCACCGCCTACTCTTGACGGTGCTATCCTTACAGCTACAGGGGTCTCGGGACTTACGAATAATTGGGTATTATTGGCTGAGGAGGCGGGCAAGGCCACCCACCAGAGTTGTGTGGTTTGTATGGGGGCACGGCCATTGCTTCGCATTATCCCTGCCGCCATTACGCCAGAATGCTTCCTGTCTGTCATGAAACATGACAACCCTTCCGCCAATTGTACACTATGGGACGTAGTTCATCCCTTGGTTACTAAAGCAACTAAGAAACCAATTTTTTCCTATCAGGTGGCTAGAGCTAACTTTACCTGTGTTAATCTCACGAAAGGTCTACCATTGTTGGGTATGGTACCTGTTGGATGGTGTCGGTTTATCTATACGCCTAATGCTGAGTTTAAACCTGTTTCCAGGGCTGATGTCTGGTGGTGGTGTGGAGGCGTTTCGTCTGTTTGATGGACTGCCTGGAAATGCCACAGGCACCTGTGCACTAGTCTCTCTTTTGCTACCAATTTCTGTGTATCCAACAGGTGTTCAGGAGCTGGTGACCCATGTGTCTGACTTAATTCCTACCAGGACCAGGCGCGCTGTGGGCCCTACTCATGGGGACCCAACCTACATTGATGCAATTGGGGTCCCTAGGGGGGTACCAGATGAGTATAAATTGATTGACCAAGTAGCCGCAGGTTTTGAATCTTCATTTTGCTGGTGGTGCACGATTAATAAAAATGTTGACAGAATCAATTATGTCCATTTTAATGTTCAAAAATTAGGCAATTGGACACAACAAGGTTTTGAGGCGGTGCATGGCCAGTTGGCTGCGACCTCTCTCATGGCTTTCCAAAATCGTATTGCTGTCGACATGCTCCTGGCTGAAAAAGGAGGAGTATGTGCTATGTTTGGTGAACAATGTTGTACCTTTATTCCCAACAATACAGCCACAGATGGCAGCTTGACTGTCGCCCTGGAAGGGTTACGAACTCTTAATGGCAAAATGAAGAGCCACTCAGGGGTGGATACTTCAATGTGGGACTCTTGGATGGATGCGTTTGGTAAATATAAAACGCTTGTTTCTTCTATACTTGTATCCATCTCTGTTTTTGCTGCAATTCTAGTGCTTTGTGGATGCTGTTGCATTCCATGCATACGGACGCTGACAACCAGGATTATAACCACCGCTATTGATCCACATCCTGCAGATAACGGTCAGATGTTTCCTTTGCTTGCTATTGACGATGCTGACCAAGGATATCTGGATGATGAATAGCATTTAAGCTTTTTGTCACGTCTCTTGTGAGACGTGAAGAGGGGGAATGTAAAACTTTATCTTCTGATAAAGTTTTCCCTATTTTGCCAATTGCAGCATTTAAGCTTTTTGTCACGTCTCTTGTGAGACGTGAAGAGGGGGAATGTAAAACTTTATCTTCTGATAAAGTTTTCCCTATTTTGCAAATTGCAGCTTTAAGCTTTTTGTCACGTCTCTTGTGAGACGTGAAGAGGGGGAATGTAAAACTTTATCTTCTGATAAAGTTTTCCCTATTTTGCCAATTGCACTATTAAGCTTGTGTCACGTCTCTTGTGAGACGTGAAGAGGGGGAATTAAAACTTTATCTTCTGATAAAGTTTTCCCTATTTTGCCAATTGTAGCATTTAAGCTTTTTGTCACGTCTCTTGTGAGACGTGAAGAGGGGGAATGTAAAACTTTATCTTCTGATAAAGTTTTCCCTATTTTGCCAATCACACTGTTAGCTTGTGTCACGTCTTAAGTTTTCCTTCTTTACTGTTACTTGGTCACGTCTCTGGGGAGACGTGAAGAGAGGGATTTGTCGTAGTAAATATATAATGTTATAGCTTGGTCTGACTAAAATCTTGTGCATGACCCATCTTGTGTTGGGCCTTTGTATTTAATACAATGCACAAGAGACTTCTATCTTGTCAGCCTTATCAGCAGGTGGCTATGGACAACACCCACGCCATAGGTCTCTCAGTTCTTCCAACTCACGAGTTCTTGCTCTGAGGACACACACACACACACCCACACACACACACACACACACATCATCACTGATAAACACACACACACACACACACACACACACACACACACACACACACACACACACACACACACCACTGATAAACACACACACACACACACACCACTGTTAAACACACACACACACACACACACACACACACACACACACACACACACACACCACTGATAAACACACACACACACACACACCACTGTTAAACACACACAAACACACACACACACAAAAACCCCCTTCTCTTAGGCTGAACATCTGAAGACAGAGAACCCGACTCAGAGCCAATGTAACAGTGACACTAGCCTGGAGGTGACCTCGCCCAACTCATCAGGACCAATCAGAAGATCAGAACTACTAGAATCAACCTACTTTATTTTATTGTATAAAATGTCAGCACACAATGTTTAGGGGCTCTCGCTCAGATATCTCCCTACGAGATTGACGAACAGGTCCGTGCACGCTATTTACAGATATCTTTACCTCTGAATAAACTGCCTTATATTATACAATTATCCACCTTGTCCGAAAGTCTCTACTTGGTCTCCGTTCTCCAGTAAACTTGTGATCATCAACATCAGCCTACCCATTATCATGTGCGCAGTGGCAGGGATCCTGGTCCAAAATGTCGTCAAGTAAGATCTGAATGCCATTAGTCCGTTTTCTTCCGTTTGGTGCCTAATGAATATGACCCAGGGCTCAGATCCAAACTGATATACCACGGCTTTCAGCCAATCAGCATTCAGGGCTCAAACCACCCAGTTTATAATAGCAATAAGGCACCTTGGGGGTTTGTGATATATGGCCAATATACCATGGCTAAGGGCTGTATCCAGGCACTTCACGTTGCGTTGTGCGTATGAACAGCCCTTAGCCGTGGTATATTGGCCATATACCACACCCCCTCGTGCCTTATTGCTTAAGTATAAGGTTACTGTACTTAATTTCTTATGTAGGCTACACTTACAACGTTTTATGTGCATTATTATAATCATCCACTTCATCAGATATGCGTTATTTGTATTCCTTAACAAAAAAGCTTAATGCGAGTAGGGCTCGAACCTGTGATTAAAGTGCATTGATGTTTACGAGTCAAGCGCTTTGGTGGTATGTGGCACCAGCAAGCAAAGATGGACATAGTAGGCTATATGACAGCTATTTGACAAGTCCATAAGGCTCTTTGACTTGTTTGTGTTAATGATGTAGGGTAAACTTAAATGTTGTTTAGACCTTCTTTATCTTTTCTCCATAAAATGTATGTGAAACGGATAAGCAAAACCGTGGGATTTTGTCACATGTGAAAACGATCTTTGTCTAAATGTAACAATGTACATACAGTGGGGAGAACAAGTATTTGATACACTGCCGATTTTGCAGGTTTTCCTACTTACAAAGCATGTAGAGGTCTGTAATTTTTATCATAGGTACACTTCAACTGTGAGAGACGGAATCTTAAACAAAAATCCAGAAAATCACATTGTATGATTTTTAAGTAATTCATTTGCATTTTATTGCATGACATAAGTATTTGATACATCAGAAAAGCAGAACTTAATATTTGGTACAGAAACCTTTGTTTGCAATTACAGAGATCATACGTTTCCTGTAGGTCTTCACCAGGTTTGCACACACTGCAGCAGGGATTTTGGCCCACTCCTCCATACAGACCTTCTCCAGATCCTGCAGGTTTTGGGGCTGTCGCTGGGCAATACAGACTTTCAGCTCCCTCCAAATATTTTCTATTGGGTTCAGGTCTGGAGACTGGCTAGGCCACTCCAGGACCTTGAGATGCTTCTTACGGAGCCACTCCTTAGTTGCCATGGCTGTGTGTTTCGGGTCGTTGTCATGCTGGAAGACCTAGCCACGACCCATCTTCAATGCTCTTACTGAGGGAAGGAGGTTGTTGGCCAAGATCTCGCGATACATGGCCCCATCCATCCTCCCCTCAATACGGTGCAGTCGTCCTGTCCCCTTTGCAGAAAAGCATCCCCAAAGAATGATGTTTCCACCTCCATGCTTCACGGTTGGGATGGTGTTCTTGGGGTTGTACTCATCCTTCTTCTTCCTCCAAACACGGCGAGTGGAGTTTAGACCAAAAAGCTCTATTTTTGTCTCATCAGACCACATGACCTTCTCCCATTCCTCCTCTGGATCATCCAGATGGTCATTGGCAAACTTCAGACGGGCCTGGACATGCGCTGGCTTGAGCAGGGGTACCTTGCATGCGCTGCAGGATTCTAATCCATGACGGCGTAGTGTGTTACTAATGGTTTTCTTTGAGACTGTGGTCCCAGCTCTCTTCAGGTCATTGACCAGGTCCTGCCGTGTAGTTCTGGGCTGATCCCTCACCTTCCTCATGATCATTGATGCCCCACGAGGTGAGATCTTGCATGGAGCCCCAGACCGAGGGGTGATTGACCGTCATCTTGAACTTCTTCCATTTTCTAATAATTGCGCCAACAGTTGTTGCCTTCTCACCAAGCTGCTTGCCTATTGTCCTGTAGCCCATCCCAGCCTTGTGCAGGTCTACAATTTTATCCCTGATGTCCTTACACAGCTCTCTGGTCTTGGCCATTGTGGAGAGGTTGGAGTCTGTTTGATTGAGTGTGTGGACAGGTGTCTTTTATACAGGTAACGAGTTCAAACATGTGCAGTTAATACAGGTAATGAGTGGAGAACAGGAGGGCTTCTTAAATAAAAACTAACAGGTCTGTGAGACCCGGAATTCTTACTGGTTGGTAGGTGATCAAATACTTATGTCATGCAATAAAATGCAAATTAATTACTTAAAAATCATACAATGTTATTTTCTGGATTTTTGTTTTAGATTTCGTCTCTCACAGTTGAAGTGAACCTATGATAAAAATTACAGACCTCTACATGCTTTGTAAGTAGGAAAACCTGCAAAATCGGCAGTGTATCAAATACTAATTTACAATGTTTGTAAATTCGCTCTTAAATGTTCTATCTACTCCACGCATAATTACATTGTTGCCAGCAGCACAGTTACAGTTACCAACGCACTGGATAACATGAAAAAAGCCTAACCAGCTCTGCATGGGCGAGAAAAAAGGTCAGAGTGAGGTGTTCTCTCATTTATGTCTGGAAGTAGTTAGCAAGCTAGCTAACTTTAGCCAGTTAGCTTGGGTGCTTGACTGCGGTGAGGTCAGAACACTCGGATCAACCCTACTCAGCCAGAGCGTCCAGTGTGCGCTCTGACCGCTCCGAGAACGAAACGCTCTGAATTTACTAACCGACAATCTGACAATGCTCTGAATCTGACAACGCTCTCCGGCACTCCAGAGTGAATTAAGGAAAGCACCCAATAGTAAGCAGCCTTTCAAGGGTGCGATGAGCATGCAATATTGACACTATACTTGAGATAGACCAAGTGAGGGGGAACAAAAGTAAACCTTGAATTTGGAGGTTTAAATATATCCCTCTGGTTGCGGAGTTGACCTATTTAAAAAAGTTTAAGATCTTTCATAGGCTGATGCGGAATTTGTTACAGGAAATAAGCACTGCCACCTGGTGAGGTTAGCATAGGGCTAAATGTGCCAGGTTATGTAATGGGATTAGCTACTGTAAAATGTAGCCTTTTAATACGTGCAACTACATCAACGATTTTAATTGGCTGATGCTTAAACAAAACTGAAAGTTTTTCTATTGTTTGCAAGTATGGCTGGCATGTGTTATGTGCTTATTATTTTACCATTGATATGTTCTAGGCTATTTTGAGAGCATCAGGTACTGCTGGAATGTCTACCAATGGCATGTCCATCTTTTTTTAAAGAAATTACGCTGGTCACTCAAAACATTTATAAAGTATAAAAAGCCCTCACTTTAGATTAGATTATGCAAAAATACTTTACTTATGATTAGTAAATGGTTTATAAGGACCTATATTAAACATTTTATGAATGATCTTATAAATCATTATTACATTCTGGGAGTAATGAATAATAAATGATGAATAAACTACTTACTAATCCATAATAAATGCTTTATTGTTATTAGGAAGTACTAACAAAAAAGTTATCAGATTATGAAATGACAGATGGATCATTCCACGAAATGAGTCCCGTTTGTGTAGTGTAACTTGGTGAATTATTTATTTTTATTTCACAAAATTTTAACAATCTGTCATAACTCTTACTAAAATGTACCATGGTACTACTATGGTACTTTCATTCATACCATGGTACTACTATGGTACTTTCACTTATAGCCTTGAAGTATGATGGTATTACCATGGTGCTGCCATTGTACCTAAATATTACCATGGTATGGCATCATTTATACCATGGTATAGATCTGAATCATGGAAATGTACCATGGTTTTAGCTTTGAAGTATGATGGTACTGCCATGCGCCTAAATAATACCATGGTATTGCCCCCCAAAAATACCATAGTATAGATGTGGATCATGGAAATACCATGGTTTTAACCTGCATTATGCATTCTACCATGGTAACATAGAATTATGATAAATGGTACCAAAAAATGTTATATGGTGGCATCTTTATTAATTGTGCGTTACCATAGTACAATGGCAGTATATGCATTAAATAAATAAACACCCTAAGGTCAAGAAAGAGGTTGGTTGGTATTATATTGATGAATGTATACACCAGTATGGGCAAGTTTCTGATGAAGTCAGAGGCAGGCTACTATTGTTGGGCCTAGTTTGTCTGTAACATCAAAGAAAAAGGGAAAAAGTTGATATGAAAAAGGGGTAATACTTTCTGTATTAATAGTACAGTTTTTTGCTCATGTTTGTGTTCCCTGTGTTGCCAACCTGAAATGTGATAGAATGTGAGATATATTGTAGCCTAATCTTTATCATTTTGATAATTTACAGTATTTTTTGTCAAGGGGTGTTGTGCTTGTTTCGGCCAGCAGAGAGAGCCGCTCGCTCTAGTGGTTGCTCTACCCACATGTACATATTACTTCAACCATCTCAACTAGCCGGTGCCCCCGCACATTGACTCTGCACCGGTACCCCCCTGTATATATAGCCTCCCTACTGTTATTTTATTTTACTTCTGCTCTTTTTTTCTCAACACTTTTTTTGTTGTTGTTTTATTTTTACTTTTTTTGTTAAAAATAAATGCACTGTTGGTTAAGGGCTGTAAGTAAGCATTTCACTGTAATGGCTGCACCTGTTGTATTCGGCGCATGTGACCAATAACATTTGATTTGATTTGATTTGATTTTCTTCGCCCTCTCACGCTACAGTGGCTCTCGCGCTAGCCTGCCTAGTCGGTGAGTCAGTTGAATGAGAGAGCCAAGCCAACTGAAGAGAGAAGCACCAGATAAACGAAATATTACGTTGGGCGAGTTATAAAGCATATGATATGAAGCCCAAGTCAAGCGGAGTGCAATTATATAATTGTTATTTTATGTTTTGATAGTTTAATTAATTCATACAAGTCCGTTAGCATAGACGCTAACGTCGGCAAAAGTTAGCTCCAGTCAAGCTAGCCTGTCGTAGTCATGGCGACAGGACCAATGAACGTTCACACGGAGTGTAAACAAAGGGACACATTGTAACGATTAGTTACCGGAGTATAACTCCAGTTCTATGAGTGGAGCGGAGCCCCATAGGGGAGCTCTGCTCCTATTGGTTTACCCTCTGCCCTAAGGCAGCATCAGCCTGAGACAAAATTATGCACACACCTGCAGCCAATAGGAGTACAGGTGTCCCTATAAGAGGGGATGCCTCCCCTCAATCTGCCTCCCGAGATATTTATCTTCAGCGAGACTAGAGAGGGTCGGCAGGGCCTTAAGTCCTATGGGGCTCCGCTCCACTCATAGAACTGGAGTTACACTCCGGTAACTAATCGTTCTATATCGTGGAGCTCCGCCCCATAGGGGAGCTCTGCTCCTATTGGTTTAAGACGGAGCGTAGCGCTCCAAAATGTACTCCCTGCCGAGCCCAACACTTCCCATCGAAACGGAAAGGTCAGGCCTAGCAATGGCTGCACCCAAGTCCCGCAGTACTGCAACTAAAAACCCCTACGGGCGTCACAATATACCGCGTCATCGGTAAAAGACCCGCCCCACCTAGTCCAATGGCAATGCCAATGACTAGTGGGCAGATCACCAGAATAGAAGCCATACTAATCTGTACTAGCAGATAGATGTGCCTCAATATCCTGTGAAAACACTACCGACCACTAATGGAATGACACCAAGTGTCACTCTACATTGTGAACGCGGTAGACCGCCTCACTCACTCAATGGACTCCCAGAGATTAGTGGGCGGGAACAAAACATGGGTCATACTAAAACTGAACAAGCAGATAGATGACCTCACATTCTGTCAATCAACACATGCCTCTACTGTACTGAACCTGTCAGTCAGGAGTCATGCCACAAAATATGTTTTCTTATCCAAAGCGGACCTGATGGAAACCTTGTCCATAGTCCTGCTTTCTCCTCTCTTCCTAGCTCAAGATCTCCCTTCAGCTATGCTGAGTACAGACCGAGCCAAAGAGTTAGAAAACATATCTGTCAAAAACACGTCTTCCTAACCAAAGCGGACCTGATGGAAACCTGTGTCCACAGTCCTGCTTCTCCTCTCTTTCTTGCTCAAGATCTCCCTTCAGCCACGCTGAGTACAGATCGAGCCAGAGAGTTAGAAGACATATCTAAGAGATAGAAACGGATAAATGGAGACGGCGTCGACCAGGATGCTGCTCTACAGATATCCTCTACCCCTGTTCCTCTGAAAAGGGCAGTAGAAGCCGCTACTCCACGAGTGGAGTGAGCTCTAATACCCTGAGGCAATTGCCGCCCCGCTGCCTCATAAGCTGTCTCAATGCCTTCACAAAGCCAGTGAGACAACCGCTGTTTTGAAAATGGTCTACCTAGTGCAGCCGCACCGTGACACACAAACAACTGAGGCGATGACCTAATCGCTGCTGTGCGCTCGACGTAACACGCCAAAACGCGTACCGGGCACAGTCGATGGAACTTTTCCTCACTCCTCTCTCTATGAGGAGGAGGAGAAAAAGCCCACAGCTCCACGGTCTGTGACCTATATGAACTCTTAATAACCTTTGGCACAAATGCCGGGTTAGGACGTAACACTGCTCTGCTCAGGTCACCATTGATGGCCAGGCAGTCAGGTCTCGTCGAAAGAGCACACAAATCACTGACCCGCTTAGCTGTAGTCAAAGCGAGCAACAGTGCTGTCTTCATAGACAGCATCTTGAGGGGTATTTGATTCAATGGCTCGAACGGCAACTTACATAACGCTTCGAGTACCAAAGCCAAATCCCACTGAGGAAGCGTGACTCTAGGTGTTAGCCTAAGTCGCCGCGTTCCTAATAGGAAGCGTTTCACTAGAGGGTGGCTAAAGACATTGTCTCTGCCAAACCCCTCATGACAAGCTGAAATCGCTGCTGCAAACACCCTAATAGTGGCAGGCGATTTTTGCTTATCAAACATGAGCTGTAGAAAAGAGAGAATACTCTCCACCTGACAGCTCATGGGGTCTACACCTTGTGTGACACACCATCGTGAAAACACATTCCATCTACTGGCATACATCTTAGAAGTGGAACTGGCACGTGAACCCTGTATGGTCCTGATCACTGCATCAGATAACCCACGGCGCTCTAGCCTGTCCCTCTCAGCAGCCAGGCCTTCAGTGGTTGGCCGATTATGGGCAATTTCCCTATCGTGCCTCCCGCCTGAGACAACGCGTCCCCGTCGATGTGGAATTGGCCAAGGTGGCGCAATCAACATCTGACTCATCTCCGCAAACCAAGGAGCCCCGGGCGATCGGGCGCTATCAGTATCACTGACAGCCCCCTGACCTCACCCTGGCTAGCAGTGGGAGAATGCAGGACAGCGGAGGGAATGCATACAGGAGAACTCTCGGCCACGGTTGGTGCGCAAAGGCGTCCCTTCCCAGTGGCGGTTCGTCCTGTTCCCTCAGAGAGAACCACAGAGGACATTGCGCGTTCACGCGTGACGCGAATAGGTCCACCTCGGCTCTCCCGAATTGTTCCCAAATCTGGAGAACAATGTCCGGATGCAGACACCACTCGTCGTCTCGAGGACCCCCTCTTGACATGAGGTCTGCTCCTACGTTCAAGTAGCCCGGAATGTGTGCTGCTCTCAATGAGCGAAGGTGCTCGTGAGCCCACAGCCACAATTCCTCTGCCGCCCGATGGAGAGCAGGAGACCTGACTCCTCCCTGGCGATTTATGTGAGCTACTGTGGTCCGGTTGTCTGACCAGACCAGCACATCGCGACCCCGAAGGGTAGACGCGAAGTGGGTCAGAACCAGTCGAACCGTTTCCAACTCCAAGAGGTTGATATGACGACCTGATTGAGGCCACACACCACCTATCGCTTGGGTCTGACATGTCCCTCCCCATCCCGTCAGGGACGCATCCGTGAATACTGGGATGTGAGAGGACGCGCGGGTTTCTCCAATAGTTCAGATCTGCACTGAGCGAGAGGGGAACCACCACCAACCGATGACGTTGACGCAATGGGTCTAGTCTTAGTTGGGCGAACCATCGCTGCATCCTGCGCATATGCAGTAGTCCCAGTGGAACCACGGAGTGGGCTGACGACATGAGACCCAAAAGTGACATGATCGACAGCGCCGTCACCGTGTGATTCGGACGACACTTCCTCAGGGCTAGCAACAAGGCTACCCTTCGGGGGTCCGAAATTTGAGCCCTCATCCTCACAGTGTCTAGCTGTATCCCCAGGTAGACAATCTGATGAGTGGGCCAGGGCGCGCTCTTTTTCCAATTCACAGCAAACCCCAGACTTGTGAGATGCATCACTGTCTGTGTTGTGTGAGTGATCGCCAGCTCTGCTGGCGGGGCGAGAACCAGTAGATCGTCCAGGTAGGCTAGTAGCCGTATTCCCTGACGACGCAACGGTTTCAATGTCGCCTCCACACACTTGGAAAATGTGCGAGGTGCCAGGGCGTACCCAAATGGCATCCTTGTGTATTCGTACGCCACCCCTTGAAAGGCGAACCGCAGAAACTTCCTGTGACGCGGCTGAACCGGCACATGAAAGTACGCGTCCTTTAGGTCTATGCTCGTACAAAAGTCCCCTCTCTGGACACATTCCAGCAGACGTTTTGTCGTTAGCATTCGGAAGGGCCGTTTGGTTATGCTCGTTGAGAATGCGTAAGTCCAAAATCGGCCTCACTCCCCCCGTCTTTTTGGGCACTAGGAAATAAGGCGAATATAGCCCTTTGTTCCTTTGCTCCCGGGGAACTACTGTCACCGCCTCCTTCGCCAAAAGTTCCGTAATCTCTGTCATCAGAGCGGCCACTTTGTCTGGCGTTTTCATCACCGTCTCCACCACTCCCCTGAACGGGGGTGGGGTCCGGTGGAATTGGAGAGCATAACCCTTCTGCAACGTCTGTTCTAGCCAGCGTGAGAGGGTGCAGCTTCTTTGCCACTGCCAACAATGCAGAGAAAGCGGCTGAGCACGAAGCTGTGGTGCATCCAGTAGGAAGGACCTGTATTCCTCTATGGCCCTTGCCGCCGCTGTTCTCCAACACTGAGGTGGTGGAACAGCCAAGGCGGGCCTCCCAAGAAAGGGAGAGGAAACATTAGTGCGTTCTGAACCAAAAAGGGGGGGGCAGAAACGTCAGTTAAACCTGTAACCGTCGTATTCCTGTCCTCCGTGAACGCAACGTGGGTCTGAATTGCACTGACCGAGGCCACAGCCTACGACAGGGCACCATCCCCAGCAAGCGATTGCGTCATCGTAGGTGACTGCAAACCGTTATTAGAGCCACTCACTACAATACTCCTCGAAGTCTGTAATATGAGGTCTCTATGAGGTAACACAAGGCGCCGCCTTGATACCGTCTTACCCTTCACCTTCTGTGTGTGTTCAACTCTGCACCTCTGGTGGGTTGAGTCACGCTCAGTGTGGTGAGTATTAGCGCGTTCAAAGGAAAGTGGGGGCGCCGATACACTGGGCACCTTCGTGACCGCGGTAATCGGGCCCTCCGTGAACGCAGCATGGGTCTGAATCGCACTAACCGAGACCTTAGTCTGCGATAGTGCGCCATCCCCAAATAGCGGCTGCGTCATCATGTCTCCTGACTGAGACTGCAGCCTGCTATGAGAGACACTCACTACAGTACTCCTTGAGGTCTGTAATGTGAGGTCTCTTTGAGATAAGCCAAGACGGTGTCTTGGTATCTTTCCTCCCTTCACCTCCTGTGTGCGTTCAGCTCTGCACCTCTGGTGGGCTGGACTACGCTCAGTGTGGTGAGTATTAGCGCGTTCAGAAAGAAGTGGGGGCGCCGATACACTGGGCACCTTCGTGACCGTGGTAATCGGGCCCTCCGTGAACGCAGCATGGGTCTGAATCGCACTAACCGAGACCTTAGTCTGCGATAGTGCGCCATCCCCAACTAGCGGCTGCTTCATCATGTCTCCTGACTGAGCCTGCAGCCTGCTATGAGAGGCACTCACTACAGTACTCCTTGGAGTCTGTAATGTGAGGTCTCTTTGAGATAAACCAAGACGGCGTCTAGGTATTATTCCTCCTTTCACCTCCTGTGTGCGTTCAGCTCTGCACCTCTGGTGGGCTGAACTACACTCAGTGTGGTGAGCCTGGGCGCGTTCAGATAAAGGTGGGGGCGCCGATACACTGGGCACCTTCGTGACCGTGGTAATCGGGCCCTTCTTGAACGCAGCATGGGTCTGGGTCGTACTAACAGAGACCTTAGTCTGTGATAGTGCGCCATCCCCAATGTGGTTATTATCAGCGCGTTCTGAGAGAAACGGGGGCGCCGATACGTTGGTTACGCCCGTAACCGTAGTAATCAGGCCCTCCGTGAACGCAGCACGGGTCTGAACTGCACTGACTGAGGCGTTAGCCTGAGACAGAGCGCCGTCCCGAATAGCGGTCGCGTCATCATGCCATTATCTGGCTGAGACTGCAGCCTGCTATGTGAGACACTCACTACAGCACTCCTAGAAGTCTGTAAAGTGAGGTCTTTATAAGGTACACTTAATACCTTTTATATACCTGCCTTATGTGTGCGTTCAGCAACGCACCATGGTGGGCTGAGCTGCACTCATAGTGGTAAGAGAGAGAGCGAGAAAGGTCGAACGCTCTCGGATGTATTATGGAAAAGGGGCTCTTTTTTGACAGTGTCAAGTAGAGCCAACTCTTTATTACACACATCAACAAAAAACATTCTCCTCCATACACTCAACGGTAGGGTGGGGGGGGACAGTGGGCTCGGTCACAGCAGGCGCTGCGCCGTCTTCTGTTCTCTCCCCCTCGCCTGTCATAAACGGCGTCTCTTCTGGCCAGGATGGCCGGGCGTCTCTTCTGGCCGGGTGATGCCAGGATGACGCTTTAATGACCTCTCTCGCCGGCACCTCTGGCGCTGCAGGGGGGCGAGGCCCGCTCCCTTGCTGCTGGAGGCCGCTGTCTGACGCCAAGCTGTAGCGAGAGTAACGGCCGCCCTTCATCATATCCACTTCCGGGTTGGAGGGAATGGGGGGCAGCTTAATCTCCCGCTGTTTAGCAGCCCACTCAATGAGACCTGAGAATTCAGAGCACAGAGAGGCTGTGGCGTCATCATCCAGGGATGTAATGACCTCACAATTTCCTGAAGGAAAAGGGGTGTTAAACATCTGGGTCAGTGTAATGAATTTTTCCAATAGAATATTCATTTCTTCCCCAATAGCCCTGTCATCTCCTGAGTCAGCGCCTTCAGATGATGCCTCAGAAGCTGAGACTAACACTGATAGCACATCCTCAAGAGGAATATCCTCCCTAAAAATGCCCAACGCTGCTTCCTCTCCTTCAAAAAAGGAGGGTGCAGCTGGCGCATAGTGGGGGATTAATGAGGCTGTCCCTGGCGTGCTGTGTCCCTCAACCCACGAAACATATGTCGGGGGGGTCGACAGCCGCCAAGGGGAACAGCGACATTGAGCTCTGAAAAGAGCTTTTGTTAAATACTTACCCTATGGATAAGCTTGGTGTGCTCATTGTAGGACGACGTCGATGATCTGGAAAATCGACGGCGTTTTCTTCGTCCTGAGTCTTCTCTTCGTCTCTTCTTGGCTTCTTCAGTCTAGTCCAGTCGCCTCTAGATAAAGGGAGGCAGATTGAGGGGAGGCATCCCCTCTTATAGGGACACCTGTACTCCTATTGGCTGCAGGTGTGTGCATAATTTTGTCTCAGGCTGATGCTGCCTTAGGGCAGAGGGTAAACCAATAGGAGCAGAGCTCCCCTATGGGGCGGAGCTCCACGATATAGAACTTGCTGTTTTTAGGGATATGTTGAGAATTACATGAGGAAAATGTATCTATGAGATAAGATGATAATTATTACCTTTTTACAAATAGTTTTTTTAGTATGGCTATTTAGAATTGTATAAGAGTAGCCAAGTCAGTTGAATGAGAGAGAGAGCCAACTGAACTGTATTGAAGAGAGATGCACCAGATAAACATAAATATTTTTTAATCTTCAAAGTTTCAGACTCCCTTCGTTCTTCTCACCATACCTTATCCAGATCCCAAGCAAGGTTTGAGGGTACACTACACTACTAGACCATGAGACCATGTGTGTTGTGGTTTTTCACTATGAGTTGAAGGGATTTAAGAGGGTACTATGCCTACGCTTTGCCATTGCAGAGCAAGTATTCAATGTTGCGTTATGTGAGTACCATAAATGGTCACTTTACCCGAAAAACGGTGGGACAAAGACCATCATAATGTAAACAACTACCATGCTTTCATGTTTCACTACATGCTGCTAGGGTAGGGGAGGGAATGGCCGGCAGGGGATGTAGCTCAGTTGGTAGAGCATGGCGTTTGCAACGCCAGGGTTGTGGGTTCGATAAAATAATGTATGTGCTAACTGTAAGTCGCTCTGGATAAGAGCGTCTGCTAAATGACTAAAATGTAAATGTAGTACAAAACCATGGTATGTTTTTCATTGTACTACCACTGTTCATTTGTGTACCATGGTAGTTAGTTCAATGAAAAAAATAGCATGTTTTTTTGGTCACTACCATGGCAGGAAAATACCATGGTATTTGCACCAGTACCATGGTATTATCCTGCCATGGTAGTGACCAAAAAAAACATGCTATTTTTTTAATTGTACTACCATGGTACATTTTTGTAAGGGAAAGAACACATGTTCAATTTAAAGAGCAACTGCCCCTAAAAACCAACTTCTCATTTATAAAACAGCCTATGTGGCATCGATATGTGTCACGCCCTGGCTCTGGGGACACTTGTATGTTGAGCCAGGGTGTGAGTTTCCTTTGGGTATTCTAGTTTTTGTATATCTATGTTGGCCAGGGTGGCTCCCAATCAGAGACGGCTGTAGCTCGTTGTCTCTGATTGGGAGTCATACTTAGGTAGCCGTTAGGCATTCATTGGGTGTGGTTTCTTGTTCCGTGTTGGTTTGTCAATGTAACCAGGGACGTCACGTTTTCGTTTTGTTTTTTTGATCATCTATTAATAAATATGTTCGCATTCCACGCTGCGCCTTGGTCCTCCTCTGTTCCCGACGATCGTGACAGAAGAAACCACCAAGACTGGACCAAGCAGCGTGTCCAGGAGCCATCGCCAGGGAGATCTCTAGCAGATCTCCTTCGCCTCCTCGACTGGGTCAAGCCGGGTGAGGAAGAGAAGGGCCGGACTTGGAAGCAGAAGGGCGAAAGTCTGGCGAGGGACTTGGAGACCTGGTCCACGGGTAGGAGAGACGGCCAGAAATTTTTTAGGGGGGGGCTCACGCCGTGGACGACGGGGCAGCAGGGGGCCGCGATGGAGCGGTTAGTAGAGGAGGCCGCCAGGTTACGGGGGCCACTGGTCACAAAAGGGGAGGAAAGTGTAGAGGCACGGCGAGAGGTACTGGGGTGTGTTACCAGTCCGGTCCGGCCCGTTCCTGATCCCCGCGTAGGGCCAGTGGTATGTGTCCCCAGTACGGTCCGGCCTGTTCCTGTCCCTCGCACCGAGCCTGTGGTGTGCGTCGCCAGCCCGGTTCGGCCTGTTCCTGCTCCCCGCACCAAGCCAATGGTACGCGTCGCCAGCCCGGCCCGGCCTGTTCCTGCTCCCCGCACCAAGCCAATGGTGCGTTTCGTCAGCCCAGCTCGGCCCGCTCCTGCTCCCCGCACCAAGTCAGTGGTGCGCTTCGTCAGCCCGGCTCGGCCCGTTCCTGCTCCCCGCACCAAGTCAGTGGTGCGCTTCGTCAGCCCGGCTCGGCCCGTTCCTGCTCCCCGCACCAAGTCAGTGGTGCGCTTGTCCAGCCCGGTCCGGCCCGCTCCTGCTCCCGCACCAAGTCAGGGGTGTGTTTCGTCAGCCCGGCTCGGCCCGTTCCTGCTCCCCACACCAAGCCAGTGGTGTGCGTCGTCAGTCCGGCACAGCCCGTGCCTGTTCCACTGGTGCCTGGTTCAGCACCGGTCAGCTGCTTCACGCCGGACCTAGAGCAATCCGCTCCACCAGTGTGCAGTCCAGCTCCGGCCAGCGGGGCCAGACCGGACCAGGGGTACTTTGGGGGGTTGGAGTGGGGATCAGGCCCGGAGCCGGATCCGCCGCCAAGGTGGAGTGCCCACCCGGTCCCTCCCCTGTGGTGTTTGGTTGGCGCGGCCGGAGTCCGCGCCTTTAGGGGGGGGTACTGTCACGCCCCTGGCTCTGGGGACACTTGTATGTTGAGCCAGGGTGTGAGTTTCCTTTGGGTATTCTAGTTTTTGTATATCTATGTTGGCCAGGGTGGCTCCCAATCAGAGACGGCTGTAGCTCGTTGTCTCTGATTGGGAGTCATACTTAGGTAGCCGTTAGGCATTCATTGGGTGTGGTTTCTTGTTCCGTGTTGGTTTGTGAATGTAACCAGGGACGTCACGTTTTCGTTTTGTTCTTTTGATCATCTATTAATAAATATGTTCGCATTCCACGCTGCGCCTTGGTCCTCCTCTGTTCCCGACGATCGTGACAATATGAGTCAAACATTTATTCTACTGTCAAAATTGACTACAAAGTGTAAATAGGATAATTTTGGTCATAAAGTCAGTCTTGTCCAAAACTGAGTTTTGTACCTGAGTATGTCAAAACGTTAAAGGAAGGTTGGGTTTATTTAAATCCTGCCCACAGCTGGCCGCACACAGGTAATCATCAATTGCAGCTGCACGCAACTCAATGTTAATGCTTGTGGTAAATTTGGATTAACTTTGGATATCCCTATGGGGCTAGTTAGGGACCATCAGTAAATTACACAATGTACATGGGACAATATGTTAAAATTCCAATAGCTCGAAATTTCAATGACTTAAAGGGTGTCTGTACTTCCTGATTTGGCCTTGTTATAGATTTGATTAATAAAGAAATGTTAATGAGTTGGTTTGGAGTTGGTTTTGGGGTGTGGTTTGATGTGGTTGACAGATTCACTACATGGAACAACAGACAGTCCCCAAAAAATAATCTAAAGGAAGTTTGTTCTGAAGTGTCTGTCCTATATCTTAGATATAAGAAAGATCAGGAAACATATTTTGTTTGGCACTAAACAGGCTCCTTTATACTTCCATTAATTTTTTCAACTGGTACCAGGGGACCTTCAGACGAGACTTGTGAGACCTGTGGGCATCCCAGAGCAGTGTGTATCCCAAACAGTTTGGATGCTACAGACAGAAGTTGTCAGATCCGCTGTACTGAGTCCCAAGACGCTTGTGGGCATTGTATAGCAATACGGAGAACACCATCGTGTTCGCGAGAGTCTCATCTGTCCATAGAGGGGTCAAAACAAACAGATCACCGACCATTTGGAATCCCACCGTACCTTCTCCGCTATGCAATCCGGTTTCCCAGCTGGTCATGGGTGCACCTCAGCCACGCTCAAGGTCCTAAACGATATTATAACCGCGATCGATAATAGACAGTACTGTGCAGCCGTCTTCATCGACCTGGCCAAGGCTTTCGACTCTGTCAACCACCGCATTCTTATTGGCAGACTAAATAGCCTTGGTTTCTCAACTGACTGCCTCGCCTGGTTCACCAACTACTTTTCAGATAGAGTTCAATGTGTAAAATCGGAGGGCATGTTTTCTGGACCTCTGGCAGTCTCTATTGGGGTGCCACAAGGTTCAATTGTCGGGCCGACTCTTTTCTCTGTGTATATCAATGATGTCGCTCTTGCTGCTGGTGATTCTCAGATCCACCTCTGCGCAGACGACACCATTTTGTATACATCTGGCCCTTCATTGGACACTGTGTTAACAAACCTCCAAACGAGCTTCCATGCCATACAACACTCCTTCCATAGCCTCCAACTGCTCTTAAACACAAGTAAAACTAAATGCATGCTCTTCAATCGAACGCTGCTGGCACCCGCCCACCCGACTAGAATCACTACTCTCGACAGGTCTGACCTAGAGTATGTGGACAACTACAAATACCTAGGTGTCTGGTTAGAATATAAACTCTCCTTCCAGACTCACATTAAGCATCTCCAATACAAAGTTAAATCTAGAATCGGCTTCCTATTTCGCAACAAAGCCTCCTTCACTCATGCTGCCAAACATGCCCTCGTAAAACTGACTATCCTACCGATCCTTGACTTCGGCAATGTCATTTACAAAATAGCCTCCAACACTCTACTCAGCAAATTGGATGTAGTCTATCACAGTGCCATCCGTTTTATCACCAAAGCCCCATATACTACCCACCACTGTGACCTGTACGCTCTTGTTGGCTGGTCCTCACTGCATATTCATCGCCAAACCCACTGGCTCCAGGCCATCTATAAATCACTGCTAGGCAAATCCCTGCCTTATCTTATCTCACTGGTCATCCCCAAAGCCAACACCTCCTTTGGCCGCCATTCCTTCCAGTTCTCTGATGCCAATGACTGGAACGAACTGCAAAAATAGCTGAAGCTGGAGACTCTTATCTCCCTCACTAACTTTAAGCATCAGTTGTCAGAGCACCTTACCAATCACTGCACCTGTACACAGCCCATCTGAAATTAGCCCACCCAACTACCTCATCCCCATATTGTTATTTATTTTGCTCATTTGCACCCCAGTATCTCTATTTGCACATCATCTCTTGCACATCTATCATTCCAGTGTTAATACTAATTGTAATTATTTTGCACTATGGCCTATTTATTGGCTTACCTCCATAACTTGCTACATTTGCACACACTGTATATATATTTTCTGTTGTATTTTTGACTTTATGTTTTGTTTTACCCCATATATAACTCTGTGTTGTTGTTTTTATCGCACTGCTTTGCTTTATCTTGGCCAGGTCGCAGTTGTAAATGAGAACTTGTTCTCAACTGGCTTACCTGGTTAAATAAAGGTGAAATAAAAATAAATAAATACGTTTGTAGGCCAAACCGTTTGGACGCTACAGACTATTTTGTGAGAAGACTGATTTTCGGGATGTCTCATGGTCTGACAAACACTGCTCTAGCTCTGTCACCTTTCACCGCAGATGCGGAAGTGCGACATAGGCAGATGCAGTGGATTGAGGCGCATCCAATGCCAAAAAACATATCTCTAGCTTAAACTGACATTTGTATGGGGATTTTTTATTATGCTAATTAGATGTCCGTGGGGGCGCGGACGTCGACCTCAGGGTTTAAAAAATTAAAAACGCAGTCCCCCTCTCAAGAGCTTAAATAAAAAAAAAGTACTATATTAAATGCCAAATGAAGTAACATGGTTGACGATTTCATCTTAAATCAGCCATAAATCCCCTTGTGACAGGGGGAATAGCAGCTTGTTGTGTGCAATAGGGAGGGGCAATTGAATGCCAGCTTCACAATTTTTTTTTAGATTGTTAAAACATTTCTAGCCTGTCTATCTATGGGTAACAGGATTAACATGTTATGCTCGACCCGTTCAGTTTTCCACCACAAAACACAAGAAAATGGCCAAAAAGATAGAACCTGCTCACCTGCTTTTACAATATGATTTGACTATTAGAATTTCTTTAGATTTCTATTTATTTTTTATAAATAGTTTTATCATAGTAGCCCTTTCCTGCAGTCAATTACCAAATGCACCCTCTTTGGCCTCATGGGTGGAATGTTACTATGCTGATCAAAAATATCATGCAACATGCAACAATTTCAAAGATTTTGCTGAGTTACAGTTCATTTAAGGAAATCAGTCAGTTGAAATACATTTGTTAGGCCCTAATCTATGGATTTCACATCACTGGGCAGGGGCGCAGCCATGGGTGAGCCTGGGAGGGCATAGGCCCAACCACTTGGGAGGCAGGCCGACCCACTGGGGAGCCTGGCCCAGCCAATCAGAATGAGTATTTTATTACAGACAGAAAAACACCTCCAGACCCCCCACTCCCCTTCCCCTCTGACGATCCCGCAGGTGAAGAAGCCGGATGTGGAGGTCCTGGGCTGGCGTGGTTGCACGTGGTCTGCAGTTGTGAGGCCAGTTGGACGTACTGCCAAATTCTCTAAAATGACTTGGAGGAGGTTTTTGGTAGAGAAATTAACATTTAATTATCTGGCAACAGCTCTGGTGGACATTCCTGCAATCAGAATGCCAATTGCATGCTCCCTCAAAACTGTGGCATTGTTTTGTGACAAAACTGCACATTTTAGAGTGGCCTTTTATTGTCCCCAGAACAAGGTGAACCTGTGTAATGATCATGCTGTTTAATCAGCTTATTGATATGCCACACCTGTCAGGTGGATAGATTATCTTGACAAAAGAGAAAATGCTCAATAACAGGGACGTAAACAAATGTGTGCACAAAATTGTAGAGAAATAATATGTTTGTATTTATGGAACATTTCTGGGATATTTTATTTCAGCTCATGAAACATGGGACCAGCACTTTACATGTTGCATTTATATTTTTGTTCAGGTGTAATTAAAAAAATAGTAATAATTAATAAAATAATAATAATTAACGACAAAAATCTGGTGTTTCTATGTCAAACAGTTTGGTTATATTTCATTTTTCTGTGATAAATATAAAGTGTAATATTGGGATGCAAACTCAAAATTGAATACATTTCAATTCTATCTGACATGGTACAGGTGTCTTCTTTTTTTAAGCCCATAAGCATGTGTGTGAGATGTATACTTTTTTTTCAAAGTAGATTTGTTTAAGACTACCAAGAATCACTCTATGTGACCCTGATTTAGCCCACTGCTGTAAAAGGTTAAAACGAGAGTTTAGTTCACGTAACCTTAAAATGAGGGACAGGTTGTTGTTTTTTTGCCTTAAAATGAATCACTAATCACATTAAATAAATAATAATCTTCAGAAATGACATTGTCAAAGCAACAAAATAACTAAGCCTTTAAAATGGTGGTGAAAACATGGAGAAATGTTGGGGTTAAGTGGATTAAAATCTTCCTAGAAGTCACAGAGGGTGCACAGAGGGACATGTCAATATTCAAAATGTTGGCACTTTAGCAAATATTTATTCATATTAAAAATAAGATTTATAAAATGTTCCATGTGGTCAATATTAAAGGGAACAATTTCTACTTAAAATATTAAAGGGACTCATGATCAGAGATGAGGGGTGGCATCGGGCACACATCGAAATATAGTCAACAACTAATTCTAAAACACTGAGAAATATAGACATTTCATCGATTAGACATGACCCTCCCCTGGACTAAATTAAGAAATACTAAACCTTCCCCCAGACTGAAATTGAAAAAGCATGACCCTCCCTCAAATTCCTCCATGTACCCCATTCTGTAAATTCTGAAAGGTCCCTAAGAATAGGAACACTTTGCAATGTGAAGCCAGTATGATGAAACCACATTAAAATGCCTCTCCAGTTTAATTTCATTGGAGCCCAGTAAATCCTGATTTCCTGCCAGTGTCATGTTGGAACATGTAAATTATGTGCAAATGTTATCGACCACATGAACACACACTCTCTACAATCTCTGGCTGTGAGTGCTGTACATACACTCAGTGGGCAGTTTATTAGGTACACTCATCTAGTACCGGGTCAGACCCCCCTTTGCCTCCAGAACAGCCTGAATTCTTTGGGGGATGGATTCTACAAGGTGTCGGAAACGTTCGTTGCTCAATTGGTATCAAGGGACCTAACGTGTGCCAGGAAAACCTTCCCCACACCAGCACACCACCGCCACCAGCCTGTGCCATTGACAACAGGCAGGATGGATCCATGGACTGTTTATGGCAAATCTTGACTCTGCCATCAGCATGATGCAACAGGAATTGGGATTCGTCGGACCAGGCAATGTTTTTCCAATCCTCAAATGTCCAGTGTTGGTGATCGCGTGCCCACTGGAGCCGCTTCTTCTTGCACCGTTCTCGGTAAACCCTAGACACTGTCGTGCTTGAAAAGCCCAGGAGGGCGGCCGTTTCTGAGATACTGGAAAAGGCACGCCTGGCACCGACAATCATACCATGCTCAAAGTCGCTTAGGTCACTCGTTTTGCCCATTCTAACGTTCAATCGAACAGTAACTGAATGCCTCGATGCCTGTCTGCCTGCTTTATATAGCAAGTCACGGCCACGTGACTCACTGTCTGTAGGAGAGATACATTTTTGTGAACAGGGTGGTGTACCTAATAAACTGTATACTGTATGTTTGAATGTGAGTGCATCGTGTGTGTGTGTACACATGAGTGTGTGTCCATTCATCCATCCATGTGTGCGTGTGTATGTGTGTGTGTATGTACTGTATGACACGTGTGTGTGTTCATGCTTTGAGTAGTGAATGTGTGTATGCTTCTTCTTCTATCTCCGGGGAATCACTCTCGGATGCAAATGGAGGTTCAGGACATGTGGCTTAAATAAGTAATAGCTCTGTGACTGTTTTGAACAAAAGCCAAGCGCACTACTCTGCTTTCACCACTGAACACCGGGTGGCAGTTGGGAGAGCGTGTGACGATGATCTTTCTATTGCTGCCACTGCTCCTTTGCTGTTTGTCTCTCTGCAGATCAATACAGCCAGCCAGCAAGTCAATAGAGAGCCCTGCTTCAATAGAATAGCAGAATAATCATCCAGTTTACACTGTATGGTATTATTTATAGAGGCAGTAATTATGCTCCACTGCACAGATAGTCTGGTGAGTATGGAAATAGAAAGAGGGAAATAAGATAAAGATGTGAGGTGGTGAGAGAGAGAGAGAGAGATAGAGAGAGAGGAGAGAGAGATAGAGAGAGATAGAGATAGAGAGAGAGATAGAGAGTGAGAGAGAGAGACAGATATATATATATATAGAGAGAGAGATAGAGAGAGAGACAGAGAGATAGAGAGAGAGATATAGAGAGATAGAGAGAGAGAGTGAGATATATATATATATATAGAGAGAGAGAGAGAGAGAGAGAGAGAGAGAGAGAGAGAGAGAGAGAGAGAGAGAGAGAGAGAGAGAGAGAGAGAGAGAGAGAGAGAGAGAGAGAGAGAGAGAGAGAGAGTGAGATATATATATATATAGAGAGAGAGAGAGAGAGAGAGAGAGAGAGAGAGAGAGAGAGAGAGAGAGAGAGAGGAGGCTGAGAATAATAAAGGAGTAGCCAACAATATCACGTATGAGAGAAGGTGTAAATAATGAAATGAGCAGTCTAGGTGTGTTTGCCCCAATTTGGTATTGTCTCAGGAAATTATTATCCCATAATGAAAGATCATAAAACAAGACATAAACAAACAAGTACTTTGGATTTAAACAATATTTTATTTATTTCAGTTCAGTTGTACTGTTTATAAAATAAACAGTCTGCTTTGATGCCAACATATATTTGCATTTCTGTGTGAACGTGTGTGCCAGTGTGTCAACTCTAATTCTTGGATAAATGTGTGTGATATGTGAATTTTTATTTGTGTGCGGTTATGTTTTTAGTACCAATGAATGTGTGTCTGGATGTTAGTAAGGCAACATGCAGTCTCGTTTCAGATGGCTTCAAACGCCAAACACTGTAATGGTTTAAAAGACCTGTTTTAGCCACCGAGAGCAGACAGACAGGGGAGGGGCCAGGGCACATTGTTGAGTGACAGGAGGTGTGGCTTGTATGACAGAACAGTGAAAGCATGATGAAGGGGTGGAGAGATTTGATTCCTCGGAGACCATATGTATGGGATATCAAGAAGAGGAGGCTGGTGGGAGGCGGTATAGGAGGATCATTGTAATGGCTGGAATGGAATAAATACTGAATCTGTGGGAACCTTATACTTTATCTTTAATCTGATCACATACAAAAACGCCTCAACAGATCTTATTTATTGCCTTTCATTGCAACTAGTCAAACAAATTATAGATAAAGGCCATTGCAAACTCCTGATGTAACTTTTCTCTCTTTGATAACTCTATAATTGCAGACCCAGGTTTGGGTGGAGAGACAGCAGGAAACACCACAGACTGTATCTGTTTATCAGATACATAGTTCCCATAGTACCCTGCATGTACTGCAGCCCCATTGCAGGTG
This sequence comes from Coregonus clupeaformis, assembly GCF_020615455.1. Taxonomy (NCBI): domain Eukaryota; kingdom Metazoa; phylum Chordata; class Actinopteri; order Salmoniformes; family Salmonidae; genus Coregonus; species Coregonus clupeaformis. The sequence goes on from NC_059228.1 coordinate 12,894,067, forward strand.
TGAGACTGGGTCATGTGATGGGTCATGTGAGTATGGGGAGTAAACAGACAATATGTCATACTGTTAACCCAGATCTCCACTTTCACTCTGACCCTGAACCCTGATCTGTCATAATAAGGGATAGGGGATGTCAGGCATTAAGACACAAGGGGTTAAATATACACAGGCTTCAAACACATCTTAATCAACAAACCTGACCAAAGCATACACTGATATAAGTACATCTACAGTATAAGTACAGGTGTTGCGTTAGCTTACAGCGTGCACACTACCAGTAAGTCTCACATTGCCGAACCTCTAGGGGAGGAAGAAAATTATTGTTCTGCAAAGTCTTTCTCAATGTCGTGGTGTGTATGCGTGTGTGTACTGTATGTGTGGTAAGGTGATCTTGAGTGATGGGCGCAGGGGATGGGGGGTGAGGAAGGTCACAGTGGTAAGGTGGGTAAATGTCTGGGATGAGGTATATGGACAGTAAAGGCATTAGGGTAGGAATGTGTAGAGTGTGTATGGTGAGGGTTGTTGTGGCTGGGGAGGATTTTTCCATTTGTTTTTGTTTCCATCGAGTCACACAAAGAAAGCATCAGAGAGGAGACACTGGGAGCGGTAGTGTTCCCCAGGGCCCATGAGGTGGCGATGGGAGACGCAGGACAAGCAGCAGCTAAAACAGACGAGGGAGGCCGCTGCTGATCACTGAGGTCAGGACCAACTCTCCTGAGATTGAGAGGAGAGGGAAATAAACATTTTAATATTGTGAGAGAAGCAGAAGTCACAGATTTCTACTGCAGATGGTATTCATCAAAACGGACTAGCCAACTTGTCTGTTTTGGCACAGTAGTGGATTATCTGGCAGCTTTGGAGATATGGATGAATGATACCCTGGTGTAACAAATCCTCTAGCTCACATCTAGCCCCATACCTGTCACTGTATGGCCATTATGACTGTGTGAGTCTGTGTGCTAGGGCTTTTTGCCATGGCCCTTAAGTTAAACTCTTTACCTTTACATGTTAGTAGATCGCCTGCTGTTATTCGGACACTACATCAAATGTCACAGCAATTTTAGGACCCCTTCAAGCACATCAAATGAACATATCGCTATGATGCCACCTTGCTCCCTGACTATACATAAACACTTCCACATTTTGTTACGTTACAGCCTTATTCTAAAATTGATTATTTTTATATTATTTTCATAAATCTACACACAATACCCCATAATGACAAAGCGAAAACAGGTTTTTATAATTTTTTGCAAATGTAAAAAAAAAAAAAACAGAAATACCATATTTACATAGTTATTCAGACCCTTTGCTATGAGACTAGACATTGAGCTCAGGTGCATCCTGTTTCTATTGATTGGCGTCCACCAATTAATTGGATATGATTTGGAAAGGCACACACCTGTCTATATAAGGTCCCACAGTTGACAGTGCATTTCAGAGCAAAAACCAAGCCATGAGGTCGAAGGAATTGTCCGTAGAGCTCCGAGACAGGATTGTGTCGAGGCACAGATCTGGGGAAGGGTACCAAAAAATGTCTGCAGCATTGAAGGTCCCCAAGAACACAGTGGCCTCCATCATTCTTAAATGGAAGAAGTTTGGAACCACCAAGACTCTTCCTAGACCTGGCCGCCCGGCCACACTGAGCAATCGGGGGAGAAGGGCCTTGGTCAGGGTGGTGACCAAGAACCCGATGGTCACTGACAGCTCCAGAGTACCCCCTCTGGAGATGGGAGAACCTTCCAGAAGGACAACCATCTCTGCAGCACTCCACCAAGCAGGCCTTTATGGTAGAGTGGCCAGACGGAAGCCACTCCTCAGTAAAAGGCACGACAGCCCGCTTGGAGTTTGCCAAGAGCCACCTAAAGGACTCTCAGACCATGAGAAAGAAGATTCTCTGGTCTGATGAAATCAAGATTGAACTCTTTGGCCTGAATGCCAAGCATCACGTCTGGAGGAAACCTGGCACCATCCCTACGGTGAAGCATGGTGGTGGCAGCATCATGCTGTAGGGATGTTTTTCAGCGGCAGGGACTGGGAGACTAGTCAGGATCAAGGGAAAGATGAACGGAGCAAAGTACAGAGCGATCTTTGATGAAAACCTGCTCCAGAGCGCTCAGGACCTCAGACTAGGGCGAGGGTTCACCTTCCAACAGGACAACGACCCTAAGCACACAGCCAAGACAACACAGGAGTGGCTTTGGGACAAGTCTCTGAATGTCCCTGAGTAGCCCAGCCAGAGCCCAGACTTGAACCAGATTGAGAGACCTGAAAATAGCTGTGCAGCGACGCTCCCCATCCAACCTGACAGAGCTTGAGAGGATCTGCAGAGAAGAATGGGAGAAACTCCCCAAATACAGGTGTGCCAAGCTTGTAGCGTCATACCCAAGAATACTCCAGGCTGTAATCGCTGCCAAAGGTGCTTCAACAATGTACTGAGTAAAGGGTCTGAATACTTACGTAAATGTGATATTTCAGTTTTTGCTCTGTCATTATGGGGTATTGTGTGTAGATTGATGAGGGGGGAAAAACAATTTAATCAATTTTAGAATAAGGCTGTAACGTAACAAAATGTGGAAAAAGCTAAGGGGTCTGAATACTTTCCGAATGCACTGTATATGTCAACACGCACACAAACACACGGAAGCACGCACACACAGAACCCACCCCTCTATAGAAGTACAAACACACACTCTTCTACTGTCCTGCCTGCCCGGCCTGCTCAGCTCCCTGTGAGAAGTCACCCTGTGTGGCACAAACAAAGAAAGCGGATTAGCAAGAGAATGAATAGATATACCATCGAAAAGATTACCATCTCTACTACTATCGCTACTACTACTTCTGCAGCCGCCTGTTGCTGCTACAGAGGAGGACGGTGATGACAACTTCCTCTGACGCAATCTCCAGCTGAGCATGTGAGTAATGGACTTGGAGGAGGGTTAAGCTTGAGAGAAATGTAGATGTTAGTGTATTCAAACCACGGTTCTGGTTAATCGACATGCACAGGTATCTCTTTAGTAGGGTAGTTATGGCTTCAATGGCAGACAATGAATTGAGATATCAGGGGCTCAGGCACTCAGGAGAAAATATCCTTGATAGTTTCCTCATTAATTGATTAATGCCCAACAATTACCACTGCAATCATCTGTATTAGGATAGAAATTATAATTATGACTCCCGGCATGGAATTATGATATTAGTTTAGTGAATGGTCTGAAGTTTGATTATCAAGTTTGATTATGATTATTCATGATTCCTTGATTTGGTTATAGAAATATTAATATGATCAACCTTATTGCTGTGGGAATAATTATCACCAATATAATTATTCTTATGATTATAATTGTGGGTAATAATTCTAGCAAGAAGTTGCTACAATAATGTCCTTACCACATACTATAACAGTGACTGAAATTGTGATAATGAGGATGATTGTGCCATATCATGGTCTGACAGTCTACAGTTGTTTACTTTGACCTTACCTCTACTGTACTCTCTCCTACAAAAGGCTTTTTAGTGCCTTTGAAAAGGATCATATAATAGAGCCGGGAGAGAGAGATGGAGAGATAGAAGGAGATTGAAAAAGGAAGCGGGTTGATTGCCTGCTGCGGTGAGGAGCGATGGAGAGATTGTTAGGGCTGTGGATTTAATTACAGATGGATCTTCTTGCTTTATATTACAAAGAGCCTGAGAGAAGAAATGGCACACAAATGTGCACACACACACGCACACCGGCATACATACACGTACACCCACGCATGCCTGCATGTTCACCCACACACACAAACAAAAACAAATAACATATTTAGTGGAATTAAGTAATGCTATCATTATGCTGCTAACAAACAAAGACCTTGTCCCAGAGTACACTCTATCTGTCCTGCAGCCATAGAGCCCAACCTGCTGGGTCAGAGGCAGGAGAAGCATGTTAATATAGCGGGGACACAGCCATCTTTACCGCATGACAAATGACCACAACACTATACTGGAGGGCAGCTTTTAAGTTAACCTTCATCAATTTAATATTTGAAAGGTATCTATACTCTACCTTTAAATTCGTTGCATTATTTCATTTATATGCACACTTTTTTTTCAATGGTCTGTATTCCTTTGAATTCATTGTATGATTTGGGATTGGGGGCTTGTGTTCTGGCAAAAAAAAAATCTCAATGGGGCCGATTCAGATTTAGGAAATGTACTCCTTTCCTACGCACTCCTTTCCTACACACTTCTCAGTATTTGATATTCAGACTTGAGTGGCTACCTTGCGCGCTCTGAATACATTTAATTCAACCACTAAAAACCCTCTCACTTGCTGGCCAACAGAGTTTCTCATCGAGTTTTCATTCAGTAGGGTTTTCAGTACATTCATCTTAAGCCATCCCTTTAAATATGATGTACCTTTAAGTTAGAATTCTTTTGACACTCACTAGAATATATAGAGAGAAAGGGTTCAGAATATTAGATATCAATGCTAGAAAGCCATCTAAGTATATACATATTCGTCTCCGTTTCAGCACCAATTGGTAGATAAAAAAATACTCTGATTTTGTAGATTATTTAGGTTTAGGAAATGATTTATGAATCATAAAAAACAGGTTTGGAGAGCCTTTACACACGAAAGAAAGAAAACTGTGGTTTGATTCATTCTGAAAATGTTCACATTCAGTTCTTCAACCCATGGTAATGTTGGTAGATTAGTGTACATAGAATTCTAACAGGGAGAATAGTGTAGAATAGTAGGCTATACCCTCGTCTATTGCCTGCACTAACCATGGAACTGTGTGATGATGACAAGGTCAAGTATTTATACCCTGATGAAGACAGCTTGTCTGTCGAAACGTTGGTTATTAAGATATTAAATTATTGCATCTGAGCTCCTAGAGTGTGCGGCTTTCCTTTTCTTTTTGAAGGTCAAGTACTTCACCATGCATCGGGTTCAAACTGCTATGGCTTGGTCTGTGTGGCGCTCCATAACGACTTAATTAGACTACATGTCTTTTTTTATACTATCAACTGTTACTATTGATCCTCAGCAACAACCACACGGCCATGATGGCGTTTACATGGGAAACAAATGAAGTTAAACGAAACAATGTAATTAAATGGAATGATAAAGTAGTCTATACCAACTGAAGGGAACTAACAGTAAATTGGCAGTTGAATACATGTGGTTATTAGGCCTACTGATGGTCGATACTGATAGTGGCTAATATTTAACATGACAATTAAGACATTTGAGAGTGCCCATCCCTGCAAGGTAGAAGGCCGTACAATTTGAATTTGAATTCTGCATAATGGCACAGCATTTCTTAAACTTTACTGTGGGAAAGTTAATATGTTGATATGCTTCAGTTTGCTGCCATATGACAAGTGTCATTTGTATTTACAATTCCCTTATCCAAACACATTACTCATTTACCTAGCTCTTATCAATAGCTCTTATCAAGTTGTAAATTATAGTGCACGTAGAAGGGTGTTATTTCTATCGTAAAAAAAAGAAAGTAGATGCTTTTTCCACTTGGAACCGGTAGGTTCGCTAGACGTTATTCATGGTTTCCTCGCGCATAAAGGTGGTGGAATTATTAGGGAATTAAGTCAAGGTCAGAATATGGTGTATCTGTAGACACACCTTCATTTATTTGATCTCCATCCCAAACAAATAGCGGGTCAATAGCATGCTAAAGTTCAAGGTCAGAATACGCATAGAGAGAAAAGTGCATAAAAAGGAATTACGTTTCATTTACGCATGCTTCACTTGGGTTGGAATTCTCCCCAGTGTGAACATACATTCACAGCTTGAGGAAGTATTTGCTCATTTGGAGCTGAGCAGTCGCACATCCATGTGTCCCCCTTCAAACCAACCAGCACCCAAGCACTACTGTAGTCTACCAGTCAGCATCCAAGTTGACTGCTAATTACTGCAAATAAAGTCATGGTGCTTCAATCATAAGAAGGCAATAAAGGCAGCAAGCATCATGCAGTGCATTCGTTCATTCATTCTACTAAACTCCACCACACACCCCTTCCAAACCAAAACCAGCCACCTCATGCTCAGCCTTTACAGCTACGGCTTCTTCCTGTCCCTGTTCCTGCCAGACACCCCAGTTATGGGTGGAAAGAGAAGAAACAATACAAGTTACCAACAACACTCACATACAGATATTCACAGACACGAAAGGTCCCAGTAAGCTTTGATACTTTTACTCAGCATTCCTTATAACTGACGCTAAAAACTGAAATTTGTTCGAAGTCAACTTCGAACAATCAGTGTTTTTGACCAGGATAAGATTGCTGAAGGAAGGACATGTTGAAGACTCCTCTCCTGGAATCCCAAGGCTGATCTCAAGTATGTTATAACCAGGGTTGCAAAGGGGAGGGTATAATACTGGAAACTTTTGAAGTTTACCAATAAACTACCAGAATTTGGTAACTTTCAAGGAATATGGAATTTTATCAGATGACATCTAGTGGCCTTTTGGGGTACTTCAGGGCATTTTGTAAGTAACCATCTGTCTTATAAAACCATACCAAATGTAACATATCATGCTAATTTGAAAGTCCCTGGATTTATGTTTACTGTGTTACGTCTAGTCTATGAGACCAGGCTGTGGGGCCAAACTGGTGAGAGTTGTGAAAAAATACAATAGTTGGAAAAGTTATAATACAACATAAAGTTGTAGAGTTAATAGAAAATAATGGCATTGTTGATTAGATGCTTTTTTCATTCATTAGGCTATTTTCTCTTGAACCCTATGGTCTATCCCCTAGAAACTCATGGACAATATGGACACAGATATATATAGAATAAAATAAAGAATACTATAAACGAATACATTTAGTTATTCAAGTATAAATTACCAAAGTTACCATACATGACCATAGATTACCTGTTAATTACCGAAGTTTCCGGTAACATTGGTAAATTACCGGTAGCTTTGCAACCCTAGTTATAACTGTATATGGCTCTAATTCAAGCACCTCCAAGCGACCAGCCCACAATTCCCTGTAGAGGAAAGGAGTTTGTCATCTTCACAATATGAAAAGACAAGATGTGACTCACCTGGTTCACCAATCCAGAGTTCACCGCCACATTCTCCAACCCCTCCACTGTTTGCTGAGACAGCTCATTGGCCCCGGAAACCGTTGCGTCCCCAACAATATTGGCCTGGTCAGTCGTTCTCTGGGCCACTGGGAAAAGGGGACAGGGAGTTGTCGTACTTTGTCCTTGGACCAATGTTTCACCTCAGAATATGGTTTGTGAAAAAACCTCAGAGTCTGACCCCTGTATAGTCATGAAATGTAATGCAGTGTATTTTCAGTGGGTAGTGTTGCGCTTACCTGTGTTCACACCTGCTACCATCCCGTCCTTTGTCTTGTTCCCTGTAAAAGAGAGAAACATCCTGCTTAAGAAGAGGTAGAGGATTTATGTTTAAATATCATTTCTCAAACTCAAAGCGCTTAACATTGGATGGGGGTAACTCGCCCCTTCCACTATCAATGCATAGCATGCAGCTTCATAATCATATGGCAACATGGAATAGCTCAGTAAGGACACCAAGTTTTGTACAATCTACTGTACACTCCCCTACCAATTTATTTGGATAGTGAAGCTAACATTTTTTATTTGAGGGTAATTTCATACAATACACAATGTTTAGTATTTGGTCCCATATTCCTAGCACCCAATGACTACGTCAAGCTTGTGACTCTGCAAACTTGTTGGATGCATTTGCAGTTTGTTTCGGTTGTGTTTCAGATTATGTTGTGCCCAATAGAAATCAATGGTAAATAACGTATTGTGTCATTTTGGAGTAACTTTTATTGTAAATAAGAATAGAATAGGTTTCTAAACACTTCTACGTTAAAGTGGATGCCACCATGATTACGGGTAATCATGACTGAATCATGAATAATGATGAGTGGCACAAAGATCATACCCCCAAGACATGCTAACCTCTCACCATTACCAATAACAGGGGAGGTTAGCATTTTTTGGCGTATGATATTTATGCCTCTGTAATTTTCTTACTCATCATTATTCATATAAACAAAACATTATTCATAAAAACAAACTGCAAATGCATCCAACAAGTTTGTTGAGTCACAAGCTTGATGTAATCATTGCGTGCTAGGAATTAATACAAATATAAGTGAATTTGTCCAACTACTTAAAACACCTTCAAATGGAGGGGACTAGATACATAAAGTGCTTTCATTTCTAAACGATAAAACAGATATGTATGAAAATACCCTCAAATAAAAGGTGTCATTCTGTACTGCCGACTCATGAAAAATGATATCTCATATCCAAAATGCTGGAGTACAGAGCTAAATTAAAAGTTTTACCTTTACTGTCCAAATAAATATGTAGGGGAGTGTATAACCCAGATCAACATCTCCAGGCTTCCCTAACACTTCAATACTTAATGAATTGGGCACATAGAAACAGTCTCCCTCTCTCATGGTTCTTTTATAGGGCCAGATCCTTGGTGTCTGTTTTAAGACCAATGGGTTCTGCTCAGCTGGTCCAGTACTATCTGTTCTCTCCCAGTCTCTCTGGGCCCTTTGGAGCTCAGCCCATCTCTGCCTCACAAAGACTCCTTGAGGAAAGAAAAGGTCAGTCATTCCTCCAGCCAAAGAACTGTATGGGTCGAGACCTGCTGGCCAGCCAAACCCACTCAACGTCCTCAATACAACTGGCATGGAGCATTGGAGTGGATTTCTCTCTCTCCCCCTCTCTCCTTCCCTCACTCACTCCCTTCCTCCCACTCAAATCACCAACACAACAAGCCGTTGCTCTGTTTCCCCTTCTGACCCTTTGAGCCGGGAGACGTGTCTGAAAGTCACTCCCAGTCCCCACACACAAACACATTTCTCTTGTCAAGCGTGTCATTGTTATTGTACACCCTACACGACAATGGGCTAATTTAGTACTGGGGACATGGACATTTCCATGGGCTAAAGTCCTACTGTCCTATGTAGAACACAGACAGACACAGGAGCCAGGCTATTGTACTGTCAATGCTGTAATCAATAGAGAGGAGGTAATATCACCAAGCAACCATCAATGTTGTAACATGGTCAGTTTTGTGAGGAATCTAGCAATCTGTGGTTACAAATACTTCCCCTGCAGCTGAGATGGTAGATACTGATACTATAATACATGACTACACAGCCACAAAATATATAATGCTAGCGTGATTATAAGCAAAGATAACAACTGAAATACAGGACGTCATTGTCTCATAAGAATGTGATAGCATCTTTGATTTTGTATGTAGTAATCGCTGCTCCCAGAACCAAATTTCACGTGCACGCTGGCAAGCTAATTGTTTAGTCTGTCACGAGAGATATATTTAGTATCACATGAACGCAACACTGCACAACAATGACATGTTTAGGGTGTTCATTTGAGGTGGGTTCCATTGCATCTCTCTCTCAATTCAATTTCAATTCAATTCAATTTCAATTTAAAGGCTTTATTGGCATGGGAAACGTATGTTAACATTGCCAAAGCAATTTAAGTAGATAGTAAACAAAAGTGAAATACATAATAAATATTAACAGTAAACATTACACTTAGAAGTTTCAAAAGAATAAAGACATTTCAAATGTCATATTATGTATATATACAGTGTTGGATTGTGTTTACGATGGTGTTTGTTCTTCACTGATTGCCCTTTTCTTGTGGCAAGAGGTCACAAAACGTGCTGCTGTGATGGCACACTGTAGTATTTCACCCAGTAGATAAGGGAGTTTATCAAAATTGGGTTTGTTTCGAATTCTTTGTGGATCTGTGTAATCTGAGGGAAATTTGTGTCTCTAATATGGTCATACATTTGGCAGGAGGTTAGGAAGTGCAGCTCAGTTTCCACCTCATTTTGTGGGCAGTGTGCACATAGCCTGTCTTCTCTTGAGAGCCAGGTCTGCCTACAGCGGCCTTTCTCAATAGCAAGGCTATGCTCACTAAGTCTGTACATAGTCAAAGCTTTCCTTAAGTTTGGGTCAGTCACAGTGGTCAGGTATTCTGAAACTGTGTACTCTCTGTTTAGGGCCATATAGCATTCTAGTTCTAGCATGCTCTGTTTTTTTTGTTAATTCTTTCCAATGTGTCAAGTAATTCTCTTTTTGTTTTCTCATGATTTGGTTGGGTCTAATTGTGTTGTTGTCCTGGGGCTCTGTGGGGTCTGTTTCTCTCTCTCTGATTAATTTACACCGTCGTAGTCTAGAGTTTCCTGACATCCTACTATGATAAGATGGTACTTATGTCAGTGACAGAAGAGGAAGCGAGACCAGAGAGAGAGGGAGAGAGAACAAAGTGGCTAAATGAATGTGGTGCTGAATGGACAGCGGCACAATCCAGACATTACGTGTGTGCATACATACGAAGGTAACTCTGTGACCTCTCATCTGTGATTGTGGGAGACAGCCTATACTCTGGGATAAAGCTTTTACCTCCCTCCCTCCCTCTATCCATCCATCCATCCTCTCTGCTCACCATCCTGTAGCACTGGGCCTTGTGACTGTCTGCCACCCACCCAAGAGCAGCTGAGCATCGGGCACAAACATACACATATACACACTAGGGATTAGCGCTCAGTGAGAGGCTGTGTAGATAAACAGAGGCAGCAGATCAGGGACAGGGGGGATTTGAGATGATTCTCCTCCTTTAAAAAAATCATAATCCATTCTCTCTCATACCGTAGATGACTCACACAGTAAAGTGCTTGATGGAGGCCTGGTGGGTCTTGGCTGTGTGTCAGCACGCTCCACTGCTCCGACACCACTGTCTCAGGGCACTCCCTCTTTTCTTAGCCCCGCAGCTAGCTCCCCTGGTAGGGCACTGGGCTCTCTCTATGGGTGTATGGCTGTCTGTGTGTGTATATCTGCTTGCCTTTCCGGTGTAGAATGCTGCCACTCTTTTAGCCGCCACTCCAATCCCTGCCCTGCCACCCCCACCTCCTTCATCCCACCACCACCCCACAGTCCACTTATCAGTGCTATCTGTCGGTCAGGATCACTCACTGAGAAGAGATACAGGCAGTGAAGGAGAGCCACTGTCTCAATACTGACTGTTGTTTGATCATAGACAGGCAGTTCTGACTGTCCCAGCCACAGTAAATCCAGTGATGTATTTGGATGGGTATATAGGGATTCACACTTTGACAGGGATGGGGGGATTAGTGCGCCTCATTCGCTTTCAGAAGAAGGGGAGAGAACAACAAAGATAAAAAAGGAGACTAAAATTAAGCTGATGATAAGATATCTGACTGAGCAGTAACGTTAGAGGTCAAATGATCTCTTTACAGTGCTGTGAAAATCAATAAACCAGTTAAATGTGATGGGCCCTGCCCTCTGTGGCCGAATGGCTCCACTAGGTCCTTCAGAAGAACGGGGTGGACCCCCTGTGGTGGTGATGATTTTTGATGAATGGATAAGGATGGATACAGCCTCCTCCTCTGTCTCTGCTTATTGACAACCAATTAATGAGAATCCCACTAACTGTAATTATTGGAATCTGAGAGTGCAACACCCATTCATTCATTGTCTTGTTACCTCATTCTCTTGCACTCTAGTTAATTCTCTCTCTCTCCTCCCCTCCGTTCACCCACCGGAAATAAAACCAGGAATCAGATGACTCTCAAATGTTTCATTCACTCGTTTATCCTTTCCCTCTTTCTCTCCTTCACTCTCTGCCATTTCCTCTCCTCCGTCTCCTCCAGGTTGTCAGTGCTGTAACAGGACCACATGGCATTAAACGTCTCAGTGTTCTGTATGAATCTGTGTATGATTCAGCGTTCTAATGTGTCAGTGTTCTCTCTATGTCTCGTGTTCTGTATGTGTCAGTAGTGCTCAGGTGAACTGTGCTGTGCTGGGTTGTGTTGGGCTGACGGGGGTTCTGACCATGGGGCTAGCTGCATTAGTCACGCTGTGAGACGCCCATGATAAATCTCACTGCTGCAGCGTGCAGACAGGCAGGTGGATGGGTGGCACAGCAGAGCCAAGTTAAAGTATTTCTCCCTTCTCTTGCCCCTCTCCTTCGGTCCTTCATCATCTTTCTCCTTTTCTTGTTCAACATTCCCTCCCTCTTGCTACACTATCTATGTTTCCATTACTAGTAATATTTAGCACATGCAGTGCCTGGTTGTCTGTCCCATTTTATTCAAACCTCGCAGACAGACTAGTACACTGATCCATCAAAAAACAAGCACACCAGGCAAGCATCACAGGATCAAAATGTGAACCAGATTATCCCACATAAAAACTGATGTACTATTTTCAGCAAACCACCTCTGTCTTTCCTCCACACCCTTCGCCATCATCATCACTCCTGTACTCACCCACATACATGACTCCCTCCTTGGTTTTGGCAGCTGCCTCCTCCACCCCTGCCTTGGTCTTCTCCGCTGCCGCCACGACGCCCTCCTTGGCCATGGAGAATCCTTTCTTCAGTGCATCCATGCTGGCCTGCTGTTACGGGGCTGTGTCTTTTAGCTGGCTCTGGCTGCGTCTTGGAGCTGGTGGATTAGGCTGCTCGGTGTGCCTGTCTGTGCCTGTCTGCGTGTGTGTGAGCGCGTCTGTGAGTGTGTATCTCTGCGTGGTGGGTGTGTGTGTGTGCGAGCGTACGTGCATGCGCTGCTCTTATGAGAGAGAGAGAGAAGCTGGACTGATCTGTACTGCTGAAGCAGATTGGGACGCCCTCAACAAGAAGAGCAGCTGAGCGAATGATATGGAGAGAGAAGGAGGGAGGGAGAGAGAGAGGGAGGGGAGAGAGAGAGGGAGAGAGATGGAGAGAGAGCGAGATAGGCTGTGAGAGAAGGGGGAGCGAGATGGAAAGAGAGATGAGAGAGAGAGAGAGAGAGAAGAGGTAAAGAAAGAGACAACAGCAAGTGGGTGAGGGGCAGAGATGGATTCCACAAGACACTGCTGTATTTTTCTCAGTCATGCTACCTACCCCATCTCTTCTGCTATCGTGCACACAGAGATACAAGTACACTCACAGGCTTAGTGGTTTATTCAAGACTGGATTTATCTGTGTGTCAACCCTGGAATGACACCTTTTTTTTTTTCACCTTTATTTAACCAGGTAAGCCAGTTGAGAACAAGTTCTCATTTACAACTGTAACCTGGCCAAGATAAAGCAAAGCAGTGCTATAAAAACAACAACAACACAGAGTTACATATGGAATAAACAAAAACGTACAGTCAATAACACAATAGAAAATAGAAAATCTATGTACAGTGTGTGCAAATGTAGTAAGTTATGGAGGTAAGGCAATAATAATAGGCCATAGTGCAAAATAATTACAATTTAGTATTAACACTGGAGTGATAGATGTGCAGAAGATGATGTGCAAATAGAGATACTGGGGTGCAAATGAGCAAAATAAATAACAAAGAGGTAGTTGGGTGGGCTAATTTCAGATGGGCTGTGTACAGGTGCAGTGATCGGTAAGCTGCTCTGACAACTGATGCTTAAAGTTAATGAGGGAGATAAGTGTCTCCAGCTTTAGATATTTTTGTAGTTCGTTCCAGTCATTTGCAGCAGAGAACTGGAAGGAATGTGTCACGCCCTGGCTCTGGGGACTCTTGTATGTTGAGCCAGGGTGTTAGTTTCTTTGTGTAGTGTCTATGTTTCGTTTTCTATGTTCTGTTCTAGGTTATGTGTTTCTATGTTGGCCGGGGTGGTTCTCAATCAGAGGCAACGTGAATCAGCTGTTGCTTGTTGTCTCTGATGGGAAACCATACTTAGGCAGCCTGTTGTGCACTTGTGTTTTGTGGGATCTTGTTCCGTTAAGGTTTGTGTTTATGACCGAGGACTTCACGTATTGTTTTTGTTGTTTTGTGTTATATTGAAAGTACCTATTAAAGTATGTACTCATATCACGCTGCGCCTTGGTCCGTTCATTATGACGATCGTGACAGAAGATCCCACCAAAACAGGACCAAGCAGCGTGTCCAGGAGCAGACAGCCTGGACTTGGGAGGAGATCTTGGACGGGCAGGGTTCCTGGACTTGGGAGGAAATCCAGGCCGAAATGGATCGCCGTCCGTGGGAGGAGACGGTGGAGGCGCGCCATAGAGAGTAGCAGCGGCGCCAACCGGGTCGACGTCGGACACGCAAGAGGCAACCCCAATACATTTTTTGGGGGGGGCACACCAAGCATGGACGACGGGGCTGCTGGAGGCAGCTACGGGGCGAGTTTGGGGATTAGGAGAGGAGGCCACCGGGTTTGGGGGGCTGGAAGGGAGGTTGGCGGAGCCTAGAGGTAGAGCAGAGCCAACTCCCCGTACTCAGGCTAGGCAGCGTGAGACTGGGCAGGTTCCGAGGTATGTGGAGCTGCGTACTGTGCCGCGAGTGGTCCGGCACAGTCCGGTACGTCCTGTGCGAGCACCACGCACGTGTCGTGCTAAGGTGGGCATGCAGCCAGGACGGAGTGTGCCGGCTCAACGCTCGTGGCCTCCAGTACCCCTCCTCGGTCCCGGATATCCTGCGCCAGTGTCACGTGCTGTAGTGCCAGTACGAGTACACAGCCCTGTACGTCCTGTGCTGATGCCTCACACAGAGTGTGTAAAAATAGGCATTCAGCCAGGACGGGTTGTGTCAGCTCTTCGCTCCAGACCTCCAGTCCGTCTCCACAGCCCGGTCCGGCCCGTTCCTGCTCCCCGCACCAAGCCTGTGGTGCGCGTCGCCAGCCCGGTCCGGCCCGTCCCTGCTCCCCGCACCAAGCCTGTGGTGCGCGTCGTCAGTCCGGCACAGCCCGTGCCTGCTTCACTGGTGCCTGGTCAGGTACCGGTCAGCTGCTCCACACCGGCGCCTAAGCAATCCGCTCCACCGATGTCCAGTCCAGCTCCTGCCAGCGGGGCCAGACCAGACCAGGGGCGCTACGGGGGGGTTGTTAGAGGGTGGTGGTCACGCCCGGAGCCGGATCCGCCTCCGAGGAGGAATGCCCACCCGGTCCCTCCCCTGTTGGGTTTATGTTGGCGCGGTCGCAGTCCTGGCTCTGGGGACTCTTGTATGTTGAGCCAGGGTGTTAGTTTCTTTGTGCAGTGTCTATGTTTCGTTTTCTATGTTCTGTTCTAGGTTATGTGTTTCTATGTTGGCTGGGGTGGTTCTCAATCAGAGGCAACGTGAATCAGCTGTTGCTTGTTGTCTCTGATTGGGAACCATACTTAGGCAGCCTGCACTTGTGTTTTGTGGGATCTTGTTCTGTTAAGGTTTGTGTTTATGACCGAGGACTTCACGTATCGTTTTTGTTGTTTTGTGTTATATTGAAAGTACCTATTAAAGTATGTACTCATATCACGCTGCGCCTTGGTCCGTTCATTATGACGATCGTGACAGAATGGCGGCCAAAGGAGGTGTTGGCTTTGGGGATGACCAGTGAGATATACCTGCTGGAGCGCATACTACGGGTGGGTGTTGCTATGGTGACCAATGAGCTAAGATAAGGCGGGGATTTGCCTAGCAGTGATTTATAGATGACCTGGAGCCAGTGGGTTTGGTGACAAATATGTAGTAAGGGCCAGCCAATGAGAGCGTACAGGTCACAATGGTGGGTAGTATATGGGGCTTTGGTGACAAAACGGATGGCACTGTGATAGACTACATCCAATTTGCTGAGTTGAGTGTTGGAAGCTATTTTGTAAATGACATCGCCAAAGTCAAGGATCGGTAGGATAGTCAGTTTTACGAGGGCATGTTTAGCAGCATGAGTGAAGGAGGCTTTGTTGCGAAACAGGAAGCCGATTCTAGATTTTACTTTGGATTGGAGATGCTTAATGTGAGTCTGGAAGGAGAGTTTACGGTCTAACCAGACACCTAGGTATTTGTAGTTAGACCCGCCGAGAGTAGTGATTCTAGTCAGGCGGGCGGGTGCAAGCAGCGTTCGATTGAAGAGCATGCATTTAGGTTTTACTAGCGTTTAAGAGCAGTTGGAGGCCATGGAAGGAGTGTTGTATGGCATTGAAGCTCGTTTGGAGGTTTGTTAACACAGTGTCCAATGAAGGGCCAGTTGTATACAAAATGGTGTCGTCTGCGTAGAGGTGGATCTGAGAGTCACCAGCAGCAAGAGCGACATCATTGATATACACAGAGAAAAGAGTCGGCCCGACAATTGAACCCTGTGGCACCCCAATAGAGACTGCCAGAGGTCCAGAAAACATGCCCTCCGATTTTACACATTGAACTCTATCTGAAAAGTAGTTGGTGAACCAGGCGAGGCAGTCAGTTGAGAAACCAAGGCTATTTAGTCTGCCAATAAATGTTATTGAACACAAAAACTGCAATTCTCTGCTCTCCCTCTCTTTCATTACATTTAAGATTCACCAACCTGCCATCCTCAGCAATATACTATACAGACACTGATATGATATATTGATATTGATATGATACAATACAATATATAATTATTCAATAAGATACAGTATATGACCTTACACTTTATTGCCCATTTCCATGAAAATTCCTTTTGTGAAGTCAGCAGCACATCAAACATGTATATTCCTTTACTGCTCTAGGGATATAATTATCGTTTGGATAACCTTATTTACTATTATGTATTGATTTTTACCTTACATTCTTTCACTCTTTTTGCGATGTGCAATGCAGAAAACACCGGAAGAATAATTATAATTTAATTACCACAGTGAATTATTGTAATGTTTGTTTATGTGTCAATTAATCCCGTAAGGGATGGGTTGCCAATTGGCGATTTGACACAAAAATGAAATGTAATTCATTAAGTCATTCATACAGATGTAGGATCTCAATTTGAGCCAGTTTGCTACAGCAGGAAAAAATCCTCCAGCAACAGGAAATGTGAATCATTATGTGGATTATAATTCATGGTAATTTTTGTAGGGGTTGATACATTTTTCATAAGGGAAAATCAAGTCTGACATTTCAAAATGGAAATTCCAAACTTAAGAAGCCTTTTTAAACCTCAAATACAGCACAATTTAAAAAAGTATGCGTTGCAGGAATGTTCTCCTGCAACAGCGTGATCAAATTAAGATCCTACATCACAGTACAGTTGAAAAATATATGGCAAATAGAAATGTTCTATTGTGGAATGCAGAGTTTGGTTTTCGCCAGGCATTACTGGAACCATGTCGTCCAAAAAGTTATACTTTTGAATCATCTGTCCATAGAACGTTCTTCCAAGAGTCTTGATGATCATCCAGGTGCTTTTTGACAAACTTGAGTCAACTTTTTGGACGAGATGGGTCCCATTATGCCTGGCGAAAACCAAACACTGCATTCCACAGTAAGAACATCATACCAAAGGTCAAGCATGGTGGTGGTGGTGTGATGGTTTGGGGATGCTTTGCTGCCTCAGGACCTGGACGACTTGCCTTAATAGAAGGAACCATGAATTCTGCTCTGTATCAGAGAATTCTACAGGAGAATGTCAGACCATCCGTCTGTGAGCTGAAGCTGAAGCGCAGCTGGGTCATGCAGCAAGACAATGATCCAAAACACACAATCAAGTCTACATGAAAATTGCTAAAAAGCAACAAATTGGACGTTTTGGAATGGCCTAGTCAAAGTCCAGACCTAATCCCAATTGAGATGTTGTGGCAGGACTTGAAACGAGCAGTTCATGCTTGAAAACCCACACGTCACTGAGTTAAAGCAGTTTTGCATGGAAGAGTGGGCCAAAATTCCTCCACAGCGACATGAGAGACTGATCAACAACTACAGGAAGCATTTGGTTGGAGTCATTGCAGCTAAAGGTGGCACAACCAGTTATTGAGTGTAAGGGGGCAATTACTTTTTCACACAGGGGAATTGGGTGTTGCATAACTTTGTTTATGAAATAAATTAAATAAATATGTAATTGTTGTGTTATTTGTTCACTTATGTTCCCTTTATCTAATATTAGGTGTTGGTTGAAGATCTGATAACATTCAGTATAACAAATATGCAAAAGTAGAGAAAATTAGAAAGGGGGCAAATACTTTTTCATAGCACTGTATATATGTATGTATGTATTTATATATATATATATATATTTATATATATATATATATTTGCGAAATAAAACATTTGGGGGATTGGAAGTGATGCAGACAATTACATTGATGGAAGTAACAATCTATCTGCAATATTAAAGCTGATCTACCCCCTAAAACGTTTAAAAAATAATAAAAAATCCTACATCTGTAGAATACGTACTGTACATCCCACTATGCATAATGCATAGCGGGTACATACAGTATGTAGGATCTTAATTTGATCACTCTTTTGTTGCTGAGAATTTTCCTGTAGATGAGCTTCGTGATTTACATAAATTCACTGAAAACCCACACTAACACACGGTTCTATTATATTAACAGTATTGCACTTTTCATGTAGCCTATTTTTGGCCAGCTAATAGCCTAACCACCGATCAAGCACCATTAGGGACTAAATGTTCAAATACTGTTGCTGCAGGATTATTTTTGCTGTGACAATACAGGTCAAATTAAGATCCTACACGCCACACTTACTCGTACATTGATCATCAGGTTTCTCCCTAGAAATTGAGATGCCACTGCAATCACTCATTATAATAATAATACAGAAAACCATAGAAGCACTAATGAGATGTGTGTGGTCGCTCAACTGTATTTGATGTCATTGGCAGCAATAGGTCTTGGAGAGGGAAAGGATTATGAAGCCCAGAGCTATAATTAGCGCATGTGAAGTTAGTTACATATGGCTGCTGAAGCACATCCATTCAATACACACAGCATCCCCCCACTCTACATCAAAGTGAATGGAAAAGAAAGCCCTTTAGAGTGCCTGACCTGTAAAAGCTATCCATACTCATGATGCATACTAAATGGTGGTGCAGATAAAGTATTTATAGAGATATTGCTATATAAATATACAGTAGTATCATTGTATATATACGCATGCTTCAGTTTAATACAGTTTAGGATTTTCTATAACGAGAGTCCTGTAGTGCCGTTGACGGAAACATTCAGTAACATGATGACCATAATGGTCATCATGACTTGATGTTCTTTTCAGAGAAATGCAACTTGTTATTGATGTCAGAAGTAGGCTGTACTCGTCTCCACTCAACATTATCCAGCAAGAAATAGAGTTCCAGACACCGTGCCACTCCCCTCTGTATCAGTAAGGAAAGTAGGATGGGGATATATTCTGAGGCATCATGGTGTTACTATTAAAGCTGATTAATGTCGGATTCTCTGTACTATGCATGTGACGTGAATGTATGAAAGAAACAGACATTGAATGAGAATCACAGGGAAAGGAGGGGCTAAGAGAGTGCTAAAAGATGTTGAGGTCAGGTGTATGGGAGATTGGGGACTTAAAGACTGCTGAGTTAGGGCTTATTGGGATGAGAGGGAATCGGAGACCCAGGGTTTTAGTCCCAGGGGTGTGGATGTCCATTAGAGTGTAAAGAGGAACCATACTCAGGAGTAATGAAATGGTTATATGGACCCATTCAGACAACCAATGACCTCATCTATTAATGAGAAACAGAGGATTGCCTACACTGTGAAAATGGGTTTTACTGTATAGCCTTATTACCGCTTTGGCCTTTGATTTGCAGTGGTAGTACAGAAAGGGTGGAGGAGATCATCCCCTAGCCTCATTTGTGACCTCATATTATTAAAGGTAAAAAATTATACAATTGAAAATAAGTATCCCTTAATATAACAAGATAAAGCACTGAGAATGTGAGAAAATATCTTCACAGATGATATTTGTATTCAGGGGAAGTGGCCAATTGGAAAATGAATGAAGAGCTGCAAATGGAGAGTGATAATTGGATAATTTCTGCACCATTATCTCTGCTGTAAATGAGTTTGTCATCCCTTCGGCTCGCCTGGTCGTCCATTTAAACCCAGAACAGGCTGAAAAGAGCTGACGTTTCACCCTATAATCGGGTTTGTTGGCCAGACGCCTTGCACAGTCCCAGATTTGCAGCTGTCTCCCTCCCCTTGTGTCCTGAATCCTGGTCAGAAAATAGGGTGACTCAGAGAATAACCTTTAGCAGGCAGACAACATGGCAGCCTGCCTGCAGCCCCAATACCCGACCAGCCTCCCCCAGCCACCTCTCTCTCTCCTCCCTGCAGCCTCCGTCTCTCCTCTGATTGGCTAAGGGCCAGCGCAGGGCTATTTTTAGAGGAGCTCACTTCTCGTATAATAAGGAGAGAATGTATAGTGACATCGGCTCCTATGGGTCGCTGCGGTGGCAGATCGCCCACCCTACAGGAAAGGGTGGAGCGATACGGTGGTCAGAGGAGCAGTGGTCAATACAGATCATGAGACTCTCTGTGGTGTGTCGATGTGAAATATCTCCCTCTTTACACCCTCCCGTCCTTGTCATCATGTGCCAAGGCACATGACCATGTTGGAAGTGGCAGCAGGAGCTAAGGCCTATAGACTAGGACAGGAGAAGGAGAGTGATGGATGGATGTCCACAATCTCCACATCCACCGCAGGCTGAGAGGAGCTGAAGTCCTTCATCAGGATGACCTACAGACAAAGTCTGCTGAATCTTAAAAGCTCCCATTCTCCCCACCCTGTGGTCTAAGCCTTTTATGTATTTTATATTCAGTGGAGCATTTCAGATACAGTACAACACCTCTGGGTTGAGAACCACAGCATGTTCCCAGTCCAGTCAGGGCTGGTCATGAGACAGTAGAAACATGTGCTTTGCTAAGATCAGGCAGCTTTTGTTTTGAGTTCTCTCTTCACCCAATTTGCTGGGAAAAGAAACAATAAAATGTTCCCAGAATATTTGAGCCAAAATGGGTCAGCAAGTCACATTACACGGTCTGACTTCAACTCAATACAATTGAAGACATTTTAACCCGCAACCTAAGTGTATTATCATGGGTCAAGTGCCTTCAAATGCGATCAGAGGGCTGTGTTAAGTATTGACTTTTTAATCAGTCTACTCTGTATGAGGGCCTGATTGAGGAGAATGTCCTATTTCAGACTAAGCCACTACACTGTCTCTACTAGGGCTGTCCCCGACAAAAATAACTCTTGGTCGACCAAGAGTCGTCTGTTCTTTCGACCAATTGATTGTTAGACATTTTTAAACTTGTATTTTTCCATATATAGACACATCCTATGTGTTTTAATCAAATCAACTATATGCACTGAGCTTGTCTGATGCTTTAAGCACACTGTTCAATGAAATAATTAAGACACATAAATGACTAGAGGGAGTCCGACCGCAATTGATTTGATTGTGCGCAGACTTGCTGCACTGTGTTAAAACAAATGACAGTGAGTGACTGTGTGACTAGCACCCGTTGTCTCTCTCGCCTCCATGCTGCAGTGACCACTACAGAACTTCAACAGTGTTTATCGCGCAGTCCATGTTGCTGAGGCTGCAACATAATTAGAGCCATTTCTGACTGAAAAGTTATGTTACCGAAATCCCTAATTTGTTTAGGAAAAACATTCCCTATTCCCTCAACCCTTGCTCTCTTAATGTGACACGTCTGCATCACATGCACGTGACCAATAGGGCCTGACCGATAGCATACCATAATTACATCAATAAATTGGTTACAACAAACTCCGAACACGTGACAGCAAAATGGATGCAGAGGATGTGACAAATGAACTTGAAACGGGGGAATGTTTACTGGTTGCTCAGGAGGTAAAGGGGAAGTCAGATGTGTGGAATAGATTTGACTAGTTGTGGAAAATACTGGAGATCAAGAAAAATAAGTTATGGAGCAAGCTCTGCGTGCATATTATGTGTGCCAAACAGGTGCCGTTAGATTACAATATAATTTTTCAGACCATTTGGAACAATGTAAACAACTCTAAATAAATTATAAGCATACCAGAGAGTCTGCTGTAATGTTATTTTGATTGTTTGTAAAGCCTTTATTACAGCAACGACTAAAAACAGTCACATTCATTTGTGAATGTAATTTCCAAAATGGAATGGTACATTTTTTTCGCGCTAATTATTCAAGGGTCGCTTTATTTTATTTTAAAACGAAAATGCTTGATTGCATTTCAAATCAAAGAATGAATGATTGATTGAAATATAGGTAAGTTATGGTATTAAGACTAAAGAGGCCTACAGCTTGATGGTGGTTATACAAGGCTGCTATTCTAAGCCTACTAATGATGATCATAATAATAGTAATAATAACAATAAGAAGGAGATTAAGAAAAATAAGGGTTATTATTATTATATAGATAATTTTTCTGACAATTTGGAAGAGTGTAAATACTAAATAAATTATAAGTAATACCAGAGAGGCTGTTCTAATGAGAAAAAAGTGTAAAGCCTTTATTACAGCATAACAAAGATTAAAAACAGCAGAATTTGTGAAACATGTTGTGGTTGCATGAGGCTTGGTGCTCACAGAATCAGTAGGCTATTAAACAAACACTCAAACAGAAGCAGGATCTGTCTTATTTCTGTAGATATACAGTACCAGTCAAAAGTTTGGACACACCTACTCATTCAAGAGTTTTTCTTTATTTTTACTATTTTCTACATTGTAGAATAATAGTGAAGACATCAAAACTATGAAAGAACATGTGGAATCATGTAGTAACCAAACAAGTGTTAAATCAAAATATATTTTAGATTTTAGATTCTTCAAAGTAGCCACCCTTTGCCTTGATGACAGCTTTGCACACTCTTGGCATTCTCTCAACCAGCTTCACCTGGAATGCTTTTCCAACAGTCTTGAAGGAGTTCCCACATATGCTGACCACTTGTTGGCTGCTTTTCCTTCACTCTGCGGTCCGACTCATCCCAAACCAACTCAATTTGGTTGAGGTCGGGGGATTGTGGAGGCTAGGTCATCTGATGCAGCACTCCATCACTCTCCTTCTTGGTAAAATACAGCCCTTATACAGCCTGGAGGTGTGTTGGGTCATTGTCCTGTTGAAAAACAAATGATAGTCCCACTAAGCCCAAACCAGATGGGATGGCGTATCGCTGCAGAATGCTGTAATAGCCATGCTGGTTAAGTGTGCCTTGAATTCTAAATAAATCCCAGACAGTGTCACCAGCAAAGCACCCCCACACCATAACACCTCCTCCTCCATGCTTTACAGTGGGAAATACACATGCGGAGATCATCCATTCACCTACTCTGCGTCTCACAAAGACACGGCGGTTGGAACAAAACATCTCAAATTTGGACTCATCAGACCAAAGGACAGATTTCCACCGGTCTAATGTAAATTGCTCGTGTTTCTTGGCCCAAGCAAGTCTCTTCTTCTTATTGGTGTCCTTTAGTAGTGGTTTCTTTGCAGCAATTCGACCATGAAGGCCTTTTTCACGCAGTCTCCTCTGAACAGTTGATGTTGAGATGTGTCTGTTACTTGAACTCTGTGAAGCATTTATTTGGGCTGCAATTTCAGAGGCTGGTAACTCTAATGAACATATCCTCTGCAGCAGAGGTAACTCTGGGTCTTGCTTTCCTGTGGCGGTCCTCATGAGAGCCAGTTTCATCATAGCGCTTGATGGTTTTTGTGACTGCACTTGAAGAAACTTTCTAGAAATGTTCCGGATTGACTGACCTTCATGTCTTAAAGTAATGATGGACTGTCGTTTCTCTTTGCTTATTTGAGCTGTTCTTGCCATAATATGGACTTGGTCTTTTACCAAATAGGGCCATCTTCTGTATACCACCCCTACCTTGTCACAACACAACTGATTGGCTCAAATGCATTAAGAAGGAAAGAAATTCCACAAATTAACTTTTAACAAGGCACACCTGTTAATTGAAATGCATCCCAGGTGACTACCTCATGAAGCTGGTTGAGAGAATGCCAAGAGTGTGCAAAGCTGTCATCAAGGCAAAGGGTGGCTACTTTGAAGAATCTCAAATATAAAATATATTTTGGTTTGTTTAACACTTTTTTGGTTACTATATGATTCCATATGTGTTATTTCATAGTTTTGATGTCTTCACTATTATTATGTGGAAAATAGTAAAAATAAAGAAACCCTTGAATTAATAGGTGTGTCCAAACTTTTGACTGGTACTGTATATGGATGATTTCTCAAGCCAGGAACATTTAACAGTTAGGCTATTGATTACAGACCTAATTAAGTTGGCGTTTCCTCTCTCCTCACTTTTCTTAGTCAATTAAGGCAAGTGCTGTTTTCTCATCTCCTAACTCCGCTGCTGCCTCCGCCACATTGTTCTCAACACCAATATGCTGGTTAACTTTGCTATTATGCACATAGGAAAATGTGCCAATTCAACAGCGCACTGATGTTTCAGAGAAAGCGCATTTGTTATAAAATGTTATTTTTATTAGTGTTGCACCATTGTTCTTACGTAATATAACCATATACATTTTCAGTAGCATGTCTTAGTGATGGACTTTGCCATTCTCACGGCTTTCACAATGGATTACACTACTCAGACAGGCGGCAATCAGACAGGTGTCTTGTACACCATTAAATTATTATTTATTGCTACTGTTCGACTAAAGAAATCTCGGTCGACCAACAGCCTATCAACCAAACAATTGACCAGTCGACTAAATGGGGTCAATCCTAATCTCGACTAATTATATTCCAGCGGTAGGCCTACAATATGTAGAACATCAGATATTAGGCCTATTGTGCTGCCATGGTTTGAAATTAGGGGATTACAGGCAACATCTGCACTGAGCATGGATTACAGGCAACATCCGCACCGAGCTAAAGGCTAGAGCTGCCGCTTTCAAGGAGCAGGACACTAATCCGGACTCTTATGAGAAATCACGCTACACCCTTCGATTAACAATCAAACAGCTAAAGCGTCAATACAGGACTAAGATCGAATCCTACTACACCGGCTCTGAAACTCATCGGATGTGGCAGTGCTTGCAAACTATCATGGATTATAAAGGAAAACCCAGCCGCGAGCTGCCCAGTGACGCGAGTCCACTAGACGAGCTAAATGCCCTCTATGCTAGCTTCGAGGCAAGCAACGAACCATGCATGAGAGTACCAGCTGTTCCGGACGACTGTGTGATCACACTCTTCGTAGCTGATGTGAGTAAGAACTTTAAACAAGTCAACATTCACAAGGATAACCAGGACGCATACTCAGAGCATGCGCTGACCAGCTGGCAAGTGTCTTCACTGACATTTTCAACCTCTCCCTGACCCAGTCTGTAATACCAGCATGTTTCAAGTAGACCACCATAGTCCCTGTGCCCAAAAACGCCAAGGTAACCTGTCTAAATGATTATCACACCGTAGCACTCACATCTGTAGCCATGAAGAGCTTTGAAAGGCTGGTCATGGCTCACATCAACACCATCATCCCAGACACCATAAACCCACTCCAATTCGCATACCGCCCCAACAGATCCACAGATGATGCACTCCACACTGCCCTTTCCCACCTGGACAAGAGGAACACCTATGTGAGAATGCTGTTCATTGACAACAGCTCAGCGTTCAAAACCATAGTGCCCTCCAAGCTCATCACTAAGCTAAGGACCCTGGGACTGAACACCTCCCTCTGCGACTGGATCCTGGACTTCTTGATGGGCCGCCCCCAGGTGGTAAGTGTAGGCAACATCACATTGCCACGCTCACCCTAAATACGGGGGCTCCTCAGGGATGAGTGCTTATTCCCCTCCTGTACTTCCTGTTCACCCACGACTGCATGGCAGCGCACGACTCCAACACCATCATTAAGTTTTCCGATGACACAATGATTGTAGGCCTGATTAACAATGACGATGAGACAGCCTATAGGGAGGAGGTCAGAGACCTAGCAGTGTGGTGCCAGGACAACAACCTCTCCCTCAACGTCAGCAAGACAAAGGAGCTGATCGTGGACTACAGGAAATAGAGGGCCAAGCATGCCTCCATTCACATCGACAGGGCTGTAGTGGAGCAGGTCGAGTTCCTCGGTGTCCACATCACTAAGGATGTATCATGGTCCACACACACCAACACAGACGTGAAGAGAGTACGACAATGCCTCTTCACACTCAGGAGGCTGATAAGATTTGCCATGGGCCCTCATCCTCAAAAATGTCTACAGCTGCACCACTGAGAGCATCTTGACTGGCTGCACCACCGCTTGGTATGGCAACTGCTTGGCATCCGACCGTAAGGTGCTACAGAGGGTAGTGCATACGGCCCAGTAAATCACTGGGGCCGAGCTCCCCGCCCTCCAGGACCTCTATACCAGGCCATGTCAGAGGAAGGGCCTATAAAATGTCAAAGACTCCAGCCACCCAAGTCATACTGTTCTCTCTGCTACTGCAAGGCAAGTGGTATCGATGCACCAAGTCTGGAAGCAGCAGGACCCTGAACAGCTTCTACCCCCAAGCCATAAGAATGCTAAATAATTATTCAGGGTAGCTATTTAGTTAACTATTTAACTATCTGCATTGACACTTTTTGCACTAACTTTTTTGACTCATCACATACGCTGCTGCTACTTTTTATTATCTGTCACTTTATTCCTAGTTATACAGTATGTACATACACTGAGTGTTCAAAACATTAGAAACACCTTCCTAATACTGAGTTGCACCACCTTTTGCCCTCAGAACAGCCTAAATTCGTTGGGGCATGGACTCTACAAGGTGTCGAAAGCGTTCCACAGGGATGCTGGCCAATGTTGACTCCAATGCTTCCCAAAGTTCGCTGGATGTCCTTTGGGTGGTGGACCATTCTTGATACACATGAGAAACTGTTGAGCGTGAAAAACCCAGCAGCGCTGCAATTCTTAGCACACTCAAACCGGTGTGCCTGGCACCTACTACCAGGGGCGGCCTGTTCAATAGGGCGATATGGGCGACGCACTGCCAAACGGGAAAAGGAAGGGATTTTTTTTCTAATCAATTATATCACGGCAACAGTAGTTATCAGTGTTGTAATCTATACGTCTGATCTGCCACAGTGCCACACTGCCACTAAATGTCGAATCAGGCTAAAGTCGTGCTTCAAATGGCTCCCCCCCCTTTTGGGGCGATTTCAGTCAGGTTGAAAATCGCCCAGAAGTCTGTCATAGACTCCCATGTAAAATCTATTTTTTTCAAATTTCAGAGCCTTCAATACAATCTCTATGGGTGTCTGAGGGCTTGCACTTACGCGCTTTCGTCATACGTAGCATAACGTAACCATGAACGTAACTGAGAAAAGAGCGGATTGTGTCTTTGAAAGAAGTTCCTTTTTGTCGGCGAACAAATGAAGATAAATTGGCAACGAAACAATTAGGACCTCCCAGACCAAATTTAATAATTCAACAGGTTTCTACTAAAGGCGGAAAGTCCTACACCCGAGGATTTTCCAAAAATTGGTACTGAACGGAAAAATTACATTGCCACTCAACTTGATGAGGGATACAGGCTAGCTGTCCGCCGCCACAACGATGAGGTTAGTGTTGATAATCACAAGTTTACTGGAGAACTGAGACCAAGTAGAGACTTTGGACAGGGTGGATATGGTATAATAAAGGCAGTTTATTCAGAGGTAAAGATATCTGGAATCGCGTGCACGGACCCGTTCGTCAAACTCTTAGGGAGCTATACATTAAGCCCCATTACTTACCATATCAGATAAGAGAAATTGCTGCAGCTACATATATTTTACATCCTGGCCCTACATAGTTCACTATTTGCATCACTTACCAAAATATTACATGTGGTCATATATGCTTGGAAAGTGGAGATGCCATAGAACGTCAAAAAAAGTAAACATTGCTGGAGACACATTGCCGTTTTGGAGAAGACATCGCGTTTGCTAGCGAAGAGATTTGTTGTGGCAAATGAACTTGGGCTGGGAATTGCCAGGAACCTCACGATAAGATATATGCATCAGCATTGCGAGTCTCATGATTCTATACGTATTGCGATTCGATACTGTGATTTTATTGCGCACCATATGTCTGTTGCAGAGGGATCAGAAAGCCATGAGAACGAGTTTTGATCAGTCATGGAAATAAAAGTGCTGAAAACAAATTGGCTCCCAATGTGAAAAGATTGAGAACAAGCTATGAAGGAACAATAATGGTGTTTTGGTGCAGGTACAGCCAACTAGCGCTAAAATATTGCGATATTGTCAATACAGTATATCGTAAAGTATCACTATGTAACTCGATTTCTTTCACCCCAATCCCTCAAATTAACGGTAAATAACTGAATTGTTTGCCCCACATTTAGCTAAGATGATTAGCTAGCCAGCTAAAATGTTTTATTTAGTTAGCAGTCGCATCTACAATAGTTTACTGTCAATAACATGTCTCCAAAAATGACGTGGTGTCTCCAATTGTGTTGACATTTTACAATTGCGATGCGCATCCATGAGTATCCACATTCTGTAGCTCAGCTGGTAGAGCATGGCGCTTGTAACGCCAAGGTAGTGGGTTCGATCCCCGGGACCACCCATACACAAAAATGTATGCACGCATGACTGTAAGTCGCTTTGGATAAAAGCGTCTGCTAAATGGCATATTATTATTATTATTATTATTATCTGAAGAGAGCCCCGAAACATTGTGTGCAGACATTTTATGCAATAAATGAAGTAGGTTGAATCTAGTAGTTCTGATCTTCTGATTGGTCCTGATGAGTTGGGCGAGGTCCCCTCCAGGCTACTGTCACTGTTGCATTGGCTCTGAGTCGGGTTCTCTGTCTTCAAATGTTCAGCCTAAGAGAGGGGATTTTTGTGTGTGTGTGTGTGTGTGTGTGTTTAACAGTGATGATGTGTGTGTGTGTGTGTGTGTGTGTGTGTGTGTGTGTGTGTTTAACAGTGATGATGTGTGTGTGTGTGTGTTTTGTGTGTGTGTGTGTGTGTGTCCTCAGAGCAAGAACTCGTGAGTTGGAAGAACTGAGAGGCCTATGGCGTGGGTGTTGTCCTTGGCCACCTGCTGACAAGGCTGACAAGATAGGACCCTTTTGTCCATTGTTATTGGATAGGAACAGAACTTATAACCAGCTCCTGACCTAAATAGATCTTAGCACAACATTTTACTCAACATATCATATTCCATATTCACTATAACAAATATATTTACTACGACATTAGCAAGAACCGCCACATCCTCAGCCGGCTAATCCAGTGTGTGAAGTTTTGCGGAGTGTTTGAGTTAGCTTTGCGAGGCAAAGATGAAACTGAGGGCTCCACCAACCCTGGTAAGCCAACACTTTTGAGATCAGTCAATAAATGCTTCTGGTATTGACTTATATGCTGCCCCTGTCTTCATGTTGTTGCTGGACATATCTTTTTTAAATGTGTGTAGGTCACCTAAATCATCAGAAAAATTGCCCCCCTTGAGAATTTTTTCAGGAGCCGCCACTGCCTACTACCATACCCCGTTCAAAGGCACTTAAATATTTTGTCTTGCCCATTCACCCTCTGAATGGCACACATACACGATCCATGTCTCAATTGTCTCAAGGCTTAAAAATCCTTCTTTAACCTGTCTCCTCCCTTCATCTACACTGATTGAAGTGGATTTAACAAGTTACATCAATAAGGGATCATAGCTTTCACCTGGATTCACCTGGTCAGTTTAGGTAATGGAAAGAGCAGGAGTTCCTAATGTTTTGTACACTCAGTGTATCTGCCTCAATTACCTCGTACCCCTGCACATCGACTCGGTACTCTGTGTATTTATTTTCATGTGTTGGTCATTGTTGCGTGTTCTGTCATTGTAAGTCATTGATGATGCATGTTGTGATAAAACAATTTCCCAAATTGGGATTAATAAAGTAATACTCTACTCGACTCTCTCTCTTTATTGCCAAGTTATCATTACTCATTGTGTATGTAGTATTACGTGTTTTACTTTTCTATTATTTCTCTATTTTCTTTCTTTCTGCATTGTTGGGAACGGCCCATAAATAAGCATTTCAATGTTAGTCTACACCTGTTGTTTATGAAGCATGTGACAAATACAATTTGATTTGATTAAGCTAAAATGGTTGCCCTTTAGAAAGGAGAGAGAGGATAGAGTTGTAGATCTTAGTGTGAGGACCACTGCTTTATCCAAGAACCTGAAGGTGAATGACTGCTGGAGTGCTGCCTGAAAGCCTATTGTTAACGTGCCCAAGATACATAACAAAACATTTGCCGCTAACACATCTGCTGTGTAAATTTGTTATTGCCAAGACGAAGAATGGGGGGTTGATCATGTGGTTTAAACGTCCTGTGAAAGTTTGTTGTCCGTCGTTTGGGTTGGGTTGGGTTTATGTATTTTGGGTCACTGTTGTAATGAAAACAAAACAGGCACATGGAAGGGCATCAATATAGGACCCATGCACATGACCTCCCCCTCATTAAATGTCGAGAGAGGACCTATTAGCAGGGGGGTGCTAAATTACCCATGGTGGTGGGTTGAAGCATGCCACTGTCTGATGTCCTCACCTAGGGGTTACTACAGGTCACAGGCCTACACACTGTTATGGCCCAAGTTTATTGCACAGGGATACTGATACATCCATCCAACGGACTGTATCAGTCCCCTAAGTCCAACAAAACAAAGGCTATCAATGAAAGAGTAATGAAAATATAGTGTTAGTCCAGTTATGATCTTGCAGCAGACTAACAGTTGGGGCAGCAGGCTATCAATACTGATGCCATTTGGACTAATCATACCACTTTATGACTGCCCGGGTTCCTAAACAGACCCTCTCACCATTCTCCCATGTTATATCAACACTAATGGAGTCAACTATAGTCTCTTAACACCAACTCCAAGTGCCAGAATCCATAGAGCAATATTATTGTGGTGGTAATCGGCTAACCACTTCATAGCTATTACTCAAGTCTCTCCATATCATTCTCCACTCTCTTTGTTATGTTACAGCCTTATTCTAAAATTGATTAATTAAATAAAAATCCTCAGCAATCTACATACAATACCCCATAATGAAAAAGCGAAAACAGGTTTAGACATTTTTGCAAATGTATTCATTTAAAAACAGAAATACCTTTTTTACGTAAGTATTCACACCCTTTGTTATCAGACTTGAAATTGACCTCAGGTGCATCCTGTTTCCATTGATCATCCTTCAGATGTTTCTACAACTTGATTGGAGTCCACCTGTGGTACATTCAATTGATTGGACATTATTTGGAAAGACACACACCTGTTTATATAAGGTCCCACAGTTGACAGTGCATATCAGAGCAAAAACCAAGCCATGAGGTTGAAGGAATTGTCCGTAGAGCTCCGAGACAGGATTGTGTCGAGGCACAGATCTGGGGAAGGGTACCAAAACATTTCTGCAGCATTGAAGGTCCCCAAGAACACAGTGGCCTCCATCATTCTTAAATGGAAGAAGTTTGGAACCACCAAGACTCTTCCTAGAGCTGGCCGCCCAGCCAAACTGAGCAATCGGGGGAGAAGGGCCTTGGTCAGGGAGGTGACCAAGAACCTGATGGTCACTCTGACAGAGGTCCAGAGTTCCTCTGTGGAGGTGGGAGAACCTTCCAGACGGAAGCCACTCCTCAGTAAAAGGCACGACAGCCCGCTTGGAGTTTGCCAAAAGGCACCTATAGACTCTCAGACCATGAGAAACAAGATTCTCTGGTCTGATGAAACCAAGCTTGAACTCCTTGGCCTGAATGCCAAGGGTCACATTTGGAGGAAACCTGGCACCATCCCTACAGTGAAGCATAGTGGTGGCAACATCATGCTGTGGGGATGTTTTTCAGCAGCAGGGACTGGGAGACTAGTCAGGATCGAGGGAAAGATGAACAGAGCAAAGTACAGAGAGATCCTTAATGAAAACCTGCTCCAGGGCACTCAGGACCTCAGACTGGGGAAAGGTTCACCTTCCAACAGGACAACGACCCTAAGCACACAGCCAGGACAACACAGGAGTGGCTTTGGGACAAGTCTCTGAATGTCGTTGAGTGGCCCAGCCAGAGCCCGGACTTGAACCCGATCGAACATCTCTGGAGAGACCTGAAAATAGCTGTGCAGCAATGCTCCCCATCCAACCTGACAGAGCTTGAGAGGATCTGCAGAGAAGAATGGGAGAAAC
This sequence comes from Coregonus clupeaformis, assembly GCF_020615455.1. Taxonomy (NCBI): domain Eukaryota; kingdom Metazoa; phylum Chordata; class Actinopteri; order Salmoniformes; family Salmonidae; genus Coregonus; species Coregonus clupeaformis. Next base: position 12,926,038 of record NC_059228.1, read on the forward strand.
TCCCCAAATACAGGTGTGCCAAGCTTATAGCGTCATACCCAAGAAGACTTGAGGCTGTAATCGCTGCCAAAGGTGCTTCAACAAAGTAGGGTCTGAATACTTATGTAAATGTAATTTTTTAGTTATTTATTTAAAAAAAAAATTGCAACAATTTCTAAACTTTTTTACCATTATGGGGTAGTGTGTAGATTGAGGGGGAAAAAACAATTTAATCAATTTTAGAATAAGTCTGGAACCTAACAAAATGTGGAAAAAGTCAAGGGGTCTGAATACTTTCCGAATGCACTATTTATATATATTTCTTACATGTATTTATCCCCTTTATTTGTCCTCTCCCACTGCCTTATTTTAGGCACTGGTACTGGGGACATTCAGATGAGTCTTGTGAGGCTTGTGGGCATCCTAGGGCAAAACGGAGAAAACCATCGTGTTCGCAAGAGTCTCAGCTTTCAATATAGTTTCTGGGCCAAACCTTTCAGATGCTACAGGCGTTTTTGTGAGAAGACCAATTTTCGGGATGTCTCATGGTTTGACAAACACCACTCTGGCTCATTCCACTTTTTACTGCAGATGCGGAAGGGCGATATCGGCGGATGAGGTGGATTGAGACGCAGCCCATTCAAAAACACATGTCTAGCTTGATGGGGATTTATGTTAGATTTCCGCGGGGGGCGCGACCATTGTAGGCCAAGGGTTAATGTTTGGTTGTGGTAGATGCAGCTGTATTGAGACAGATGCAAATCAGCAGCTCCTGTGCTCTATATCACTAAGAAGGAATAAGCCACTCAAACACATTCCATATCAACTAATCTACACAAAGAGCTCACTGGGGTTGCAAGAAAATAATCCCCCTTTTCAGATCCACCAAATGCCTCCATTCAGGGCAGTGATAAATAAAGGGCCAAATAATGGGCCTGCTGCCAGTTCCAGACAGACCCACCATGCCAAGGCTTCTGCCACCACACCCTGCAGATCAGTGCATCGCTGCAGTCCGTCCCATCATGCACCTGTGTATAGTCAGTCATACAGTGTGACGCGGCACAGTGGGGCTACAGCATGGCCAGGCAGTCGGGGTAGGATGTGAGATGCAATAGATATTGCCTCAGAGCAGCCAACCATGACACCAGCACAAATCTAATATACCCTCAAAGTATCAAGTTTCAGGAGAAGACCCAGACAGTGTCGAAGTAACAACCTTTTATTACAAAAACAGGGGGCAGGCAACCGACAGGTCAAGGGCAGGCAGAGGTCAGTAATCCAGATCAGAGTCCAAAAGGTACAGAACAGCAGGCAGTCTCAGGGTCAGGGCAGGCAGAGGTCAATAATCCAGGGTGGTGTGACATGGTACAGAACGGCAGGCAGGCTCAGGCTCATGGTAGGCAGAATGGTCAAAACCTGGAAACCAGGAACTTGAAAAAGACAGGAGCAAGGGAAAAAACGCTAGTAGGCTTAACGAAACAAAACGAACTGGCAACAAACAGAACACAGGTATAAATACCCTGGGGATAAAGGGCTGTGAGACTTGGGTTTGATCCTAGACACATTAAAAGTGGGACGTATACAGAGGGTACAGGAAAACAGAAGATGAACAGCAGAGGGGCTAATGATCTTGGAGATGGGGATAGGGCCAATAAACCGGGGGGAAAGTTTGCGTGACTCCACCCGGAGGGGCAGATTTCGGGTGGACAGCCATACCTTCTGCCCGAGACGATACCGTGGAGCCAGGGTCCGGTGGCGGTCCGCTTGTCGTCGGTACCTGGAGGTGGTCTTAAGAGCTGACCGGGCTCTCCTCCAGGTACGACAACAACGGCGGACAAACATCTGGGCCGAGGGTATACCAACCTCTTCCTCTGGGAAGAGCGGGGGCTGATAACCCAGGGAACACTCAAAAGGCGAAAGACCCGTGGCAGAGCAGGGAAGGGTGTTGCGGGCATAGTCGACCCACACTAGTTGCTGGCTCCAGGTGGTGGGGTTGGTGGAGACCAGGCAGCGCAGATTTGTCTCCAGGTCTTGGTTAGCGCACTCCGACTGGCCGTTGGACTGAGGGTGGAAACCGGAGGATAGGCTGGCCGACAACCCAATGAGTGTGCAGAAAGGCCAGTTCGTACTATCACGTTTCAGGAGAAGACCCAGATGCAGACAGTGTCTAAGTAACAAACGTTTATTACAAAAACAAGAGGCAGGCAACCGACAGGTGAAGGGCAGGCAGAGGTCAGTAATCCAGATCAGAGTCCAAAAGGTACAGAGCAGTAGGCAGTCTCAGGGTCAGGGCAGGCAGAGGTCAATAATTCAGGGTGGTGTGACAAGGTACAGAACGGCAGGCAGGCTCAGGGCAGGCAGAATGGTCAAAACCTGGAAACCAGGAACTTGAAAAAGACAGGAGCAAGGGGAAAACCGCTGGTAGGCTTGACGAAACAAAACGAACTGGCAACAAACAAATAGAGAACACAGGTATAAATACACTGGGGATAATGGGGAAGATGGGCGACACCTGGAGGGGGGTGGAGACAATCACAAAGACAGGTGAAACAGATCAGGGTGTGACAAAGAGATGTTATGGTTTTCACCAATTTCTCTGATGAGATTTCCCCCCCACCCCCACACCTTTTTGTTGTCTTTGTCAATTAAGTGATTTTCCATAAATTACTAAACTAACACTACAGTTCTAATTGAAAACTGCTCATGTGCATAATTTGACTGTTGTTTCCACATTTTTCCAATTTATCAGAGGGCCTTCATGTATTTTGACAATAATGGTCCAGTACCTCACATGGCCTCCTCATCCAAACAGCAAAGGTGCCAAGAGGATGCTTTTATCAAATTAATGTGGGGCCCAGAATTTTCACTATTAGTATGGGTGGGGTATGTGTGGAACAAAAGGAAGCCTGTTACAAATATTTTGGAAGTTGGACATGGGCCCGTGACATTTAGCTTGTCGCCAGCTTTGTTAGAAAACTGTTGGGTGAGTCACAGCCTTGGGGTATTTCAAGCAATTCCTGTATCAGGTTACAGATGTTTTCCTTTAGGTACTCAGAGTCCCCACCGGGTCCCACAGTAAAAAAAAAGCTGCCTATTTCCCTCGTCAAACTCAAATCTCACTGCATCTCTATTGGGAAAAACAAAAATACAAAACGAAATTGACAGTGTTAGAGTCAAGCTTTGCCAACATTGATGTTGAGCTTGGTATAACTCCACAGAACCCCCCAACCCCCCTCCCTCCCTGTCCCTTCACCTATGGCCCTGTGCTCTCCTTGACCTTTCGACATTTAGGACATTCATCATTGGGCAGGAAAGGCTATATACCCACGTCAACTTTAAACTTCAGTCACAGAGAGTTTTTTCTCCAAGCGATGTCAATTTCTGTGATTTAAGAGGAAACTCATACATTGTGCCTGCTGGGTAAATAAATTAGTTTATAGACCCTCCCCCTTAAAGCCAATACATAATTTGCACAATATGGGGAACTTTTGTTGTATGCGTTCCACTAGAGTTTTTAAAGCAGTGGGGTACTATATATATATACAGTTGAAGTCGGAAGTTTACATACACCTTAGCCAAATACATTTAAACTCAGTTTTTCACAATTCCTGACATTTAATCCTAGTAAAAATTCCCTGTCTTAGGTCAGTTAGGATCACCACTTTATTTTAAGAATGTGAAATGTCAGAATAATAGTAGAGAGAATGATTTCTTTCAGCTTTGATTTCTTTCATCACATTCCCAGTGGGTCAGAAGTTTATATACACTCAATTAGTGTTTGGTAGCATTGCTTTTAAATTGTTTAACTTTGGTCAAACGTTTCGGGTAGCCTTCCACAAGCTTCCCACAATAAGTTGGGTGAATTTTGGCCCATTCCTCCTGACAGAGCTGGTGTAACTGAGTCAGGTTTGTAGGCCTCCTTGGTCGCACACACTTTTTCAGTTCTGCCCACATATTTCCTATAGGATTGAGGTCAGGGCTTTGTGATGGCCACTCCAATAACTTGACTTTGTTGTCCTTAAGCCATTTTGCCACAACTTTGGAAATATGCTTGGGGTCATTGTCCATTTGGAAGACCCATTTGAGAGCAAGCTTTAACTTCCTGACTGATGTCTTAAGATGCTGCTTCAATATATCCACATTATTTTCCTTCCTCATGATGCCATCTATTTTGTGAAGTGCACCAGTCCCTCCTGCAGCAAAGCACTCACACAGCATGATGCTGCCACCCCCGTGCTTCACGGATGGGATGGTGTTCTTCGGCATGCAAGCCACCCCCTTTTTCCTCCAAACATAACGATGGTCATTATGGCCAAACAATTCTATTTTTGTTTCATCAGACCAGAGGACATTTCTCCAAAAAGTACGATCTTTGTCCCCATGTGCAGTTGCAAACCGTAGTATGGCTTTTTTATGGCTGTTTTGGAGCAGTGGCTTCTTCCTTGCTGAGCGGCCTTTTAGGTTATGTCGATATAGGACTCTTTTTTACTGTGCATAGAGATACCTTTGGATCTGTTTCCTCCAGCATCTTCACAAGGTCCTTTGCTGTTGTTCTGGGATTGATTTGCACTTTTCGCAACAAAGTACGTTCATCTCTAGGAGACAGAACGCGTCTCCTTCCTGAGCGGTCTGACGGCTGCATGGTCCCATGATGTTTATACTTGCGTAATATTGTTTGTACAGATGAATGTGGTACCTTCAGGTGTTTGGAAATTGCTCCCAAGGATGAACCAGACTTGTGGAGGTCTACAATTGTTTTTCTGAGGTCTTGGCTGATTTCTTTAGATTTTCCCATGATGTCAAGCAAAGAGGCACTGAGTTTGAAGGTAGGCCTTGAAATACATCCACAGGTACACCTCAAATTGACTCATATGATGTAAATTAGCCTATCAGAAGCTTCTAAAGCCATGACATCATTTTCAGGAATTTTCCAAGCTGTTTAAAGGCACAGTCAACTTAGTGTATGAAAGTGGTTGAAAAACGAGTTTTAAAGACTCCAACCTAAGTGTATGTAAACTTCCGACTTCAACTGTATGTATATATATATATATATATATATATATATATATATATATACATACAGTTGAAGTCGGAAGTGTGTGCATTCATATATTTCCAATGCTGTGGCTCCTGTTTGATGAGGTAGTCAGGGTCTCTGTGTGAGACTGCTCTAATTGTGTCAATGACTGTATAGGGAATTGTGTACAATATATGACACATTCCAGTGCATCTTAACATATCTATAATCAGAAACTTCGGAACATTACAACCGCCCCGTTGGACAGGACATAAACTACTATACTGCATATACAGTTATCCAGTTCTAATAACATAACACAGAGATCAGTAATGACCAGAGCTCTCCTCCTTGCCCGTCCTGTCTGTGTGAGGCGACCTCTCTCCTGGTGGGATGTTGATCCCCAGCCCCAGCTAGCCATAACGGCTGATGTTACCTCTTCTCCCATTGAAGCTGGCAAAACAAGGCCCGTCAGCTTTCTAGGTGTAAAACTAGTGCCACCTGCTGATGATCCAGGGAACACTAATTTCTCTCTATGCTCATAATTTACCCTGGGGTCCCTCGCTGCTCGGCTGCAGCCAAGAACACCAAATCAAGTCTACGATCACACAGACCCCCCACTGCTAGAGCTACAACTGGAAGCAAACAAGTAAAGTGGATTAAGTTCTTATGGAGAAGAAGAAAAACATTTCCTTTCTTTTTGTTTTCCTTTCAACGGTCAGAATCTAGGGCAGCAGACCCTACGTTGTCCCAGCCTCTTACTGTACTGTGCTGTATATGGTCATGGTAGTCTGTCTATTTTAATGGGCTTCCACGGTCTGTCTCTCCTTATACATAAGGGAGGCACTTCAGATGTCCCCAGGTCCTGCTGCTACTAAAGAGTTACAAGGCCATCCATGTTAAGGAGCACAGTAAATCATACTATAGCGAACAAGTCTGTCCCAAACACTGGGGAAGATACGCACAGCAACTTCACACATTCCAAGTCAACTCTTAAAGTTAATGTGACAATAACACTGTCACTGAGACTCATACAGAAGTGTTACCATGGTAGGTGACTTTCACTACAACCACTCAACTGCTGGAACATCTGTCTCCATGGCGATACAGTTTCAACTCAAACAGTGACTCATCCTTAAGCTAAACAATGTATGGTCATAACGTCATTCCTCTCCTCTTTCTCACACTGCTGCCAGTGAAACGGGGAACCCCACTAAATATTTAAAAGGTGATTACTCATATGGGCCAGTTTGTGATCCTGATGCATAGAGACAGAGATAACCAGAGGGAAAAGTCTGAAGTCTCTCCCATGCAGATACATTTGACAGATTCACTATATCCTCTGGCTAACACCCCTTTACACTCCTTTAAATAATGTCCAATCCCTCGCTCTCTCTCCCCTAACATCCTTTTCCTGCACTCTGCCAATCGGAGGAAGAGAGACAGAGGCGAGGTGATAAGAACATTAGAATTCCAGTGACCTGCCAACTTGCCAAGAGAAATGGGTCTGCTTCCTCAACAGCCCGGCTGGTGTGTGTGTGTGTGTGTGTGTGTGTGTGTGCGTGCGCGCGGCATTTGTGTTTGTGTGTATTTGTGTGTGTGGTGGTGGGGGGGATCCTAACAGTACCTCCAGCCTGAGGGCCTGAGAGAGAAGAGAGACGCACAGCCAGGCTCATTGTTCCAGAGCCTGCGACCTTTCCATAGGGAACTGGCTGGTGGGTGGGAGGCTCATTTCCGAGGATTGTTGGAGGGCTTTGAAAACTTCAGAAGGAGGGGAGATAGGGTGTGAGTGCATCTGTGTGTGCGAGTATGTGTATGTGAGTGAGGGGAACAGGGGGAGGGGACTCTGAGCCTGGGGAGGAGGAGGGTGATTTTTGGAGATGGGGCGGGGTATTTCCAAAACCAACTCTTTAAAAACAAATAGCAGTCCCGGAGAGGCCTCAGATACTTTTGGCAGCTAGCTAGCGTGGATAGATCAGGACCAGGCAGGGAAGCAGACATGACAGCCTTCGGGGAACTGATGCTGCTGGTGCTGGGGCTGATGGTGACGGCTCACTGTGAGGTTAGGGCTAGAGACCCTGAGGTGGAGGAAGAGGACCAAGACCTGCCTGTGGAGAGAGGAGGCTGGGATACCCAGGGGGTGGGTGTCCACCCTGGACCTGGGGAGTTTGACATCCCCCACCAGAGGAATGGACCCCATGGCCACAGACCTGATGTCCCTGGCTCTGCCCACCACCCCGTGGGGCACGGACCACATGGGCAACCCCATCAGGCTGGTCCTGGACAACACCCCCTGGGTCTGCTGCCCAAGGAGACAGCACCTCCACCAGGAGAAGGAGGGAGCTACCCAGCCCGCACCGGGTAAGTGTTTGTTCACAGTAGCGAGCCACCTCTCAGCTGATAGGCAGCCTGTGCAGACAAGTATCTATAGGAGTAGAAAAACACACCACCTGTGGATCAACAAACACACACATGCACTTTCACAGCATGCACATCAAACAGAACATTAAATGTTTGGTCTACCAGCATGTATGTAATAGCAGCTACCACCCAGGTTGAGAACCTGGAGCAGCTCACAAATGCCTAGAAATACGGCTTTTATGAGGGATGGGTTTCAAATGGGGGTGTCTTCCTGCAGGCTTTTTCCCTCTCAGCACATTCAACTCTTTCCGACCTCTCCTATGTGGAAACATTTGGTATCTCTTTAATCTTCCTATGCAATCAGCACGAAGCTTGAGCTGATGGGGAAACTAAACAAAGGCAAAGTGTTTTAGCAAACATTTATGTGCCCTCAGCAGAATGAGTCTGTACACAAACTGCAATGGTTTCACTGGCTCGGTGTGTCATAAATAGGCTGAAATGGTTTTCCTCTCTATATAGCCAAGTTATCATTACCCAAGCCTAATCAATAGTAATTCATCTTAATTGCAGAGAAAGCCATAAGAGAGCCATAGGTTTCCTGTACTTTGTGCTCGAAGCCCAAGCTGCTGGCAGAGCCCGATCTTTGCTCCAGACGGTTACTGGACACAGTCATTATTCTAACCCAGATACATACATTACACCCCAAATTGCCTGATCCCCCGATAATGTGCTCCCTGAGGAGCTAGCCCAAACAGCCAGCGATTAGCCCTCCTTAAGAGCAGCCACTTAAACGTTTACTTAACGATGTTATTCAAAGAATACCTTATTTTTCTTGTGTGTCACCCCCATTACTGTAATGGAGTGCAGGTTTGGGCCGGGAAGCGTGCGGTTGTGACCTGTGATATCTCTGATGGACAATTTTCATTGGAGGCTCTTGTGGCGGAGGAGGCTGGGGGTCAATGGGAGGTTCACCTTGTGAAGAGAGGTATATTCAGTCAGTGTGTGAAGAGCTCTTACTCTGCAATGTAAAAAGTATACTGTCTTTTGCTACCTCTGAATTCAACCCAGGTTCATGGTTAGAATGGATATGTGAAAGGTATTCAGGCGAGTCCTTCCTCTTCATTGTTAAAAAATCTATGCACTTCGGCCTTGGAGTCTGTAAAGGGAAAACACATTGGTTGTTAAGAATAGAAAAAACATTTTTCTGCAAACTTCAATTTGTCAGTAACTGAATACTCCTTACATCTAAAGAGCACTGACTATGCAAAGGAAAAAATGTTTATTCTTCTTCTTTTCAAAATGTATTTTTGTTACAAACTTCTATTTGTCCTCCAAGAGTGTCTGAGTACCTTTAGCATATGAATAACACTGACTAACAGGTCAGATATCTCAGTTTATTTTAGTGCTGAATGGTTTTCAGTACAGTGTTTTTGGCATGTTTTCATCCCCAGGATGTAGCAGCTCCGGTTGTTTTTGGTGTGTATACTGCCTGAGCGAGTGCTCAGGGTCTAGGTGATGTGTGTGTGTGTGTGTGTGTGTGTGTGTGCTACGGTGCTAGGATAATTCCCTCCGGTGGTGCAGACATTGTGCTGCTGGGTCTGAGGATGTTCCATTCTACACGCTGCTGGACCCAGGTATGGAACAACGCGTGTGTTAGAACCCAGGGGGTGGGCGATGAATGTGGATATACGAGGGGCGTTGGGATGGACGGCTCACGGCTGACCTGAGGCTTTGGGCCATTGGTACGCATGGGGAGCTCTGAAAGGCCACTGACAGGGAGGGAATGTATTGTAGACCTGTGGACTACTACATTGTAGCTAGCAAACAGAACAGAACTGTGTGGAAGCAAAGTGGAGCAGGCCCAGACAACAGGCTAAACAACTCAATACAAGAAGCCATGAACAAGGCAAGTATGAGGGAGGAGTAGTTAACTGCTTAAGCTGTTTTAATTAATTCTGCTCATATATTTGAATGCAACATGGTACATCCATCACACACTAGAGTGCACTATCTGTAGCATCATTGCTAATGGCAATGCATAATTAACTGTCCTTTTACGACTATCATATTTAATAAATGTCTTTCATTACGCACTATCATTACAATCAACATAATAGGAAGAAACGCTAAAAGAATGAAATCAAGACATGTCCAAGTCTAAAGCCTGGCCCTCCTGCTGGGGTCCATAGAGGGGTTCTGAGGCTGTACTGTCCCCCCTCGCGGGAGGCTCTGCTGCGGCCTCCGCTGATTACATCTCCCAGCTCCAGCTTCCAGAGCGGAAACTCCGTCTCATCCGCTCCCTTCCTATCCCTCAGCGGCCCGTCTCGGACCCCTCGGAAAAAGGGCATTCCGATCCACCACCAATGAAGCAGGAATGGCTGCGTGTCTAGAATGGATGTGTGGCAAATTCTGCTTGTTGATGCTATGCTCACTTCACCCTCACTCTCTGACTCACTGTCATAAAATATGGCCTAAGGGAATCAGCTTTGATTCTCAGTGTGCTTGGCCTCGGCCACTCTGCCAGTGGTATTGTCACAAAGGCCTTTTGTGTACAGTAGGGTTTCAGAGTCCATGTCGACTCAATGGCTAACAGGGCCCCCATACTCATCTGGTTATATTCTCTTTTGTTTCTGAATCAACATCATCTGCAGCAGTCAGGGTCCACACTTTGAACACTCTCCGACACAATGTGGCTTTTCTTGAACTAAATAAAAAATAAAAAAGGCCACAGCGCAGCATAAAGGGGACAGTGTTATCCAGGCCAGCTGTACTGTATAAGCAACAAGCAAATAGGAGTCTGGGCTTTGAAACCAAAAACAAAGCTCTTCTGTTAGTATTAGTTCTTCATTTATCTTGCAAATGGAGTATCTGGGTCTGGTATTGTTAGTGCTATAAAAAAATCTGATTTAGCTTTATGACATGACTCTTCAACCTTGAACAAAGACTACAGAGCCTCTTAGCTAACTTGGTTAGCCCTGTTTGGCAACCTCGGCTCTCCTCCCAGCCAGAGGCCTAATCAAGCCCATTGACCTCCATTATTAGACTGTGGGAGAGGCCAGTGTCGCAGTGTGAACACAGCTCTAGTATCATATCACCATGATAGAGAAACGCACCACCAAAGCTGTATGACAGAGCTGTGTGAGGGTTTACCAAATGTATTTGCTGTAGAAAGTGACTGGGGATAAGGATTCGGGATTCTTACATCTTCCCCAATGTGTGTATGTTGTGTGTGTTGTCTGTGTTTGTGTGTGTGCGCATGTGGATACCCGTGGGTATGCTGCATGGCAGAGTGTCCCAGGATGGAGTAGGTTACGATGTATGAGAGCGTCAGACACTTCCTTCCTGGTCAAAGCCAGAGATGGGAGCCGTAGGCCTACAGGAGGTAATTACACAGCTATTGTGCTCTCCCAGGGATGGCCCTCAATGATGTCACAGCAGACCAAGAGGAAGTGACATGGGGCAGCTCTGACTCTGCCAAGCGAGTAGCACGGCGGTGGGGTTGAGCATGGAAGGACCAAATATTGTAGATGTCAAGAGGTCATTGACAAATTGGAATTCACATTGAGAAATGGGAATTTCCAGTGAAAATGTTCAACTTTTCAACCAAGCAGTGTGGGGGAACCCTAATTCCTAGAATTTTGTGAACCACATTGCCACTGCTGGGGGCTGGTAAGAATCCAGTATGTACTTTTTTATCTGCCAGAAAGTGAGTGCACATTTCACTTGTGATGACAGGAAGAGCAGGGGCCGCCAGACCGCAATGTTCCCATATTGTAAAAATTGCATAATATTGTTCTATTGTGAAATTTCGAAGACGAGCTCAAGTGCAGAACACAGTTTGTGACACACTAGAGGCCAAATCAAACTGTACGGGGGTAAATAGTCAAAGTATCAGTGACCCTCTAGTCATTTCACCAAACATTCCACACTCTGAGTTTACATTCAGTCCTGTTGAACGAGGATATTGCTCAATATTTTTTCTGTTTGGTATTGGAAGGGAAAAATTATCCTTGTATTTGCTTTCTTATGGCAATCCTCATGTACTCAACATTTGTTAGACTAGCTTTTTTGTTGTGGCACTGTTTAGTCTGTGTAGGGATGAACACTGTGGAAGAGCTGGAGACTGTTAGAGGGGGTCAAGAGACCGTGTTCTCTCAGTTTATGAAATTTGAGATGAGTGCTGGGTTGTGTTGTGACACCCCTCCCCACTAACTCTTTATTCAGCATGAGTTCCCTCTTACAGAGCGCATGCATTTGTAGCTAACTGGGCCAAGAGAAAGACAGGCTTGGATCGGAGTGAGGGAAAAGGTGAACCCTCTTGTTCTCCTCATCAGTAAAGGTCAAATGTCTCCGGTCTACACATTCTCAGTCTCTGCAGTATAGAGTAAGTCTCAAACAAGCCGTGGTGGTACGTGTGTCTGTGCAATACGTGAAGGACTTTGGCTACACTCCAATATCAGGGCCACAATGATGCGGTCACTTGGTTGTTAACCACCTGTTGTCTTGGAAACAGATTAAGGACTTTGGTTTAATCCTCTCCACTCCTCTGCAGCTGAAGCTTCAAGGGTCTTTGTTTGGTCTGGCCTGGACACAGAGGTGGTGGATTGGAGAGCCAATGACACACTCATGTTGAGGATCTTCCAATACAGGGTCCTGTGAGTCGTACGGCCTGTACCATGACTGAGGAACAGAGAGGGGGGATAACGCTGAGAATACATAACTATGTCTAGAAGTTCTTCTTAACCTTGAATGGTTGAGCTAGGTCAGATAGAGCTTGTCCTATTTAGGAAACACTCACAGTCAAACACACATAAACACACACATGAAGAGTTCATTAACCCTTGACCGGCATCCCCTCCATACAATGCTACAGACCACAGTGGAAGGGAGTGGTTTGGCAAAACATAACAGCCACTTCACCTTGCCTTTCCATCCACATGGGGTCTCTGAGTCACAGGTTCAGCAAGGTGAGCCAGAAAAAACACTAAACACCAGATCTGACGTGTCACACTAACCGCTCCCCCCACCACATGCATCAGTTTGAGGGGCCCCGGGCCGCCTGCTCGCCTGGTGTTTACAGTCAACGCTTTCCCTCGTTGATGACCTCACGTCTGATCGTGTCCTGATTGCGAGGGACAAGGGGGCGTGGGGTTTGTCTCAGACAGGGCCACCCAGGAGCAGTGAAATCCATCCCCCCTCCACACCTGTTTCACCTGGGTCAGGGGCTGGTGGTGAGATGACCCCTGCTGTGATGTAGACTGACCCCTGGCTATCCTTCATCTTCTCTAATGGGCTGTTTGGACAGTCTGGGTCTGGAACAGGTTAGCACAGCTCAGTGCAGTGCTGTGCTGGTTAGGGAGGGTCAGAAGGGGAGAGCCGCTGTAGCAAATGAAGGTCATGGGGTTCAAATGGAATATGATGGCATAAGTCTCCAGAAACTGAGATAGATAAATACCTGTGGAATTCATTGAAATCAAACAATTCTGCTGGAAAATAAAAGTGAATACAATTTCCCTGATTAGATATGCAGACAGCAGTGTGAAGGTCCTGAAAAGAAAGCCAGCCTATAGATGCCTTTGGCCAGTCATTAGGTGCTACGTACAGTTGAAGTCGGAAGTTTACATACACTTAGGTTGGAGTTAATAAAACTTGTTTTTCAACCACTCCACAAATTTCTTGTTAACAAACTATAGTTTTGGCAAGTCGGTTAGGACATCTACTTTGTGCATGACACAAGTAATTTATCCAACAATTGTTTACAGACAGATTATTTCACTTATAATTCACTGTATCACAATTCCAGTGGATCAGAAGTTTACATACTTTGCCTTTAAACAGCTTGGAAAATTCCAGAAAATGATGTCATGGCTTTAGAAGCTTCTGATAGGCTAATTGACATCATTTGAGTCAATTGGAGGTGTACCTGTGGATGTATTTCAAGGCCTACCTTCAAACTCAGTGCCTCTTTGCTTGACATCATGAGAAAATCTAAAGAAATCAGCCAAGACCTCAGAAAGAAAATTGTTGGCCTCCACAAGTCTGGTTCATCCTTGGGAGCAATTTCCAAAGGCCTCAAGATACCACGTTCATCTGTACAAAAAAGTATGCAAGTATAAACACCAAGGGACCACGCAGCCGCCATACCGCTCAGGAAGGAAACGCGTTCTGTCTCCTAGAGATGAACGTACTTTGGTGCGAAAAATGCAAATCAAGCCCAGAACAACAGCAAAGGACCTTGTGAAGATGCTGGAGGAAACAGGTACAAAAGTATCTATATCCACAGTAATACGAGTCCTATGTCAACATAACCTGAAAGGCCGCTCAGCAAGGAAGAAGCCACTGCTCCAAAACCGCCATAAAAAAGCCAGACTACGGTTTGCAACTGCACATGGGGACAAAGATCGTACTTTTTGGAGAAATGTCCTTTGGTCTGATGAAACAGAAATTGAACTGTTTGGCCATAATGACCATCGTTATGTTTGGAGGAAAAAGGGGGACGCTTGCAAGCCGAAGAACACCATCCCAACCGTAAAGCATGGGGGTGGCAGCATCATGCTATGGGGGTGGCTTTGCTGCAGGAGGGACTGGTGCACTTCACAAAATGTATGGCATCATGAGGAAGGAAAATTATGTGGATATATATTGAAGCAATATCTCAAGACATCAGTCAGGAAGTTAAAGCTTGGTCGCAAATGGGTCTTCAAAATGGACAATGATCCCAAGCATACTTCCAAAGTTGTGGTAAAATGGCTTAAGGACAACAAAGTCAAGGTATTGGAGTGGCCATCACAAAGCCCTGACCTCAATCCTATAGAAAATGTGTGGGCAGAACTGAAAAAGCGTGTGCAATCAAGGAGGCCTACAAACCTGACTCAGTTACACCATCTCTGTCAGGAGGAATGGACCAAAATTCACCCAACTTATTGTGGGAAGCTTGTGAAAGGCTACCCAAAACATTTGACCCAGTTAAACAACTTAAAGGCAATGCTACCAAATACTAATTGAGTGTATGTAAACTTCTGACCCACTGGGAATGTGATGAAATAAATAAAAGCTGAAATAAATCATTCTCTCTACTATTATCCTGACATTTCACATTCTTAAAATAAAGTGGTGATCCTAACTGACCTAAGACAGGGAATCTTTACTAGGATTAAATGTCAGGAATTGTGAAAAAACTGAGTTGAAATGTATTTGGCTAAGGTGTATGTGAACTTCCGTCTTCAACTGTATGTGCTGAGAAGGTAGAGTTGGAAGCAGGGAATCATTCTTTCAGCGCTACCCTTGGGAGGAACCAGGTGGGTGAGTCACCATGCCAGGCCTGAGAACTGAAGCTGGCAGTAAAAGGCCCATTAGTAATGGGGGGTAGATAGGGGTCAGGAGGGTGACTGCACTGGGAGCGATAAGACAACTCAACGACAAAGCAACTGTAAAAAAGAAAAATATTTGGGAAACGTCTTTTGAAATGTATGCCACCGAAACACACAAACAATACGTGCTTCAAGAGTCCAACAGCACCCAAATAAGGTTGGATGAAAAGGCAGATGTTGCTGAATGGATTTTTATTTTGGGCCCTGTTAACTCTAAATCAAGATAAATGAAAATGAACACTATGCATTATGACTGTTAAGTTATGGGAAAGTCCAGTGGTCAGTATCTGGAGAGGATGTTATGTTTGTAGCCCTGACCTGTAGAAACAGGAAGGATAACCACAGAATTGCAAACAAGCAAACTGTGAGACAGCAGCAGTAGCCGTTAAGACAGAGAGAGCTGTAAGCCCAGGAGGAAGACAGACTGACCTTCACCCCTCAGCTGTCTCCCAGCTTCCTGTTTCATTACACATACACTACCCTTCAAAAGTTTGGGGTCACTTAGAAAGGTCCTTGTTTTTCAAAAGAAAAGCAATTTTTTTGTCCATTAAAATAACATCAAATTGATCAGAAATACAGTGTAGACATTGTTAATGTTGTAAATGGCTATTGTTGCTGGAAACGGCTGATTTTTAATGGAATATCTACATAGGCGTACAGAGGCCCTTTAGCAGCAACCATCAGTCCTTTGTTCCAATGGCACGTTGTGTTTGCTAATCCAAGTTTATCATTTTAAAAGGCTAATTGATCATTAGAAAACCCTTTTGCAATTATGTTAGCACAGCTGAAAACTGTAGTGCTGATTAAAGAAGCAATAAACTGGCCTTCTTGAGACTAGTTGAGTATCTGGAGCATCAGCAATTGTGGGTTCGATTACAGGCTCAAAATGGCCAGAAATCTTCAGTCTATTCTTGTTCTGAGAAATGAAGGCTATTCCATGCGAGAAATTGCCAAGAAACTGAAGATCTCGTACAACGCTGTGTACTACTCCCTTCACAGAACAGTGCAAACTGGCTCTAACCAGAATAGAAAGAGGAGTGGGAGGCCCCGGTGCACAACTGAGCAAGAGGACAAATACATTAGAGTGTCTAGTTTGAGAAACAGACGCCTCACAGGTCCTCAAATGGCAGCTTCATTAAATAGTACCCGCAAAACACCAGTCTCAAAGTCAACAGTGAAGAGGCGACTCCGGGATGCTGACCTTCTAGGCAAAGTTGCAAAGAAAAAGCCATATCTCAGACTGGCCAATAAAAAGAAAATATTAAGATGGGCAAAAGAACACAGACACTGGACAGAGGAAGATTGGAAAAAGTGTCATGGACAGACGAATTGAAGTTTGAGGTGTTCGGATCACAAAGAACAACAATTGTGAGACACAGACCAAATGAAAAGATGCTGGAGGAGTGCTTGATGCCATCTGTCAAGCATGGTGGAGGCAATGTGATGGTCTGGGGGTGCTTTGGTGGTGGTAAAGTGGGAGATTTGAACAGGGTAAAAGGGATCTTGAAGAAGGAAGGCTATCACTCCATTTTGCAACGCCATGCCATACCCTGTGGACGGCGCTTGATTGGAGCCAATTTCCTCCTACAACAGGACAATGACCCAAAGCACAGCTCCAAGCTATGCAAGAACAGTCAGGGGAAAAAGCAGTCAGCTGGTATTCTGTCTATAATGGAGTGGCCAGCACAGTCACCGGATCTCAACCCTATTGAGCTGTTGTGGGAGCAGCTTGACCCTATGGTACGTAAGAAGTGCCCATCAAGTCAATCCAACTTGTGGGAGGTACTTCAGGAAGCATGGGGTGAAAATCCCTTCAGATTACCTCAACAAATTGACAACTAGAATGCCAAAGGTCTGCAAGGCTGTAATTGCTGCAAATGGAAGATTCTTTGACGAAAGCAAAGTTTGAAGGACACAATTATTATTTCAATAAAAAAATCATTATTTCTAACCTTGTCAATGACTACATTTCCTATTCATTTTGCTATATTTCCTATCCAAATTCATTTAATGTATGTTTTCATGGAAAACAAGGACATTTCTAAGTGACCCCAAACTTTTGAAAGGTAGTGTAGATATTGCACAGTATCAAAGGAATGACGCTGTATGCTTGTGTCCTCTTCCAGAAACTGGTGTGCATTCGTGCACCGCCGCATTGAAACCATGGCTGTATCCTGTGGCAAAGAACAGTACACCATCAAGTCCCAGAGCCCCTGTCCCAATGGCACGCCTGACTGCCAACTTGTCATGTGAGTTCAGCCCACTGTGCATTCAAACGTCAACTTCAACCACATGTTAACAGTACACTGCATTACATTACAGATTGACAATGCACACTCAAATCCCCTTGCATTGCACATTGCTCAATGCAGCATTCTCATATAATAACAATAATAATATCTTATTTACGATCCATCAGTTCAATTTCAGGCGAAAACCAATGTGTGTGTGTGTGTTTGTAACCTTGTTTTCTGTGTGTTTAGGTACAAGCTCTCTACCCGGCCAGTGTACAGAGAGAAGCAAAAGATCTTCACAGCCCTGTTGTGGAGGTGCTGCCCAGGACATGGAGGGGAGAACTGTGAGGAAACAGGTACTGAAACAGAGCTAGACACAACTGATACACACATGCTGTATACTGTAGGCCCCTATAAGTCAATGAGCATCAAAACAGTTGAGTGTTAGTAATTGCATTTTGGCATAAGAAGTAACCTTACGGTGCAATATGCCTCCACTGGCCTACTCTAGACGTTCTCCTGGATTACTTGATGAGTTTGGCTCGGACTCTTTTTACTAATAGTATGATTTAGGGTCTTTTCGTTCAGCGACAAATCTCGAGTAGATTTCCTGTCTGTGAAATGGCCCTTAACTCGGCGAGAGAGACCGGCTGAGAAAATCATGTGTTTACGAAAGCTGGTGGAACCAATAAAAGTAACATCCTCTCCCTGCGCTCCTGCTCTCCTCTCGCTTCCTCTTTCTCTCTCCCTCCCTCTATTCCTCAGTGGCTGATGGCCATGTGTCTGACCCGGCGGACCCTACGTTGGCAGGACGACCACATCCAGGAGACACTGAGCCTCACCACACAGGTAGGTCTGCTCATCTGACCCGTCTGTTTACATGTTGGGGGTGGGGGGGTGACTGGGTGAGCTGGCCTTCAATCAAACGCCCCGTGCCGCCTTCTCTGACTCAAACAAACTGAACAAACCGAGGAAACGGCAGTGGGCCAGGAGAACAAGCATTTGTGTAAAAGCTATAGCAGGCTGTGGGAAGTTCGTCACCTCCCAGGGGAGGGAGGAAAGGGTGTGTGACAATTCTCAAGGCATCAAGCTAGGCTGTAGAGGGGGTGTGACCCTATCCCACCCCACACATATAGCTAGGAGCCCAAACACACCGAGTCACCCGTACACAAACACATATGCAGGCATGCAGAAAAAATACTGAAAACAGGCAGGAGCTGAGACACTAAAAATAACCCTCTGCCCTTTTAGGCCAGTTCTAGGCCAAGATAAAGACGTAAAGTTCCCCGTTATCGGCTGGTCCGCTCTCAGTCCCTCCACGCCCCTCATTGAGAGGGCTTCCTAAACCGCAAAGGTCTCATATAATTAATTCTTCACGACTACTGGAGTCCAGTAGCTATTATGTTACACACACTAATCAAGCACACACACAGGGTTGGCTGAAGTTGGGTCAGAAGTGGGGGACAGAGAGCTCACCCAAGGCTATGGTTCTCATGGTCAGGGCAGAGAGACACAGCTTCTACTCTGTGCCACTGTGTTGAATGAAAGCCTCTCCTAACATACCATCTATCTGTCTGTTATCGGTCTGTCTAGGTGCACAGTCTAGACTCACCCACCAGGCTGAGAGGGAGCAGAATGACTTCCAGGTGTCGGAGAATCCTCTGTACGAACCCCATGCCTCAGAGGCTGACAACAACAACACACACACAGAGTCCCCCTCATACCCTCGACAGGCCCAGGAGCACATCCCTCACCATGGCTACGACCACCCCCACAACCCTTACCCCAACCACCACCAGCGGGACTTCAACCATGGAGGTAAGTTGGGACCCTAGAATCACTAGTACTGTACTAACATCATGTTAATTCACACTGGGAAAAAGTTAGGATGCCAGGATTGTGACTGTGCTTCAGGAGGTAATCAGGGCCATGAAAAGGAGACAGGGTAATCATCAACACCCCTAAAATCAGGGCCTGAAAAGGAAGCAGGGTAATCATCAACACCCCTAAAATCAGGGCCATGAAAAGGAGACAGGGTAATCATCAACACCCCTAAAATCAGGGCCATGAAAAGGAGACAGGGTAATCATCAACACCCCTAAAATCAGGGCCATGAAAAGGAGGCAGGGTAATCATCAACACCCCTAAAATCAGGGCCATGAAAAGGAAGCAGGGTAATCATCAACACCCCTAAAATCAGGGCCATGAAAAGGAGGCAGGGTAATCATCAACGCCCCTAAAATCAGGGCCATGAAAAGGAAGCAGGGTAATCATCAACACCCCTAAACCCATCTATCAACCTCTTTGAGACCCTCATGCAAAGACACATATTGGACACACATACTCACTCACTATCTCATAGTCAATAAAAAAAACTGTGAGGAATGGGCCATTGTTAATACAATGTTAATGTTTATACAAAATGTTAATACACTGACAGTGAAGTACTCCTATTTCTCTAAGCTCCTGTCTGGCATGTTAACACTCCCAGCTGTTATTTATGCACTACTGTCTGGTCAACTACCTGTCTCATCCACATCCTCTGAGAGAATCGACAGGCTTTAGACAAGTGCAGTAAATAACCCACAGTTGACTGGGGGAAGGCATGACCAGGGAAAATATACGTACATCTATGGGGAGCATTTCCACAACTCCATCCCTCCGCAGTGACACCTCCAGTTTAGTGCCCCCCCCCCCCCCACCCCCTTTATACTCATTACAGCTTCCTTCTCAGGAAATCCTCTCTTTCTTCTGTAAAAAATGCCCCCCCAATACATTGTGTGTGGATGATGTAATCTGCAGTGGGATGGTGATATAGAGAGCCTAATATAGTGTGAGGTCTCATATTATAGCCACACACAGTCAGTGGTGGAAAAAGTACCCAATTGTCATACTTGAGTAAAAGTAAAGATACCTTAATAGAAAATGACTCAAGTAAAAGTGAAACTCACCCAGTGTCACGGTCGTCTGACGAAGGAGCAGACCAATACGCAGCGCGTTGAGTGAACATGATGACTTTAATGAGTAAAGCACGTAAATACAAAACAAAAGACGATAGTGAAGTCCAACAGTGACAAAGACTGAACCTGGAACAAAAACCCACAACACCCACAGGAAAACATACAGATAAATATGGCTCCCAATCAGAGATAACGAGCCGACAGCTGACACTCATTGAACAGTCATTGAACCCAACAAAGAAATACAACACATAGAACCACCCAACCAAACAAAACACCACGAAACGAACACACCCTGGCTCAACACACAAAGTCCCGGAGCCAGAGCGTGACAGTACCCCCCCCTAAAGGCGCGGACTGCGACCGCGCCTCAATAAGGCTAAACAAGGGAGGGCTGGGTGGGCATACCTCTTCGGCGGTGGTTCTGGCTCTGGCCGTGGTCCCCACCCCACCAAAGTCACTACCCGCTTACGTAGCCTCCTCCACATGACCACCCCCCAACTAAACCCCACTGGATTAAGGGGCGGCACCGACTAAAGGGCAGCACCGGACTAAGGGGGCAGCACCGGACTAAGGGGCAGCACCGGACTAAGGGGCAGCACCGGACTAAGGGGCAGCACCAGGATAAGGGGCAGCACCGGGCTAAGGGACAGCACCGGACTCAATGGCGGATCCTGGCTGGCTGGCTCTGGCGGATCCTGGCTGGACGGCTCATGGCTGGCTGAAGGATCTGGCTGCTCATGGCTGGCTGACGGATCTGGCTGCTCATGGCTGGCTGACGGATCTGGCTGCTCATGGCCGGCTGACGGATCTGGCTGCTCATGGCTGGCGGAAGGCTCTGGCTGATCCTGTCTGGCGGAAGGCTCTGGCTGATCCTGTCTGGCGGAAGGCTCTGGCTGATCCTGTCTGGCGGAAGGCTCTAGCGGCTCCGGTCTGGCGGACGGCTCTGAAGGCTCATGGCAGACGGGCGGCTTTGCAGGCTCCGTACAGACGGGCAGTTCATGCAGCGCTTGGCAGACGGACAGTTCAGACGGCGTTGGGCAGACAGGCAGTTCAGGCGCCGTTGGGCAGACGGGCAGTTCAAGCGCCGTTGGGCAGACGGGCAGTTCAGGCGCCGTTGGGCAGACGGGCAGTTCAGGCGCCGTTGGGCAGACGGCAGACTCTGGCCGTCTGAGGCGCATCGTAGGCCTGGTGCGTGGTGCCGGAACTGGAGGTACCGGGCTGAGGACACGCATCTCAGGGCTAGTGCGGGGAGAAGGAACAGGCCGGACCGGGCTGGCGACGCGCACCGTAGGTTTGGTGCGAGTGGCAGGAACAGGCCGGGTCGGGCTGGCGACGCGCACCGTAGACTTGGTGCGGGTGGCAGGAACAGGCCGGACCGGGCTGGCGACGCGCACCGTAGGTTTGGTGCGAGTGGCAGGAACAGGCCGGGTCGGGCTGGCGACGCGCACCGTAGGTTTGGTGCGAGTGGCAGGAACAGGCCGGGCTGGGCTGGCGACGCACACCGTAGGTTCTGTGCGTGGAGCAGGAACAGGCCGGGCTGGGCTGGCGACGCACACCGTAGGTTCTGTGCGTGGAGCAGGAACAGGCCGGGCTGGGCTGGCGACGCACACCGTAGGTTCTGTGCGTGGAGCAGGAACAGGCCGGGCTGGGCTGGCGACGCACACCGTAGGTTCTGTGCGTGGAGCAGGAACAGGCCGGGCTGGGCTGGCGACGCACACCTTAGGTTCTGTGCGTGGAGCAGGAACAGGCCGGGCTGGGCTGGCGACGCACACCGTAGGTTCTGTGCGTGGAGCAGGAACAGGCCGGGCTGGGCTGGCGACGCACACCGTAGGTTCTGTGCGTGGAGCAGGAACAGGCCGGGCTGGGCTGGCGACGCACACCTTAGGTTCTGTGCGTGGAGCAGGAACAGGCCGGGCTGGGCTGGCGACGCACACCGTAGGTTCTGTGCGTGGAGCAGGAACAGGCCGGGCTGGGCTGGCGACGCACACCGTAGGTTCTGTGCGTGGAGCAGGAACAGGCCGGGCTGGACTGGCGACGCACACCGTGGGCTTGATGCGTGGAGTAGGAACAGGCCGGTCCGTACTGGGAACACACACCACTGGCTTTAACTGGGGATCAGGAACGGGCCGGACCGGACTGGTAACACACATCAGTCTCTCACGCCGTGCCGCAACAACTTCCCTTCCTCTACTCGCCAATGGCTCCCGTAATCCGATAGCCTTCTCTCCACGTCTCCCTGTGGCAGCCTCCTGCTGCCCAGCCGCCCTGCCATGTGCCCCCCCAAAAAAACCTTTTTGGGGTTGCCTCTCGTCCCTCCGACGATGGCCCTGCCGACGCCCGTTGCTCCTCTCTCCGTCGCCTCTCCACTGTTTCGCTCCATGGACGGCGATCCATCCCATCCAGGATCTCCTCCCAAGTCCAGGACCCTTTTCCGTCCAAAATCTCCTCCCATGTCCAGGAATCCTTTGGAGCTGGGTCCTGTTGCCGCTTGACACGCTGCTTGGTCCTCTTATGGTGGGTTTTTCTGTCACGGTCGTCTGACGAAGGAGCAGACCAATACGCAGCGCGTTGAGTGAACATGATGACTTTAATGAGTAAAGCACGTAAATACAAAACAAAAGACGATAGTGAAGTCCAACAGTGACAAAGACTGAACCTGGAACAAAAACCCACAACACCCACAGGAAAACATACAGATAAATATGGCTCCCAATCAGAGATAACGAGCCGACAGCTGACACTCGTTACCTCCGATTGGGAGTCATTGAACCCAACAAAGAAATACAACACATAGAACCACCCAACCAAACAAAACACCACGAAACGAACACACCCTGGCTCAACACACAAAGTCCCGGAGCCAGAGCGTGACACCCAGTAAAATCCTACTTGAGTAAAAGTCTAAAAGTATTTGGTGTTAAATATACTTAAGTATCAAAAGTAAAAGTAAAAGTATAAATCATTTCAAATTGCTTTCATTAAGCAAACCAGACGGCACCATTTTCTTGTTTTTTTAATTTACAGATAGCCAGGGGCACGCTCCAACACTCACACTGTTTAGTGAGTCCGCCAGATCAGAGGCAGTAGGGATGACCAGGGATGTTCTCTTGATAAGTGTGTGAATTAGACAATTTTCCTGTCCTGCTAAGCATTCAAAATGTAACGAGTACTTTTGGGTGTCAGGGAAAATGTATGGAGTAAAAAGTACCCTATTTTCTTTAGGAATATATTAAAGTAAAAGCAAAAGTTGTCAAAAATATAAATAGTAAAGTAAAGTACAGATACCCCCCAAAAGTAGTACTTTAAAGTATTTTTACTTAAGTTCTTTACACCACTGCACAAAGTGAGGGGTGTCATAGTTTTTGCTGTTGTGGTACATTCTCACTTCCTGTGACATATTTGGGAAAGACTCAACAAGCTAAGGCCATGACGTAAAGTCTGTATGAACAAATTACTGATCAGACTTCCATCAAGTCAGACTAAAGACAATCGGCCTACATGTTATTGTTCAAGTTTCTTTTTAGAATAGCAGGGAAATTAGTGAAGGGGCTAGCTAGAGTATGTCAGCCTGCACATCTATTTGAAAACACTACTTACCTACTTCTTTTGATCTGTGTGATTTTTTTAGAGAACCCAACCAACTCTTCCAACTTCGTAAAACTCTCATGGCAGGGACGACCTGATTTCCTCTCTCATTGTGACCTCACTGTATCTGACCTCTTAGTGGGACCGCATGTGGGAACAGTTTTTTTCTCCCTGAATTAATGGAGAGTCTTTCCAATGTTATTAGAAAAACAAGCCCTAAATGATGAAAGGCCCTCTGATCACATAGATCACACTTTAGAGCACAAACAGAAACAGCTTGGAGGGGGGGTCTGGACTCTTTCCAGATATAAGGGTGACAGCGTAAGAACTGTGACTGATTCCCAGGGGGCATAAATGCATAACCTCGCAAGGGGCGTGATCTTGCGAGCTTACATGAATGTTCGCTGCACAGCAGTAATCAGTCTGGTAATTATGAGGCTAATACATGTGGGTGGGGGAATTCAATGTCAGACATACACACTCACACAGACAAGCATGCGTGTACACACACACACACACACACACACACACACACACAGACAAGCATGCGTGTACACACACACACACACACACACACACACACACTTTCTAGAATCCCTGGAGAATGTACCATTCTAAAAGGAATTGCATCCATTAGGGCCATCTCTGGGGTACAAGAACACTGCCATGAAGCAAACCCATCCAACAATAAATCACTGGGCTTTCTTGTAAACAAAGAGGTTCAGTCAGGAAGACCAATACATAGGGGAAATTAAATGTCCAAATATAGGTCTGAAAATGTTATTATTCCTATTTTTGGCAGCTTGGCATTTGACTTTGAAAACAATTTTGGTTGAAGATTTCTTGAGAGACAAAAGGTTCTCATAACTGTTCCTAAGAACTAATGGCACAACTGATATGAATGAATGGCCTTTACAAGAGAATACATTCTAACAGGTATTGAAAAGGAACCTTGCTTTGCTCCTATACACATTAATGTAGATGTACAATTGTTGAGGTGTCATTTTTTTTTACATTTTAGTCATTTAGTAGACGCTCTTATCCAGAGCGACTTAGTTAGAGCGATACATTATTTTTTTATTTTTCATACCCCTGTGGGAATCGAACCCACAACCCTGGCGTTGCAAACGCCATGCTCTACCAACTGAGCTACATCCCTGCCGGCCATTCCCTCACCTACCCTGAACGACGCTGGGCCAATTGTACGCCGCCCCATGGGTCATCTCAGCCTTGTGCACAGTTACAAAGTGGATATGTCTAAAACTGAAAATGTGTCTTGTTCTGATGCCTTATACTGATTGACGTGAGTAAATATTGTGCTCTGACTTCCTGGTTTGTCTCCCAGATCCAATCAGGGATGAGGTGGAGGCTGTCCCTCTACTGCCCTACCAAGACTCCCAATCTCCCCTCCCTCTGCCCCACATGATGGCCCTGCTGATGTCCCAGCTCCAGCCCATGTTGGATGGCTTCAACCGCACCTTGGAGCACCTAACCCAGGAGGTCGAGGGTCTGTCCCGGGATGTGGCTCAGCTCCGGAGCTCTCAGTGGGAGGTAGAGGAGGAGGCCATGCGCGGAGCAGGGGCTGGAGAGGGTCCCGAAGCCTTGGAGGCTAAGCTGGAGCAGCGTTTCCAAGACATCAAGGAGGTGAGGAGGGAACTGGAGAGACATAGAGCTGAGATGGCGGACAGGCTACACTCCCAGCATGCCATGCTGCATTATAACATCTCCAACTTCAAGACAGACATTGACGTCAAGATCAAACGCAACCACAAGATATTACAGGTCAGTGAATCCTCATTAATGGATCTCATGGCATGGTGATGTAACCATTTAATAATTAAAAACTTTTAGACTTAGTTCCTCACTTGCGTTAGTAACATACCCTTTTAGACTTGCAAATTATGGGCATTAAGTGAGAAAAACATTCTTCATGTCTTTCATGGCTCCCGGGTAGGTTAATCTCCGGTCCATGAATGCCACCCTGTCAGACATGAAGCTGGAGCAGGAGCGTCTGAGCTTAGTGCTCCAGAGGGACCTGACCAGCCCAGGGGCCAGGAGAGAACCCAGCCAGGTCCAGCCCAGTCAGGCCCAGCAGCCTCCAGAGGACTCAGCAGTGTGGGAGGCTATCGCCCGTCTGGACAACAAGGTCGTCAACAACACAGTGAGGGTAGATGCCCTGGTTGAAGACCTAGATATGGCCAATGACAACGTCCTGGACCTGAAGAGGGGCTTCCGAGGCCTTGAGGAGAACATTGCCCAGACGGGGAGGAACAGCCAGATCCAGTTCATGGAGACAGGCCTGGAGGTGGAGGCGGCTAAAGTAGCTGTGCTGAACCGCGTCAATGAACTGGCCAGCAACCTGACCATCCGCTCGGAGCAGCTGCAGGAGATGGAGACTGACATGGACTACCTGTACACACAGTTCTACCAGAACGTCAGCACTGCCGGAGACTGTGACTGCAAGGCATTCACCGCCTCCATCTCCCGCCTGGAGCAGGGCCTGACCAACGTCACTGAGCTGGCCAACGACAACCGGCTGGCCCTGGATGGGAGTACCGATGCTGGGTCGGAGCGCTGGGGTCCCTCTGTGGAGGACATCTACCAGGGGTTGGATCACGTCAAGGCCTCCCTGGCCTTCGAGCAAGAGAAGAGCAGAACTCTCCAACACAACGTGACTCAGCTGCTGGCCTCCGTCCTGGGCAGCCAGAGGGACGTGCTCAGCCTGCGGGAGAGCGACGAGAGGTTGGCAGCTGAGATGCGCCACCTCTCCAGCTCCTTTTCCTCTCTGTTGAAGGACGCCATCCGCCACAATGACGTGCTGGAGATGCTCCTGGGGGATGAGGTGATGGAGTTCATGGACTGGCCCCTCCACGAGCAGGAGGCCCACTCCATCACCGCGCTGCAGAAGAGGCTCCACCACATGCAGGAGCAGATCAGGGGCCAGAACCTCAGCCTCACCACCCTGCTGGAGGCCGCCCGGGCAGAGGAGGTCCCGTCCTCAGACGAGCCCTCTGTGCTGGTAGACTTGGCCTCCCGCGGGCTGAAGAGGAGGAGTGGAGACCAGAGGAGTGACCACCTCATGGACTCAGCAGCCTCTGAGGACCGGCAAGACTACTCGGACAGTGACCTGTGGAGCCTTGCGAAAGCAGTGGAGGAGCTGGGGGAGAAAGTCAACAGGCTGGAGTACAGGCCTTGCCCTGCCAGCTGCAACAACACCAAAGACAGCGCCTCTGATGATGTGAAGGCCAAAATGCAGGCGGAGTTGGCCTGGCTGAGGAAGGTTCTAGAGAATCATTTGCGGCTCTTTAAGAATGTCTTCAGTAACTCAGAGGGGCTGGCCGACTCAGAGAGCACCCTGGATCTGGACCAGCTGTGGGCCCTGATGAAGAGGAAGGAAAGGAAGAGACAGAGGAAGCACAACGACAAGAAAGTGGGGATCAAAGACCATATTGGAGAGAGAGCTAACCTTCGCAGCAGGAGGGATACATCAGGTAGGCATCAATCTATAAAAGGACAAAAACACACAATCACATATCTACAGGTAACTGCCAAAATAAAGGAAACACTTGAGTAAATGAGGGATACAAATTATATTGAAAGCAGGTGCTTCCACACATTTACATTTACATTTTAGTCATTTAGCAGACGCTCTTATCCAGAGCGACTTACAGGTGTGGTTCCTGAGTTAATTAAGCAATTAACATCCCATCATACTTTGGGTCATGTTTAAAAATGCCCAGTTCCCCATTTTTTTGGCTACCATGGCTAGAAGAGATCTCAGTGGCCTTTTCTCAACTGCATAATCCTCACGTCCTCTCCTTGCCTCCTTTTCAAAACCCATTGAAAGAGAAGGTCAGAGGGGAGGGACCTCTGGCTTTCTCATCAAAACGGTTTTGAAAAGGAGGCGAGGAGAGAGGAGGACGTGAGCAGTACGCAATTGAGATTCTCCCAAAGACTTAGAAAGAAGGGTCTCAAAAGGAGCATAGGGGGTTAAAAGGGTGTGTGTGTGTTTGTCAGTCACCAGATCACAACCCAATTGAACACTTATGGGAGATTATGGAGCGGCGCCCGAGACAGTGTTTTCCACCAATCAACAAAACACCAAATTATGGAATTTCCCGTGGAAGAATAGTGTCGTATCCCTCCAATAGAGTTCCAAACACTTTTAGAATATATGCCAAGGCGCATTTAAGCTGTTTTTGCAGGTCAACGCCCTATTAAGACACTTTATGTTGGTGTTTCTTTTGGCAGTTACCTGTACCTCTATCATGCTGGGCCACATTTCTTTCTAACCTCCACTAAGATCAGAATGCACTTTAAACAAAGAAACATCATTGGAGATCTATACAGTGCAACACCCTCAAGTAAGTGTTAGTAATGGGTTAAAAATAGTTGCTTAGCATTACTGAGAGAATCACCATTACCAGCAACCCTAATAGACAACACAAGACTGCCCCCTGGTGAACAAAAATGTTTTATTTCAGGCTTATAAATGGTCTAAGCATAAGTATAGTGAGTGTCTATGGCAAGGGTTCAAATGAATAGATAGCAGAGAACAGCTGATAATTCCCTGTCTCTTCTCTTTCAGTACTATCTAAGTTGAGGGACAATCCCCTGATGTTTGTGGCCAGAAGCATACAGCGCAGCAGACCAAGTGACAGTAGCCTGCTGGTGTTTGAGAACACATCCCTAAACAGTGGCCAGGCGTACTCAACTCACACTGGGGTGTTCCAAGCACCGTTAGCAGGGGTCTACCTCTTCGTGCTAACACTGAACTTTGAACCTGGCCCCTCGCTCTCTGGGCTGAGGAGAGAGAACGGGGAGCTGGCTGCCACTCTGCATCAGGACAAGATGGCATCGTATGGCCCCGTCACCAGTGTGTGTCTCCTACAGCTGCGGCAGGGAGAGGAGCTCCACCTTGAACTGTATGGGGGGACTCTGGTGACTGATGACCCTAACGACAACATCTTCGCTGGGCTTCTCCTCCATCACACCACCTGAGGGAGCTGTGTCTGCTCTGCAGTCAGAAGAGATGTTGGACTGAGCTAAATCAATCACTAGACTGACAGCTGCTACGCCCCCCGTGTTTCAATCCCTTACATTGATATTGGGAGGAGGAGTGTATATAGAAGGTTAAGGGAGTATAAACATGTTTCCTTTGTCAAACAGTATACCACTTAAAGCGTTGCAATACAACTTCCCTGAAGTTATTGTAGGCTGTTATAAGGGAAACAGGAGCATGAGCATTCTAGACCATCAAACCATATTCTATAGAAACACTGACTGAGAATATAAGGTGGGCTCTTTAAGATATATCACATGCTCCCCTCCATGCTACCATAATACAGTGCCTTCAATGCTTTATGACTGCAACATTGCTTATACATGTTATATACAGTGCATTCTGAAAGTATTCAGACCCCTTGACTTTTTCAACTTTGTTTCGTTACAGCCTTATTCTAAAATGTTTCCATTGATCATCCTTGAGATGTTTCAACAACTTGGAGTCCACCTGTGGTAAATTCAATTGATTTGACATGATTTCGAAAGGCACACAACTGTCTATATAAGGTCCCACAGTTGACAGTGCATGTCAGAGCAAAACCCAAGCCATGAGGTCGAAGGAATTGTCCGTAGAGCTCCGAGACAGGATTGTGTCGACGCACAGATCTGCGGAAGTGTACCAAAAAATGTCTGCAGCATTGAAGGTCCCGAGAACACAGTGGCTTCCCTCATTCTTAATTGGAAGAAGTTTGGAACCACCAAGATTCTTCCTAGAGCTGGCCGCCCGGCCAAACTGAGCAATCAGGGGAGAAGGGCCTTGGTCAGGGAGTTTACCAAGAACCCGATGGTCACTCTGACAGAGGTCCAGAGTTCCTCTGTGGAGATGGGAGAACCTTCCAGAAGGACAACCATCTCTGCAGCACTCCACCAATCAGGCCTTTATGGTAGAGTGGCCAGACGGAAGCCACTCCTCAGTAAAAAAAGGCACATGACAGCCCGCTTAGAGTTTGCCAAAAGGCACCTAAAAAGACTCTCAGACCATGAGAAAGAAGATTCTCTGGTCTGATGAAAGCAAGATTGAACTCTTTGGCCTGAATACCAAGCGTCACATCTGGAGGAAACCTGGCACCATCCCTATGGTGAAGCATAGTGGTGGCAGCATCATGCTGTGGGGATGTTCTTCAGCAGCAGGGACTATGAGACTAGTCAGGATCGAGGGAAAGATTAACAGAGCAAAGTACAGAGAGATCCTTGATGAAAAACTGCTACAGAGCGCACAGGACCTCAGACTGGGGCGAAGGTTCACCTTCCAACCTGACAACGCAGGAGTGGCTTCGGGACAAGTCTCTGAATGTCCTTGAGTGGCCCAGCCAGAGCCCGGACTTGAACATCTCTGGAGTGACCTGAAAATAGCTGTGCAGCGATGCTACCCATCCAACCTGACAGAGCTTGAGATGATCTGCAGAGAAGAATGGGAGAAACTCCCCAAGTACAGGTGTGCCAAGCTTGTAGCATCATACCCAAAAAGACTCAAGGCTGTAATCACTGCCGAAGGTGCGTCAACAGAGTACTGAGTAAAGGGTCTGAATACTTATGTAATTGTGATATTTCCGTTTTTGCTTTGTCTAAAAACCTGTTTTGCTTTGTCATTATGGGGTATTGCGTGTCGATTGATGAGAGAAAAATACAATTTAATCAATTTTAGAATAAGGCTGTAACGTAACAAAATGTGGAAAAAGTCAGGGGGTCATGAATACCTTCGAATGCACTGTATAAGGACCAGGTATAGAAACAGACCATTTTCTACAAGTCACTGGCTCCATATTGACTTCAGTGAACATAAATCAATGAAGTGAAGGGACAGAGGAATTGATTGTGTGAAGAGGTGAACTCTATATTACAGTACATCAATATGCTGTATATTTCTCCTCCAGCAGATGGAAATGCTAGACACCTTACTGGTACACAGTCAAACCCACAGTTCATTGGAAGAAACAAATGTAAATAACTCAAGACCGGACCACAAAGTTGTGTAG
The DNA here is from genome assembly GCF_020615455.1 of Coregonus clupeaformis. Classification (NCBI taxonomy): domain Eukaryota; kingdom Metazoa; phylum Chordata; class Actinopteri; order Salmoniformes; family Salmonidae; genus Coregonus; species Coregonus clupeaformis. The sequence goes on from NC_059228.1 coordinate 12,956,587, forward strand.
TAAAATAAGGTTATTTACTTAAAAATGGATACATTGGACAGGCTGTATACAGAATAGTTTTCTTTCCTTGGTAAACTCATAAAGGCACCTTTTAACCAGATGCTGTACAAAAACACATTAAAGATTTACATATTAGAGATTATTCTATATGGTTTTCTTGCATGTTACAAAGAGAGGAAAACACTAGTTACTGCTTGGGTGAAGTATTTTTCTTAAATATCTACCATGTACTGTTAGCTTAATTCACAGAGAAACTGTCCTGACACACACACACACACACAGGATTTCAGCAGACATGCACACTTAACCAACATGTGCACACATCATGAGCGCAAACCCACAAGCACTGCTCTGCTAAAGCTATGCAAGATAGGTTGTTTTATGCATTTGTATGGACACAAGTGAAGCAAAAGCCAACATTAGACAGAAGAGACAGCAGACACAATGGGAGCAGGGACTTGGAAGAGAACGTTTGAAGAATACACTGGCCAAGACATCGATCCTATGCAAGAGGTTCAACCATCATTTATCAGGGGCACAATCTGTGACAAGGCTTCCTCGTCATCATTACACTGGCAAACAGACTGTAAAGAGGTAAGGACAGTGGTTCAGATGAGGACATTATTTAAGTTCTCACTTCAGATCTTTCCTTTTCTGTCCTGTATGAAAAGTGAAAGATCTAAATGTAGAAATGCAGTTGCTCTTGTGGTAAATGGTATTCAATGAGCTGGCTCTGCCCACTGCACTGGCCCACAGATAACATCACTAAGGAAACCTGCGGATGTGTATATATTTGCATGTGTCCTGAAACAACCTGAAGTAAACAGTCTAACTAGTTTCACTTCAGTGTCTGTTCACTCTGTACTTGGCCGTAATTCTGTCTCTCACACACACCTGAGGAAGCTTGATGGATCAACACAAACTTCATTGGCATTACAGCTCCAAATGTTTTTAGCACAAGTAACTGTCATTTACCATAGCATTGAGTAAGCTATATATTTGTACTTTAAGTTAGTAAAATATGGCATATTTTCCAAACTAATGTGGACTTCTTGTAAGCACTATGACAAACCTCTGACAATGGACATGGAGTACCCTAGAAGACAAACCATTACTAATCAATTGCTCAGACCCTTAGCAATGAACAAGTCTTCATTACCGCACAGTCCAATGGCCGAGCTCACATGATGTTTGGCAATATGAAAGTTGGCCACTTATAGAATATCTATCTATAACTCAGCATGGAATTAAAAGCAATAGAGAAGAGCTGGAGGGAAATTCAGCTTATAATATCTATGAATGTGGACAAGACTCAATGTTTAGTGTTCTGGACTTTCCTCCCAGAAGACATACCGTATATACACAGAAAGGAACAAATATGAATTAGGGGAAAGCATAGCGACAGGACGGGACACAGATCCACTTCCTATTTACACATTTCCTTCTGAATACAATTATGCGTCAAATATTTTTTGCCCCAGACATCCATTTCATGTCAAATGTGACAGAACATAGATTTTTTGAGAAGTTACTGATTTGAAGTTTGTTGTAGGAAGCACAGTGAGTCGTTGATTTAAGGCAAGTGGGGTCTCCCCTCTTACAATGTCCTTGGTTGTCTGGATTGCTTGTAGCTCTTGAAGCAGGTTGCGTTTGAAGCCCACTGGACGTGAATACCATTGCGGCATAGTTCTTTTTTGTTTGTAGGCACAGCATCTATCGATCAAATATATTTACATATAACTTCACATATAATGATAGTACCTTATTTCATAATTACTCTACTTAAGAGTCAAGATATATATTTCAATATGGCAGGAGAAGACTGTCCTGAAGAGAAAGAAATTGGCATAAACTGTTTACAGGCAAAAATGGAACATAATTGGCGGGTGGTGACGATTGCGAGGCCAGTGTCTGTTTGAAGTGTGGCTCTAAGGTTCCTACATCATATAACTTTCTGTCCATCAACATGTGAGCAGGAACATGGCCTCCCCCTCCTCACACCATGTCATGTTTTGGCTTTCACAGAAAGCATAAATCACAGCACGTTGCATCCTACAACCAAGAACGCCTCTGGCCAGGGAGGGAATAGGTGGGAGAGTGAACCTACACAGTTTCCTTTAGTCAAAACACACCTCTGTAGCAGCATCTGTCCGTTGTGGTTATAGAGATTCATGAGGGTTGAGGCTCAATGCCCAAGGCCCTGTGACAGGATCCTTTTCCTCCCATCCCGTTTCTCCTCCCCCGCCTCCTGAACAGAGGTGACATTCTGCATCATGACATTAGGACACACTGGGGAGTTCTGGCTCTCGGTCGGGCTGTGATGAGTACGTAGGGGTAAAATATCACATTTTGATGTCCTGTGATTCCACCATTTTGGCCAGGGTCTTCTTGACTCGTAAGATGGTGAGGCGCGAGGCGGGGTTGTGGGCCCAGCACTCAGACATCAGCTTCAGCATGGTCCTCAGACACTGTGGAGAAAACACACACCATTTTAGGAGTTGTTTTTCCTTCTGCTTACGCTACTAAATGCAAATGCATTCTCTAACACTGCTAGAATTGGATAATCACCTTTGTGTAAATGCAAAGTATATGCTCTTCAGTGTGCAGTCAAAACAATATTGCCCTGATATATCATGTCCTCGCAGTGACACAGATGTTGACATTCGTGGCTAGCTCCAACGCCCCACCTTCAGACTCACCTCGTCACTGTTCCACCTGTTGGACACGGTGGGCCGCAGCCCTTTGACACACACCACCTCCAGCATGTCCTCAAAGGACGGGTCTGACGGTACCATATCACAGTATGGCAGCTGGTGGTCCTCCACTATACCTGAGAGAGACGAGAGAGAGATAACGGTGTGCAAATGAACACTGGTTCAACAATACCGTCAGTGTAGTACTTTTCATAAACAGCTGAAATCTTATGCCCATTACTGTTTTTGTAGTGACTGGTATGGAATGCCAGTATCATGTGTACATAAATACCGGTATGCCTGTAGATTCATGACTACACGTGTGTGTGTGTGTGTGTGTGTGTGTGTGTGTGTGTGTGTGTGTGTGTGTGTGTGTGTGTGTGTGTGTTCTGTGTGTGTGTCCGTACCTCCTGTTATACAGCGGCGGGCAATCTCCCAGATGATGAGACCGTAGCTGTATATATCAGCCATGATGTAGGCCTGGAAGTGGTTCTTGTTCAGGGTCTCGTTCAGCACCTCTGGGGCCATGTACCTCCGGGTCCCCACCCGTGTACTCAGAGGGACGTCTACCTCGTTGGTATCACTGAGGACAAGAGGTTGAAGAACAGGAATTCAGAATAACCTACAGGGAAATAGTCAAAGGTGCCCCAGAAACAACAGTTCAGAACTGTTCAGAAGAACAGCCATAAGTGAAAACATGGGTTTTGTATATTAGGGCAACACAAAATGATTGTTGCTCATTGGACAAGTTCAGGTACTCCCCCTCCCTGTTTGTCAGTTCTTTATTTTGGTGCCTAATAAAGAGAACCTTGTTTAAAACCTCCATGACTGAGCAGTATCCTACCTGTTGAACTTGACGGCCAGGCCCAGGTCGGCGATGCAGCAGGTGCCGTTCTTCTTCATCAGGATGTTCTTACTCTTTAGGTCTCGGTGGGCGATGGCCGGCTTGCCCTGGGTGCCATAGATCTCTGTGTGGAGGTGGCACAGGCCGCAGGCAGCAGAGTAGACCAGTCGCAGCAGGCTCTGGGTGTCCAGCGTGGTGAACTTCAGGTAGTCATACAGGGAGCCGTTCTCATGGTAGTCTGTGATGAGGAAGAGCTGTGTGAAGGCCCCAGTACCCTTGATGTCTGCCGCAATGAAACCTGCAGATGTGAGAAGAGAGGTGAGGGGTGTTTAGTGCTGTAGTGAGATGTAGGCCTTGCCCTGATACATGACAGTTGACCTCAGCCACGTATGTATAAGGACAAATGTAGGCCTAAAAACACTCCAAGATTATATATCTCAGTCAATCAAGACTCTCTACATTAAACTTAGATTCAGACTAATTTAGATCAATTTAGAAAGAAAACTGCAAACGGCAGTATATGGTTTAGATGGAGGCAGAGACAGCATTCGTCTTTGCTACAAGTTAGTGGTAGGAATGACACTTACCTAGTATGTTCTCGTGCCTCATGAGGACTGTCTGGTAGATCTCGGTCTCTCTGAACCAGCTGGCCTCCTCCCGGGTGAAGAACACCTTGACGGCCACCTTCTCTCCCCGCCAGCGACCCAGCCACACCTCGCCGTAGCGCCCCTTGCCGATCTGACGCACCATCTGGATCTGCTTGGCAATGGTGCGCTGCACCTAAAATACACACCAGGGAGAGAGGCATTGAGCATATATATATCAGATCAAGAGTAGCTTACCACAGATCATACCTACTACAACCTTTACCATTTGTTCGTTCTTTTAGGTGGTATTCGCTGTTGCAAGCCAGACGTTTTGCTTCCTAAGGCCTGTGATGTGTTATAATTAAGCAATAAGGCCTGGGGGGGTGTGGTATATGGCCAATATACCACGGCTAAGAGCTGTTCTTAGCACGACACAATGCGGAGTGCCTGGATACAGCCCTTAGCCGTGGTATATTGGCCATATACCACAAACCCCAGAGGTGCCTTATTGCTATTATAAACTGGTTGCAAACGTAATTAGAGCAGTAAAAATAAATGTTTTGTCATACCCGTGGTATGTCAGCCAATCAGCATTCAGGGCTCGAACCACCCAGTTTATAATTTACAATTTCACTTAACCTACTATAACCTAGCTATGGCCAAAGACACACACAAAACTGCAGTTACACTTTCCTGGAAAGCAGAAGTCACATTTTGAGCAGCCTATTATATAACCATAGCCAAAGGCTTTTCACCCAGGTCACATGCTCCAAAGCCCCTCCCTGTGCAGTGTGGGGTCCTTACCAGCAGGGGGAGCCCAGAGCCACTGCCAGATGACTGGCACTGGTTGATGAGGTCTTTGAGAGACTCTCCCACAGGGATGAAGGCCTCGTCCTGCTCCAGGTCCCGATGGTACCGCTGCCGCTCCGTCTGCCACTTGTACCTGACAGGAACACACTCAGATCAGTACAGGGCACACATGCTAAAGCTACAATAGATGAATGACAAGCGCAGTAATGTAGCAACAATCTGACTTTATTTTTTTCATATGCCATTTAGCAGACGCTTTTATCCAAAGCGACTTACAGTCATGCGTGCATACATTTTTGTGTATGGGTGGTCCCGGGGATCGAACCCACAACCTTGGCGTTACAAGCGCCCTGCTCTACCAGCTGAGCTACAGAGGACCAAACAGTCCTACTTAGTCACAAACCCATGAAAGTATTCATAGAAATGCTAACTGACACCAACAGGTGACCGACTTTGATTCTACCACAAGTTAGGTTAACCAGGACTCAATTCCCATATACATATGGAAAGAAAGTTGGAATCTCGATTTGTGTAAGCTCTTCTCTGCAGTAGTCCTACCTGTAGTAACAGACTACCGTGATGCAGATGAGAGTGCAGCAGCATACAGTCATTGATATAAGGAACGCCAGCCAGTGGGCACTGCCAAAGTAGGAACCTGCAAAACAACCCGAGTCCCCAAATGAAATTAAGTCTCAGACCCTGATATACCAGCTCAAGAATACCCTACTGGGGCCATTATACAGAGGAACATAGTTGGCCCTAAGCCTCACCAGTGTCCATTGGGGGAGGTAACGTGGGCTGCAGGTCCCGATTACAGAAGTCCGTCCCACAGCATTCGATCGTTCGCCTTGTCTGAGCCTTGGGAGAATCCTGAAAAAAAAAGAAGAAATGCAACCATGTTTGTTGTTGTTGTGGCACTCAATTCAACAGGGGTTCTTCAAAAAGAATTGTTAACAACTAAAATATAAAATAGCTATATACACATATAATAACAATATTCTAAAATGTTACAACATATAATTGACACCCCTGTGTCACGGTCCCTCCATACAGACAACACATGCTTACCTTGCATTGAAAATGTGAGCCTTCATACTTCATGCAGCCAGAAGTCAGAATAGCTTCTCCATTATCGTCCTCCTCTATGATGGCAAAACATTGGCCATTCGTCCTGCAATAAAAACATTAAAGGAGTACGGTTCCCAAACACACTTACGCCTCGATCACACCTACACCGTCATTGTGCAAAATGGTACGCAGCATCATCTGGATATGCGTGCAACAAAAGTACAACATTCACCTTCTGCTACCATTTCTGTCAAGCCGTCTACGCATACAATTTGATGCATACGTTCGATAAATCCAACGCATGCACCACACAGAACGCACTGCAACTGCCTCTGCAACACAATGCTGCAAGGCAAACTAATCGTTCCATTGGAAATGAATGTACTTCTGGTGTACAAAAACTTTTGACCAAAACTTCCATTGACATTCATCACAGACCCAACAGTCAGAGTTGGAACAAACATATCAATTAAGAATTTGGCCTTGGTTGGTCACTCACTCGCAGGTGTTATTTTTGTGGTCCTCTGGACAGTGGCCCGAGCAGTAGCAGCTCAGAAAGCGGGCGGCGTCCTCTGGGGCCACCGTGGAGTCGTCCCCGTGCTTCCTGGACTCATGCTTGTGCCCGGTGCCATGGAGCATGTGGTCTGGATTCTGACCAGCTGGATGGACGGAGGGAGAGAGAGAAGGGAGGTAGAGAGGTTGGGAATAGACAGAGTAGGAAAAATAGTTTGGTTTTATAATGACAATGAAAATGTCACAATCCATAATGTTTTCCCTCCACCTGGGAGACGCTGTCTGCCCTCGCAAAAACATAGGTTTTCACTGCACACATCAATGTTGTCTTAAATACAGAACATATAAATACATTGTGTAACATTATTTTCATTCCACCGCCTAACAACATCTGTAGTCAAATACGAGGCTATATATTCATAGTAAACTCATCAGTCCTATGGTGGGGTTTATTTATCTGCTGTCCCGCCCTCTATTCGTTTATATATGAGAGGGGTCTGGTCTGGTCCCAATTGTGTGCTCATGTGATGAGTCTGATCCATATATGGCCAGAGGGCTATTTATACTGTGTACTAGTGTCCAGTCAGAGCCATCACATGCATGAGTGTAAGCAAAGCGGAATACTGGAGGGCCAAGCCCAACCTCTGTTGTTCTCTCAGCAAAACATTATCACTGTTGTCAATCTGATTGCAATTACATATGAAATTGAAAACAACAGTGTGGTTTAATGGAGGAAAATCTAATATTCATGCAGGCCATTATGTTGTGGTTCTTTATAATGGCAAGGTTTAGGACACAGCAAATGTTCACTGCTAAAATCAGTTTACGCTGGTTAAACTAGCCGAGAGCGCACTGCCAGGACTCCGGCAACAAATCTACTGATATCTTAAGGAGCCAGTCAGAGCCATTAAGATTAGATGCATGGCACCATGGATCCAAAGCCAGGAAGAGGCCATTTTACAGAGCAGCACACTAATATTACGTTAAGTCCCTTATGTTGCATTAAATGTTGTGTATGAGCTCACTGTGTGACTCCTCCTATCCTCACGTTACTGTCTGGTACTCCCTCCACCTCTTCTCATGCCCTTTCTCCTGATCTCGTTTCCTCTCCTCCTTCAATGCCCTGACTTTCCTTATCGCTCCACCTCTTGCTCGCTTCTTTTTTCCCCACAGGCATTTAGCTTCTCCGGTCTGTTGTTCCTCTATTGTCCTTCTTGTTCCATATTCTCCTGTTCTTGACTTCTACCTCGTCCTAGCCCCTCCTTTCTCTTCCCCTCCCCCACCCCATTTCTCTGCCCCTTACTTATTTCCCTACCCCCCTCCCCGTCTGCCTTTTTCCCTATTCACTCGCTCCAATACCCCCCCCCCCCGCCCCTCAGGAGAGTGGACATGGGCTGAGGGGCTCCTGTGAGTCGTGAGCATAATGTGATGTCTGTGTGCGGCGCTCGGCACGGCTTCGGGGCACTTCCTCTGGAGCATGACGTGACTCGAGCCTGCTCCAGTTCAGACATGTCTGCAGAGAGCCAATCACCTGCAAACATACACTTTTAAACGTCTCGGCAGCAGAACGGCACCCCTTTTTTTTTCTCTCCCTGCTGCTTGTCTCCATCTCCGCATTCCTTCCCTAGACCCCATTACCGGATTCAGGGTTGTTGTTCATGTTTTCCTCAGTTTTTTTCCCCTTCGTTTTACAACCGAGTGCCCTGGTGGGTCTAGATTGAGGCTGCATTCTATAAGTAATTCTATTGGTAAATTACTATTTAAAAGGAGACCCTGAGAGATAAAGGGGCATCTGTTAGGCTTCAGTTCCTTTTTACAGTTAATTTGTACGCTGATCATGTACGTAGAGACTCCCTGGCTTACTGACGTCAGACAGCCTAACAGTCGACGAAGACTACTACTTCTACGAACGCTTCACTTTTAATGTTGTACTTCAGCCAACAGAATTTCCCAAATAAATTATGGAACCCCAGAGGGTGGCAGACAAAAATGTGCCAGTCATAACTTCGTTTTGGGATCCTTTAGAGTCAAATGAAAGCCAAACACTTACGCAAACACATAATAGCTGTATCAAAATAAAAGCAACCATTAGGCCTCTATATTCTACATTTCACCAATTAAAGCAAAGCAGACCATAACTCTTCAGTAATATTTTATGGGTACAGAATAGACAACCAGGCAAGTGACTCACTACAGTCCTCATTAAAGGTGTCAACACTAAGGTCACATCACTAGAGCAGATTTATGAACCCAATCAGAGCAGAGAAAATCACTGTGGCAGGGGGTTGTGAGTTCATAGCCGTATGCTAGAACTGGGGTCCTCTGGGCATAGAACAAACACAAATCTGTTGTACAAACAAGGGGGGCAGGGGCTATCGGTGGCAACACCCTGAAAAAATAAAGAGGCCTGAGCAGTTCTCCAGTGAGATAGCAGAGCCGGCCTCAGAAGCTGTGAAACCGTGGCTTTGATGTCTGCCTTCTATCAGTGAAGAGGAAAATGACACACCGATTACAGAGTTCCAACCAAGCACTCTGACCAACACCCTCCTGGGGGGTGGGAATAAACTCAGTCTCTCAGATTCTTCGCTCTACATCCGTCACAAGCACACACACCAGATCCAAAGAAAAAGCTCCCAAAAGGAGGCAGATAGTCTAGACCTCTTACCATTGATATTACACACAGGAGATTGAATCGAAATAATATCTGAAATTGTTCCACTAATAAACTACACTTAAGTGGTGGCATGGCCCAGGGCCCAGTTTGAGCTGGGCAGTCCCCTGGCGATGTCAGATTGGCACAGAGCAGTGTTGGGAGGCAGTGTGGAAACTTATAAACACACAGCAGACTGGAACCAGATCAAACGGGCCAAGCCCCAAATAGAAACCAGATAGCTGAGGGTAGATTACTCTCTTTCTCCCTCCCACACTCTTTCTCCTTCTCTCCCTCGCTCTCCCTCTGGGAGCTGTGCTCAGTCTCGACTGGCTTGAGTCATGTTTGAGTGATGGGGAAAGGGATTCAGGAGGCTCCTGGATGCTTTGATGAGGTGATGAAAGCCTCTTTGACAGTCCCTGAGTAAGCACATAAAACTCTGACACGTTTTTACTGCAGTCACTGGGAGCGTCGAGGACTTCTGAGGCCTCTCTCTCACTGGATTGAGTCTACAGAGAAAGCCATGTTGACAATACAAGATTTAATGTTCACCATCAAACCCCTAAAGAGCCTCAAGGCCCTTTTTGTTTCTATTTGGCTGGGCCTCGCTAGCAAAGACACAGAGTACCTCTCTTCCCCTCTACTAGGAGGCCATTGATTGGCTGGGGGCCATGATTGATGGAGAGCAGCGGCTGTCAGTGGGGCTGGAAATGGCTGCTGGTGCTCTCTCTGCCTCTGCCTCCACATGTGTGCTTAATTCTGCCACCAGTCACGGCGGAGTCTGAGGTCTGGCAGAGCACCCCCAGTAATGAGCCTCTCCATCTCCAGTCAGCCACATGTTGCACTCTTAAAGGGCCAGCACACTGCAACGCTAACGAGCCAATCCATCTACCGGCAATGGAATGCAGGGCTCTTAAAAGGCCAGCAGCAGAGCCTGTTTTTGTCAGAGCCAGCCATAAGAGTGCAGCGACACGAGCTAAACAGTGTTCTGAACTGGTTGTTCTTCTAACAGGACACAGTGTGGAGGTGAGGGGAGTCATATGTCATATACCTGCATACAAACACAGTCACTAAAACCTGCCCTCTCCTAAAGTCTCAGGCGAGAGAAAGTGAGTAAGTGTGTGTGAGTGTGTGTGTGAGTGTGAGAGAGAGAGAAGAACAAGGGAGAGAGAAAAAATGAGAGAGCAAGGAAAAAAGAAAGATCAGTTCACAGCAACAAATCTTAGAGACGATCAACCTTTCCCTCTGACTTTGGGGGGGAATCTGGACGGGGAGAGAAAGCTGCCTGAAATTATAACTCGAGGTGGGTGAGTCGGCGAGAAAAGGAGAAGTATGGAGGTATTAGCTGACAATTATATACAGCGGGGTCCGAAATTACTGACTCTTGATAAAGATGAGCAAAAATTACTGTATAAAATAAATAATTATAATACTGAGCTATATCGTATTCGCCCCAAAAACTGGAAAATTATATTATTTATACTAATACCCTCGCTCAGAGAAATATATTTTGTTTAACAAGTTGTAAAACATTCTCAAAAAAGGTAGGGGTCCAACATTTTGGCGCCCCTGTTTTCAATATGAGGATAACGGCACTGAGACTTTTTCTAAAAGGTTTTATGAGTTGGAGAACACGTTGGGAGGGATCTTAGACCATTCCTCCATACAGAATCCTTCTAGATCCTTGATATCCTTAGTCTGCGTTTATGGACTGCCCTCTTCAATTCAAAACAGGTTTTCAATGGGTTCGGTTCGGTTCAAAGTCCGGAGACAGATGGCCATTGCAAAAATTTGATTATGTGGTCAATTAACAATTTCTTTGTGGATTTGACATGTGCTTGGGGTTAATGTTTCAGCCTCCTGGTAGAGGCAACCAGGTTTTTGGCTAAAATATCCTGGTAGTGGGTAAAGTTCATTATGTCATTGACCTTAAGGTCCCAGGACCAGTGGAAGCGAAATAGCCCCAAACCATCAAAGACCCACCACCATATTTTACAGTAGGTTAGGGGTTATTTTCTGCTTATGCATTCTCAATTTAACACCAAACCCATCACTGGTGTGCATGGCCAAAGAGCTCTATTTTCATGTCATCTGACCAAAGTGCTGGTTCCAATCCAAGTGCCAATGACGTTTAGCAAACTCCAGGCGTTTACATTTGTTGGACAACATGAAAATAGAGCTCATTGGTGATGTAAGTAACAGCCAACTTTCCAGGACATAGACATGTCTTATATGGGCAGAAAGCTTAGAATTCTTGTTAATCTAACTGCACTGTCCAATTTACAGTAGCTATTACAGTGAAGAAATACCTCTTCACCACAGCACCATCCAACACCACAAATCCAATACATTCTGTTGATATTAGTCAGTGATTCACTACAAGGCTTTTGCCCAAGATGTAGAGAAAAAAGTTAAACATTATTCCATGTGTTCTTTGAGTGTTATTGGAGAATTTCCTGAGGAGTTCATTCAATAACCTCTGTAACCTGGCAACAGTTGAGTACCTTGAAAAGGTATTTAACAAGTTGCTACAGCCTCACGCTCATTCAAACTCCTCACACATGGGAAAACAACAGCAAATAAAAAAACTAGACCTATAAAACATGCGCCTTTTCCCCTGGGTGAGACAAAAGTGGAATTCGAATTGGTTTGTTGACACTTTAGGAGCAGAAAAAGTGAGTGTGAAAAGAGCATTCATGAGATAGCACAGCAGGCCCATTATACAGCCACTCTGGCAGCCTCTTGGGCACCTCTGTCCCTGCCCCCTCTCCCCATAACGCTTGGCATATGCCAGGCCCAGGCCCCACACTCCCTCACTAATCAGCTAGCGCGGCGGGAAAAAAAGAACAAGATGTAGAGAAAAACCTCTCGAGGGATTGAATTATTTCCGGAGAACAATGAATGTTTGGAGTATTTTTTGCCCTGTAATGACTGACAGTATTTATAGAGGAAATGGTTAATGTGAAAAAAGGAACCCAGAGTGCCAACAATTATTTCAACAGCTTCCTGTAGTGAGGGGGGGGGTTCTCCAGCGGGTCACAACAGTCAATGACTGAGCTGCTGGTGGGAAGGAAGGAAGGAAGGAAGGAAGGAAGGAGAGAGGCTAACCTGGCCCTGCCTGGGTACAGAGGCACTGTTTCACTGTACAGTATATGCCTGGGACAAGGTAGACCCAGAGTTAACAGAGACTAATCAACACAATAGCGTAGCTCTGAATCAATCATCCCTAAGACTTGGACCAACCTTGCCTTCCTCTTATCAGCCTGTGTGTGCGTGTGTTAAAAAGCTCTGCTTTTAGAGTAATCAGCTCCTGATATTTGCCTTCACATCTCATTGGCTGGTTAAAGGTAACCTTTTACGAGGCTGAGAGCTCCGTCTTCATGGCCCTGGTTGGCTTTATGGCTGTTGGTTGGTTCACTGTGGAGGCCCCCCCCCGGGCAGGCAGTATGAGAGCAACAGTAGGAGCAGCTAGAGCAGAGGAAGGGAGGCCATTTTATGAGGCCCATTAAGATAGCTCCATATCCTCCCGACATCAAACATGTCCGGGTAAAACCAGTGTTATAATTGAGGCCTGCGTGTGCCCAGTACGTAGAATAAAATGGTCTTCGTGACTAAATTGTGCTGTGATCGGAGCGTATTCAGTGTCTTTTCGATACATAATTTACTCACCTAGCACGATCTCTCACGACACAAGGCAAAATAAGGGGCAATATCATTGGAACATCACATGATATTCAACATGGTCTAATCTCATTGAGATCAGGGCATTTCCCAAGTGGTAGGTACCATTCCCTACTCATGGGTGTTTTTGCACATCATGGTAAACTTGGTATTGAGAGAAAGGACTGTGAGTTGTGCCTATGGTGTTTGGTCCTATTGGTTGGGTCCCCTAATTAGCATATAGCAACAGAACAATGTCATTGCCATATTAACCTGTTAGGACCACATGGGGTTTTTGTTACTAGTCTTTAACTAGGTAACTTAGGTCAAGCATTTCAAAAGGCACTGTATCACCAGCTAATTCACTCTAATCACAGCCATTACAATGGCTTAAGATACTGATCTCTTCATAGTGGGGGGTGGGGGACTGTGGGTCACATAAGGGGGTAGCCTAGCTTAAACAAAGGCAGAAATAAGAATTTATGCTAATTTAGTTGAACAACGTTTATCATGCCCCTCCTTATGCAATAGATAGATAAGTGTTTCAAAAGTGCTATTGACTTCTCTTATTTTGTCTTGGTGTCCCCCTTCGTAACGGAGATCAAATTGAAATATATATATATATATATATATTCCTGACAGAGGAACTCTAGTGCTCTGTCAGTGACCATCGGGTTCTTGGTCACCTCCCTGACCAAGGCCCTTCTCCCCCGATTGCTCAATTTGACTGGGCGGCCAGCTCTAGGAAGAGTCTTGGTGGTTCAAAACTTCTTCCATTTAAGAATGATGGAGGCCACTGTGTTCTTGGGGACCTTCAATGCTGCATAATTATTTTTTTGGTACCCTTCCCCAGTGCCTCGACACAATCCTGTCTTGGAGCTCTACAGACAATTCCTTCGACCGCATGGCTTGGTTTTTGCTCTGACATGCACTGTCAATTATGTGACCTTATATAGACAGGTGTGTGCCTTTCCATTCAATTGAATTTACCACAGGTGGACTCCAATCAAGTTGTAGAAACATCTCAAGGATGATCAATGGAAACAGGATGCACCTGAGCTCAATTTCGTGTTTTCGCATTGTCATTATGGGGTATTGTATGTATTTAGATTGTAGTTAGGTATTGTAGGTAGTTATCGTAGGTTATTGTAGGTAATTATTGTAGGTAAGTATTGTATTCGGCTGAGCCCGGTGAAGCACGAGGCTAGCTAACCCACTACCTGGACTAGCTAGCGGGTAGCTACTGGTAACTATTAGCAACTGTGGATAGTTGTTTCCAATATTATTTCACGCTTAAGAGTACCTGTAATTATGCCAGCTAGCTGCCTACCATTCAGCTGTTTTTCTAACCTCATTATCTGAAGCGTTAACGTTAGGTAGTTAGTAGCTACTGTATTCGAAATGTAGCTAGCTTGTTGCTACCTGGATAGCTAACTAAACAATAGCTAGAACAACCTAGCGAACAGACGCGAACTGGCTGAATCGATTCAGTGGCTAGCTTTGCACTTAACTGGCTAACAGTAGCTACTAAGGGTAAGTTATAACCTACATTTGTGTTTTGTTTTTACATACTGGTAACCAGAGTCGTTCAAGGGAATTCGGGACATGGGTGAATAGTTAACGTTAGCTTGGCTCTCTCTGTGTGTTCGTGCCGTGGGAGGAGGGGTTTTTCGTTGGCAGAGAGCAATGGCTAGCTAGTATGCTAACTATTCTAGCTAACTAACTGGCTGAATAAGTTGACGAAGGACTCACTCAAACTGTCAAAACTAACCCAAAACTTTACACAACGTTAGACACGGACACGAATGATCTGCTTGGCATGTTAACACACTGGTGGTTTGTTGTAACCGAGTACTGGTGCTAAACCGTGTTATTGGAGGCTGGCATGCTAGTTGGCTATGGCGTCATAGGATTCGGTGCCCTGGACGGTTTTCACGGAAGAATACTGTACCAAGTTAGCTAGCTGAATAAACTAAGTTAGTCTATTCCTATAAAACATTTAACCGCGCTCTCTCGCTTTCCCAGATGTTTAGTTCATTTCATTCCGATCTCCTTTGCATTATTGTAGCCATTTTCTGTAGCCTGTCAACTATGTGTCTGTCTATCCCTGTTCTCTCCTCTCCGCACAGGCTATACAAACGCCTCACACAGCGTGGCTGCTGCCACTCTAACCTGGTGGTCCCTGCATGCACGACCAACGTGGAGTTCCAGGTCTCCGGCAGCCTCTGGAACTGCCGTTCTGCGGCCAACAAGGCAGAGTTCATCTCAGCCTATGCTACCCTCCAGTCCCTCGACTTCTTGGCGCTGACAGAAACATGGATTACCACAGAAAACACTGCTAATCCTACTGCTCTCTCCTTGTCTGACCACGTGTTCTCGCATACCCCGAGAGCATCTGGTCAGCGGGGTGGTGGCACAGGAATCCTCATCTCTCCCAAGTGGACATTCTCTCTTTCTCCCCTGACCTGATCTGTCCATCTCTTCATTTGAATTCCATGCTGTCACAGTCACTAGCCCATTCAAGCTTAACATCCTTATCATTTATCGCCCTCCAGGTTCCCTTGTAGAGTTCATCAATGAACTTGATGCCTTGATAAGTTCCTTTCCTGAGGATGGCTCACCCCTCACAGTTCTGGGTGACTTTAACCTCCCTACGTCTACCTTTGACTCATTTCTCTCTGCCTCCTCCTTTCCACTCCTCTCCTCTTTTGACCTCACCCTCTCACCGTCCCCCCCTACTCACAAGGCAGGCAATACGCTTGACCTCATCTTTACTAGATGCTGTTCTTCTACTAATCTCACTGCAACTCCCCTCAAAGTCTCCGACCACTACTTTGTATCCTTTTCTCTCTCGCTCTCCTCCAACAATACTAACTCTGCCCCTACTCAGATGGTAATGCGCTGTCGCAACCTTCGCTCTCTCTCTCCCGCTACTCTCTCCACTTCCATCCTATCATCTCTTCCCTCTGCTCAATCCTTCTCCCTCCAATCTCCTGATTCTGCCTCCTCAACCCTCCTCTCCTCTCTTTCTGCATCCTTTGACTCTCTATGTCCCCTATCCTCCCGGCCGGCTCGGTCCTCCCCTCCTGCTCCGTGGCTTGACGACTCATTGCGAGCTCACAGAACAGGGCTCCGGGCAGCCGAGCGGAAATGGAGGAAAACTAGACTCCCTGCGGACCTGTCATCTTTTCACTCCCTCCTCTCTACATTTTTCTTCCTCTGTTTCTGCTGCTAAAGCCACTTTCTACCACTCTAAATTCTAAGCATCTGCCTCTAACCCTAGGAAGCTCTTTGCCACCTTCTCCTCCCTGCTGAATCCTCCTCCCCCTCCTCCTCTGTGGATGACTTCGTCAACCATTTTGAAAAGAAGGTTGACGACATCCGATCCTCGTTTGTTAAGTCAAATGACACCGCTGGTCCTGCTCACACTGCTCTACCCTATGCTTTGACTTCTTTCTCCCCTCTCTCTCCAGATGAAATCTTGCGACTTGTGACGGCCGGCCGCCCAACAACCTGCCCGCTTGACCCTATCCCCTCCTCTCTTCTCCAGACCATTTCCGGAGAACTTCTCCCTTACCTCACCTCGCTCATCAACTCACCCTTGACCGCTGGCTATGTCCCTTCCGTCTTCAAGAGGGCGAGAGTTGCACCCCTTCTCAAAAAACCTACACTCGATCCCTCCGATGTCAACAACTACAGACCAGTATCCCTTCTTTCTTTTCTCTTTAGCCAACTCTCTTGCTATCTCTCTCAGAATGTCCTTCTTGATCCAAACCAGTCAGCTTTCAAGACTGGTCATTCAACTGAGACTGCTCTTCTCTGTGTCACGGAGGCTCTCCGCACTGCTAAAGCTAACTCTCTCCTCTGCTCTCGTCCTTCTAGACCTAACTGCTGCCTTTGATACTGTGAACCATCAGATCCTCCTCTCCACCCTCTCCGAGTTGGGCATCTCCGGCGCAGCTCACTCTTGGATTGCGTCCTACCTGACAGGTCGCTCCTACCAGGTGGCGTGGCGAGAATCTGTCTCCGCCCCACATGCTCTCACCACTGGTGTCCCCCAGGGCTCAGTTCTAGGCCCTCTCCTATTCTCGCTATACCCCTAGAACTCCTCCAGAACGCCGCAGCCCGTCTGGTGTTCAACCTTCCCAAGTTCTCTCACGTCACCCCGCTCCTCCGCACACTCCACTGGCTTCCAGTTGAAGCTCGCATCTGCTACAAGAGCCTGTGAGGGGAACGGCACCTCCGTACCTTCAGGCTCTGATCAGTCCCTACACCCAAACGAGGGCATTGCGTTCATCCACCTCTGGCCTGCTCGCCCCCCTACCTCTGCGGAAGCACAGTTCCCGCTCAGCCCAGTCAAAACTGTTCGCTGCTCTGGCACCCCAATGGTGGAACAAGTTCCCTCACGACGCCAGGACAGCGGAGTCAATCACCACCTTCCGGAGCCACTTGAAACCCCACCTCTTTAAGGAATACCTGGGATAGGATAAAGTAATCCTTCTACCCTCCCTTACCCCACCCCAAAGAAAAAATAAAATAAACATTATTGTAAAGTGGTTGTCCCACTGGCTATCGTAAGGTGAATGCACCAATTTGTAAGTCGCTCTGGATAAAAGCGTCTGCTAAATGACGAAAATGTAAATGTAAATCCTTTATTTACAATATTCATCCCATGCCCAACCACCTCTAAATCTTGTTTCTCATGGTCAGAGTCTTTTGGTGCCTTTTGGCAAACTCCAAGCGGGCTGTCATGTTCCTTTTACTGAGGAGTGGCTTCCATCTGGCCACTCTACCATAAAGTCCTAATTGGTGGAGTGCTGCAGAGATGGTTGTCCTTATGGAAGGTTCTGCCATCTTCACAGAGGAACTCCGGAGCTCTGTCAGAGTGACCATCGGGTTCTTGGTCACCATCCTGACCAAGGCCCTTCTCCCCCGATTGCTCAGTTTGGCCGGGCGGCCAGGTCTAGGTAGAGTCTTGGTGGATCCAAACTTCTTCCATTTAAGAATGATGAGGCCACTGTGTTCTTGGGGACCTTCAATGTTGCAGAAATTTTTTGGTACCCTTCCCCAGATTGGTGCCTCGACACAATCCTGTCTCGGAGCTCTAAAGACAATTCCTTCGACCTCGTGGCTTAGTTTTTGCTCTGACATGTACTGTTAACTGTGGGACCTTATATAGACACGTGTGCCTTTCCAAATTAACTGAAATTTACCACAGGTGGACTCCACATCAAGTTGTAGAAACATCAAGGATGATCAATGGAAACAGGATGCACCTGAGCTCAATATCGAGTCTCATAAAAGGGTCTGAATACTTATCTAAATAAGGTATTCGTTTTTTATTTTGAATGCATTTGAAAACATTTCTAAAAACCTGTTTTCGCTTTGTCATTATGGGGTATTGAGTGTAGAATGCTGAGGATTTGTATGTATTTAACCCATTTTAGAATAAGGCTGTAACGTAACAAAATGTGGAAAAAGTCAAGGGGTCTGAATACTTTCTGAAGGCACTGTATATCTACAGAAATAAGACAGATCCTTTGGTTGATAGCCTACTGATTTCCCAAGTTCGGCTGTTTTTAATCTTTGCTACGCTGTAATAAAGGCGTTGCATTTCCCCCCCCCCCCCGTTAGACCAGCCTCCCTGGTGTTATTTATAATTCATTTAGATCTGTTTACAATGTTCCAAATTGTCATACAAATTATATTAATAATAACCCTCTTTTTTCCTTGAGCTCCTTCTTATTGTTATTATTATCATCATTATAATAATAAGTAATGGTAATTATCATTGCTAGGCTTAGTATAGCATCCTTGTATAACCACCATCGAGCTGTAAGCCTAAGAGCACATCCTGTTTAGTCTTAATACCGTAACTTAGCCTATTTCAATACTTATATAGGCTACTGTATCAATTAATCATTTATTTGTTCATTTCATCACACAGCATACGAATCATTCATTACGTGAAATGCAATCAAGTACTTTAGTTTTTAAATAAAATAAAGCGACCATTGAAAAATTAGCGTAAACAATAAATAGACCTTAACCGTTCCATTTCGGAAATTGCATTCACAAATGAATGTGACTGTTTTCTAGTCTTTGCTGTAATAAAGACTTTACAAAAAAAAACGCTTATAATTTATTTTGTGTTGTTTACAATTGTTCCAAAAGGTCAGAAAATTACAATATAATTTAACAGCACCCGTTTGCCACACATAATATGCACGCAGCGCTGGCTCCATACCTTATTTTTCTTGATCTCCAGTATTTTCCACAACTAGTCAAATTTATTCAACACATCTGACTTCCCTTTACCTCCTGAGCAACCAGTAAACATTCCCCTTTTCGAGTTTATTTGTCACGTCCTCTGCATCCATTTTGCTGTCACATGTGTTACGGTGTTCAGAGTTAGTTATAACCAATTTATTGATGTGATTATGATATGCTATAGGTCAGGCCCGATTGGTCACGTGCATGCGAAGCATACGTGTCACGTAAAGAGAGCAAGGATTGAGGGAATGTTTTTCCTAAACAAATTAGGGATTTCGGTAACTTAACTTTTCAATTAGAAATGGCTATAATTATGTTGCAGCTTCAGCAACACGGACAGCGCTATACACACACTGATGTTCAGTGGTGGTCGCTGCAGCAGGGAGGAAAGAGACAACGGGTGCTAGTCACAGTCAGGCGCTGATTTTTTTATTTTTTTTTAACACAGCGCAGTAAGTCTGAGCCAGGCGGCACAATCAAATTAAATGCGGTCGGACTCCCTCAAGTCATTTATGTGTCTTAATTATTTAATCAAACAGTTCGCTTAAAGCATCAGACAATCTCAGTGCATACAGTTGATTTGATTAAAACATATAGGATGTGTCTATATATGGAAAAATACACATTTTAGAAAGCACAAGACGACTCTTGGTCAACCAAGATTTTCTTTAGTCTGGGACGGCCCTATATCAAGTACAATTAATTCAGGTAGAACTATGAATATTTATGAGCAATTCCCCCAACCCACAATTAGTTTAAAATGTAAAGGGGTTGGGGAAAGGTTGAAATTGGGATTGAGAGTTACCCTTTAACTTTCCATCAACACAGCATATTAAAGTATCCTTTCAACTAAAGAGAGTGGGAGGCACAGACAGTTATGCATAGTAATAAGAGGTGGTGGGAGCAGTGAGACAACAATAACAGTGGACTACAATAACAGAGGAGCCAGTCTTACTTTGAATACATTCAGCTCTGATCACCAGTAGGATGCAGACTCCCACCGCAGCGATGTAAAAGGGAAGCACTGTCATCCTGGCACAGTGACTTGTGGAGACTTGACTGGGCTAGACTGCGCTCTGTGGGAGCTTGTTGGTCACTGGTGGTCACCTCTGTGGGCTCTGATGGTGTGCCCCGTCCTGTCCCTTCCTGGTTCAGCTCAGGGAGAACAGGAGCATAGTTTTCCCCTGTTGGGGGAGTGGAGGTGCGGGTGAATATGTACGGGGCAGGGAGAGGCGAGTGGGTGAGGGAGGATGGGTAGGATGACACTCAAATCTTCCTTCTCACAGGCTACCTCTGTTGGAAACCCTGGAAAATTAGAGAGAAAGGGAAATATTGTTAGAGGGAGGAAGTACAGTATAAACAAAGATTCTAGAACACTTGAACACCATTAAACAGCCTGCATTTTCCTTGCATGTGTCACTGCAGAGAGTGGAAGGCCCTCGCACACATGTCGTGATCAAATTTGGAGAGGGCAGCGGGTTGAAACTGACAGCCAACCCCTACTATCTTTGTAAGCCCTCGGCTGCATGTTATCAGATTTGCTGAGCAATTTAGCACAACTTGGGAGCAAACATACCAGACTGTGGTGGATAAAGACAACAATGGTCAGTGGTGGGCATCATTGCTCCTCTCAAACCGCCCTGAGAAGAGCGACAGCATCAAGAGGGTAAAGGCGTCAGCACGCTTCAGTTCGGATGGCGCCTAGCCGAACGCGTGTGCTCACATACTCTGTTAAAAGTCCTTTGCTTGAAAAGTGAGAAAAAAGCGGCAATAGTACTGTTTGTCCATTTTGAGATGCCATAGCCAGTGAATTCGGAAAGTATTCAGACCCCTCGACTTTCTCCACATTTTGATACGTCACAGCCTTATTCTAAAATGGATAAAAAATATATAATAATTCTCATCAATCTGCACACAATACCCCATAATGACAAAGTGAAAACAGGTTTTTAGATATTTTTGCAAATGTATTAAAAATAAAAACAGAAATACCTTATTTACATAAGTATTCAGACCCTTTGCTATGAGACTCGAAATTAAGCTCAGGTGCATCCTGTTTCCATTGATCATCCTTGAAATGTTTCTAAAACTTGAATGGAGTCCACCTGTGGTAAATTCAATTGATTGGAAAGGCACACACCTGTCTATATAAAGGTCCCACAGTTGACAGTGCATGTCAGAGCAAAAACCAAGCCATGAGGTCGAAGGAATTGTCCACAGAGCTTCGAGACAGGATTGTGTCGAGGCACAGATCTGGGGAAGGGTACCAAAACATTTCTGCAGCATTGAAGGTCCCCAAGAACACAGTGGCCTCCATCATTCTTAAATGGAAGAAGTTTGGAACCACCAAGACTCTTCCTAGACCTGGCCGCCCGGCCAAACTGAGCAATCGGGGGAGAAGGGCCTTGGTCAGGGAGGTGACCAAGAACCCAATGGTCACAGAGAGCTCCAGAGTTCCTCTGTGGAGATGGCAGAACCTTCCAGAAGGACAACCATCTCTGCAGCACGCCACCAATTAGGCCTTTATGGTAGAGTGGCCAGACGGAAGCCACTCCTCAGTAAAAGGCACATGACAGCCCGCTTGGAGTTTGCTAAAATGCACCTAAAGGACTCTCAGACCATGAGAAACAAGATTCTCTGGTCTGATGAAACTAAGATTGAACTCTTTGGCCTGAAAGCCAAGCGTCACGTCTGGAGGAAACCTGGCACCATCCCTACGGTGAAGCAGGGTGGTGGCAGCATCATGCTGTGGGGATATTTTTTCAGCGGCAAGGACTGGGAGACTAGTCAGGATTGTGGCAAAGATTAACGGAGCAAAGTACAGAGAGATCCTTGATGAAAACCTGCTCCAGAGCGCTCAGGACCTGAGACTTGGGGCGAAGGTTTACCTTCTAACAGGACAACGACCCAAAGCAGCAAAGACAATGCAGGAGTGGCTTCGGGACAACTCTCTGAATGTCATTGAGGGGCCCAGCCAGAGCCCGGACTTGAACATGATAGCTGTGCAGCGACGCTCCCCATCCAACCTGACAGAGCTTGAGAGGATCTGCAGAGCAGAATGGGAGAAACTCCTAAAATACAGGTGTGCCAAGCTTGTAGCGTCATACCCAAGAATACTCAAGGCTGTAATCGCTGCCAAAGGTGCTTCAACAAAGTTGTTTTTGCTTTGTGATTATGGGGTATTGTGTGTAGATTGATGAGAAAAAATAAAATAATCAATTTTAGAATAAGGCTGTAACGTAACAAAATGTGGAAAAAGTCAAGGGGTCTGAATACTTTCCGAATGCACTGTACA
Source organism: Coregonus clupeaformis (assembly GCF_020615455.1). NCBI lineage: Eukaryota > Metazoa > Chordata > Actinopteri > Salmoniformes > Salmonidae > Coregonus > Coregonus clupeaformis. Next base: position 12,978,980 of record NC_059228.1, read on the forward strand.
CTTCCTCAAAATAGTGCAAATTAATCTAAAATAACTCAAATCTGTCATTCACTTGGACATTTTTGCCAAGGAGATCTTAGATGTAAAATTACACTACTAAGATGTTTGGTGCAGTATTTTTCAATGAACAAATGTGCATGAAAACGAGTCGTCTCTCATTGAATGACAACGGAAGAATCCCTACTGTTGACCAATCGCCGACGAAGGCTTTGACTACGGACTTTGGCTAGCCTCATGAATAAATGTGTGCCTGAACAACACGGACAGAACAAAAAAATTATCGAAGTCCCAAAAAAAATAAGTCACGGAATGTCAATATATATGTACAAACTATTCCGAACTGTTTCTGCTGGGAAGCATGCAGATGCCTTAACACTCCTCCCAACTAACAAATGGATTTTCCACTAGAGGCTTTTATGCCTCCAATACTCCCAGCCATAAAAGCAGAGTTTAAAAGGACAAAAATGGCATACAAATCAAATGATGGAGAGATTGAGCACATCTTATTTACTGTGCCAGAACTAAATGATGCAGCAGCTGCTTCCCACCCGATTATATCAGCTCCTTCGGCCACAAACAGCAGACAGAAAAGCCACATACAGTGAGGGAAAAAAGTATTTGATCCCCTGCTGATTTTGTACGTTTGCCCACTGACAAAGACATGATCAGTCTATAATTTTAATGGTATGTTTATTTGAACAGTGAGAGAGACAGAATAACAACAAAAAAATCCAGAAAAACGCATGTCAAAAATATTATAAATTGATCTGCATTTTAATGAGGGAAATAAGTATTTGACCCCCTCTCAATCAGAAAGATTTCTTGCTCCCAGGTGTCTTTTATACAGGTAACGAGCTGAGATTAGGAGCACACTCTTAAAGGGAGTGCTCCTAATCTCAGTTTGTTACCTGTATAAAAGACACTGGTCCACAGAAGCAATCAATCAATCAGATTCCAAAACTCTCCACCATGGCCAAGACCAAAGAGCTCTCCAAGGATGTCAGGGACAAGATTGTAGACCTACACAAGGCTGGAATGGGCTACAAGACCATCGCCAAGCAGCTTGGTGAGAAGGTGACAACAGTTGATGCGATTATTCGCAAATGGAAGAAACACAAAATAACTGTCAATTTCCCTCGGGCTGGCGCTCCATGCAAGATCTCACCTCGTGGAGTTGCAATGATCATGAGAACGGTGAGGAATCAGCCCAGAAATACACGGGAGGATCTTGTCAATGATCTCAAGGCAGCTTGGACCATAGTCACCAAGAAAACAATTGGTAACACACTACGCCGTGAAGGACTGAAATCCTGCATCGCCCGCAAGGTCCCCCTGCTCAAGAAAGCACATATACATGCCCGTCTGAAGTTTGCCAATTAACATCCGAATGATTCAGAGGAGAACTGGGTGAAAGTGTTGTGGTCAGAGGAGACCAAAATGGAGCTCTTTGGCATCAACTCAACTCGCCGTGTTTGGAGGAGGAGGAATGCTGCCTATGACCCCAAGAACACCATCCCCACCGTCAAACACGGAGGTGGAAACATTATGCTTTGGGGGTGTTTTTCTGCTAAGGGGACAGGACAACTTCACCGCATTAAAGGGACGATGGACGGGGCCATGTACCGTCAAATATTGGGTGAGAACCTCCTTCCCTCAGCCAGGGCATTGAAAATGGGTCATGGATGGGTATTCTAGCATGACAATGACCCAAAACACACGGCCAAGGCAACAAAGGAGTGGCTCAAGAAGAAGTACATTAAAGGTCCTGGAGTGGCCCAGCCAGTCTCCAGACCTTAATCCCATAGAAAATCTGTGGAGGGAGCTGAAGGTTCGAGTTGCCAAACGTCAGCCTCGAAACCTTAATGACTTGGAGAAGATCTGCAAAGAGGAGTGTGACAAAATCCCTCCTGAGATGTGTGCAAACCTGGTGGCCAACTACAAGAAACGTCTGACCTCTGTGTTTTTCTGGATTTTTTTGTTGTTATTCTGTCTCTCACTGTTCAAATAAACCTACCATTAAAATTATAGACTGATAATTTCTTTGTCAGTGGGCAAACTTACAAAATCAGCAGGGGATCAAATACTTTTTTCCCTCAATGTATATGATCGGTTGGGAATAGGTTGGGAGAATGCTTCCTCTGTCATTTGAAGACGTGATTCCATTGTGGCATCACATGTCTGATGCAAGAGGTGCTGGGGCTATTGGTGCTTTCAAGACAACTCGGAAACTCAGAGTTAAAACTTGGGTACGTTTTTCGCGTAGAGCTTCCTATTGGTTGATTCTGATACTTTTCAAGTGAGAAACTCTGAGCTCATCTTTCGACAACGAGCTTCCAAGTCGGAAATGTCAGACTTTCCGAGTTATCTTGAACGCGGCATAAATGATGAGAATGATATAAGGCTGATGTATGACCCTGCTGACTTCTAACCTTACACTTTGGTGATCAGAGGAGGACAAAGCCAATGGGGCAAGGCAGGGCTCTCTGTCGCTCTAACAGCTAACCAACATGTGGGGTGACAACCAGCCTCGGATGAGAACCCCTCGACAAGCCAAAACTGCACTCTCATCCATGCTCCCCTTTTTAATTCTCCATCTATTATTTTGTATGTGCTGTCCATCTTTGCGGGCTTGACCCCGCGACCCCGGTCAGGCTGGCGCTACTCTTGAATGGCTAAACATGCCCAAATTATTTGTTTAAGGATGTTCCACAATTACCCGTGTTGGCCTTGTCCAGCGTTAATAACGAGATGGGTCTGTTCCCTGCGCGTCTCACTGCAATTAGCGGCCCTGAGAAGTGCCCGTTCCGAGGGGGATGGGGGGGACAAATTAGTGGCGGAGCGGGCCGGTGTCTGTCACTTTTGATTTGCCCGAGGGGGACAAAGAGCCCCGACCTGTGCCCCACTTTTCACACATCCCTGACTGGGTAATGAGGGAACAAAGGCGGCCTCCTCAAGGCTGGGGGACAAGACAGCCAACCAGGCACCTTTAAAGAGGGAGAGCAGCAGGGCACACCGTGTGTGTGCGCTGTGTGTGTGTGTGTGTGTGAGGGATTAGGTGGGATGGAGAGAATGGAAAGATGGAGCGAGAGAAAGGCGGGAGAGGGAACAACTGTGTTCAGGAGTGATGCCGGTCAGGACGACAACTGTAGCTAGCAGCTTGTATCTCTTCCAATGACTAAGAGTTTTACACTTCTTTTATAAACCGGTGTGCAGACCAATACTGAGACAAATCAAGGGTAAAACTTTAAAGTGGTAGCCTAATCAAATGAATACGCAATATCCATTACATTAAGCCAAATGACACAACAACAACATTGCAATGCAGAAATAATACAAACAATCTCAGCCCTGGGAGAAGAGTTGCTACTACTTATCCTTAACGTTAAGAAAAGTCACTAACGAAAAAAACGTTTGTTCCCCCCACTAAATGTAAATCACAGTGCGGCTGGCTCGCCTGCTCTTTCTCATCGCTAATGATACAAGTGTGTGCTCAGTGTAGAATATCCTAGACTATTTATTGATGATAGGCCCTGCTTTACCGAAGTTGCGAGACATTGCAAGCCATTCCATTGCAAGATACAGCTTTTGATTGCCGATGGATAGGCCTGGTTCACGATTCCAACTGTATGCCTGGTGGCCGACCTGGCTATACTGTGCCCCTCCCTTTTCTCTCTGTCCCTAGCTAGCTCGCTATGAAATATGCAAGTGTTTGTGTTCTCGGAAGTACGGCAACTAATCAGTCTCCTCCGTTCCAAAAATACCTAGCGGAAGATATGTGTTCGTCCTACTAAATGTCTTGGTAAATCACAGTATTTAACGAACTTTAAAGTACTTTTTTAGGAGAGAGTGGTCTGCGCGCAGGCAGCAGCCAGTGAGACGGTGTGCAGGCAGCTCGAGATTATTTGATTGACCATTCTCAGGGCTTGACATTCACTTTTTTAGCCAAGGAGGACCGATTTTTTACCTCTCCAAAATCTCAAGTCACTTGTCCCCCCCCCCCAAAAAAAAACGTTTACACCATAGAGAATCATACAAAACTGTAGGCTACACTCTGCCTACTGCCTTCTTGCATATTCAAGCCTGTCTCAAAATACAACACTGCCCCTTTAAGGCTTCCCTGGAGGATGGTTGGCCACCCTTGGTAGCCTATAAAATATTGCAACTTTACAATTAAAACCAAATAAAAAATAATTCCCTCCAGGGCTCAAAATTAAAGGCGTCCCGTCGTCCTTCGGACAATAAAAAAAATGCATACGGTTCAAAACAGACTCTGGGACAGTTCTGAGAGCAATGAGGCTGATGCAACACATCAGACCGTTTAGCTTAAAATGTTAATAACGTTTTATTTCTTAATATTATAAACTCAAAAATGAACACATGGCTGTAAGCTATTAAAGGCCTACGCACGTATATACCAAAATGCAATTAGCGGGAAAACACCATTCTGAAAAGCACACCGCGAGCGGTTTCGTGTGACAGAGATGATAATCTCCATTAGAAACATAGAAAGAGGGGGAATCTAATAGCAACAACTAGGATGAGTTACTAATATGACTAGGATTATGCCTTTGGCTGCAGAACAATAAAATAACGTTAATTTGAAATTCAGTAGAACATGACAAAAAGGCTGGTTTCAAAGGCATATTAAGTCATTACGATAATTCCCTCAACATTTCTATGACCATTTGATCTGAACGAACCGTGCCTCCAGTATGTTGACAGAATCGAGCCTATAGACGTTAAAGTTAATTATCCTTCATTCCATTTGTCAAACATGACTGGCGTTTAGCCTATATTTATGTAATTAAAAGTCTCATAAAAGTTTGGCTACATTTTATGGCACCTCATGTCAGAATCTGTTTGGACATGAGGCTGTAGCCTATGCCCATCCCCTACACTCTGATGTGTAGGCTTCATTTATGTAGGCCTAAATGAAAAATGGATTTGAATGTTATTCCAATGTTGACCTCTGATCCAATTCTGATCGGAGTAATTGTTTGATAGTGATTTGGGTATATTCATTTTTTTACTTGTTCATTCGGACAACTTACAGTTGAAGTCGGAAGTTTACATACACTTAGGTTGGAATCATTAAAACTCGTTTTTTAACCACTCCACAAATTTCTTGTTAACAAGCTATAGTTTGGGCAAGTCGGTTAGGACATTAATTTGTGCATGACACAAGTAATTCTTCCAACAATTGTTTACAGACAGATTATTTCACTTATAATTCACTGTATCACAATTCCAGTGGGTCAGAAGTTTACAAACACTAAGTTGACTGTGCCTTTAAACAGCTTGGAAAATTCCAGAAAATGATGTCATGGCTTTAGAAGCTTCTGATAGGCTAATTGACATCATTTGAGTCAATTGGAGGTGTACCTGTGGATGTATTTCAAGGCCTACCTTCAAACTCAGTGCCTCTTTGCTTGACATCATGGGAAAATCTAAAGAAATCAGCCAAGACCTCAGAAAACAAATGGTAGACCTCCACAAGTCTGGTTCATCCTTGGAAGCAATTTCCAAACGACTGAAGGTACCACGTTCATCTGTACAAACAATAGTACGCAAGTATAAACACCATGGGACCACGCAGCCGTCATACCGGTCAGGAAGAAGACGTGTTCCGTCTCCTAGAGATGAACGTACTTTGGTGCAAATCAATCCCAGAACAACAGCAAAGGACCTTGTGAAGATGCTGGAGGAAACAGGTACAAAAGTATCTATATCCACAGTAAAAAGAGTCCTATATCGACATAACCTGAAAGGCCGCTCAGCAAGGAAGAAGCCACTGCTCCAAAACCGCCATAAAATAGCAAGACTACGGTTTGCAACTGCACATGGGGATAAAGATCGTACTTTTTGGAGAAATGTCCTTTGGTCTGATTGAACAAAAATAGAACTGTTTGGCCATAATGACCATAGTTATGTTTGGAGGAAAAAGGGGGTGAGGCTTGCAAGCCGAAGAACACCATCCCAACCGTGACGCACGGGGGTGGCAGCATCATGCTGTGGGGGTGCTTTGCTGCAGGAGGGACTGGTGCACTTCACAAAATAGATGGCATCACGAGGAAGGAAAATTATGTGGATATATTGAAGCAACATCTCAAGACATCAGTCAGGAAGTTAAAGCTTGGTCGCAAATTGGTCTTCCAAATGGACAATGACCCCAAGCATAGTTCCAAAGTTGTGGTAAAATGGCTTAAGGACAACAAAGTCAAGGTATTGGAGTGCCCATCACAAAGCCCTGACTTCAATCCTATAGAACATTTGTGGGCAGAACTGAAAAAGCGTGTGCGAGCAAGGAGGCCTACAAACCTGACTCCGTTACACCAGCTCTGTCAGGAGGAATGGGCCAAAATTCTCCCAACTTATTGTGGGAAACTTGTGGAAGGTGTATGTAAACTTCCGACTTCAACTGTAAATCTATATTATTCTTGTCCGACTATTTTTTAGGAGCAAAGCAGGAAGTAAAATATGTGTTAAAATATGTGCTGTGATTAGTTGATTTAACTCAACTGACATTACAAAACATACATTTCATTGCATAAGCCACATGTTAATGTCGAGCCCTGGTTCCGGTCGCCTAGTGATGGACGTTAGTCCCGCTTCAGAAGCAGCATTCCTTTACAGACAAGTAAAATACCTGTTCAGTGGCGCTACAAAACTATCTCCAGAGAAGATTTTGTGTCTGCATTTAAAAAGCCCTTACAGACAAACAAACATGCCGTAGCGAAGGGTGCTTTCAAGGGTATATGACTGCGGTAGATATAACTTCATTGCCCGGCGCTAGCATCATACATACGTAATAGGACCATTATTCTGATGTGGAATTTTATGATTTTTTTTCTTATCTTTTTAACAGAAAACCAGAAAGAAAATTGCAGTTTATACGTTAAGCAAAATTGTCTATTTGTCACATCCCTAGTTGCTACCCCTATCAGGTGGAGGCAAGATGAGGCATGCAGAGGAAAAGCCTGTTGTGAGTAGGGCTGTGACTGTCATGGAATTTTGGATTATGATAATTGGCCCGCCAAATGACCGCGGTCACCGTAATAACGTTCAAATAGCATACATTATTTACTTACACACATTATTTTCTCCTCTCCTCCTGACTACATGTGCTACCATAGAAATAGAATGAATAGAACGGGCGTCCCCATTCAAGTCAATTCTGGCATAATGGGTGGACTGGCGGCCATTGTGAGTGTACCCATAGGAGCAAAGCAGGAAGTAAAATATGTGCTTAAATATGTGCTGTGATTTGTTGATTCAACTCAGCTGACATTAAAAAACATAGATTCCATTGCATGAGCCATATCAGTTAACATAATTTGAATGAACATTCTACATAACAATGGGAATTATTGCATCACAATACCATGCAGCCATTGAGTGTCCCAAGTCAAATTGCCAGGGTTAGAGGTTCCAATCCTGTTCTATTCATTCTATTTCTATGAGTGCTAGTGCTGCATTGTGGGGGGTGTTGCCTAGACTCTTTTGCTACAACACCTTGCTTGTTTCAGCAAGGAGCAACATTATCTCCATGTTACGGCAGAAACGGACTCAACCTCACAAAAATGTTCGGCCGTCCAGTCTTCAGTTCCACAAAACTTTAACGGTTATGATGTTTATTTTATTTTCATGGCGGTATTCATCCATAACCGTCGGTTACACGGTTATAATATGGTAATTGTCCTAGCCCTAGTTGTGAGGCCCCAAGCCAGGAAGCAGTCCCCATCACCCCTGACACATACACTTCCCTTCCTAAACACGAGATGAACAGGGCACAAACATAACAGCTGGGGCTGCTGATTGACATGGAGACACACTTCCGAACAGATAACAGCAGCTAGATACTAGCGTAGCTGCAGGCTTTTCTCTGAGATTAACAGAAGCCAACAAAAAGAGGAAAACTGACTAGTAAAGTAACCAACAAAGGGCATAGCCTACAGTTAAGACAGGCAACAACTTAAAGAAACACCTACAATCAAAGGAGAATGAAACTAACATGGAGGAAATAAAAGAGTGGGCTTGGGCTTGAGAGGCTGAAGATTTTGTCGTCCTCTAGTCTCTGCGATGGTGTCAGGTAACTTTTGCAGAGTACTAACACCACCTCTACTCCTGTACATGGCTCAGGACTCGGCAAGGTCTTGTTATGACTTGTCAGAGAGAGCTAGCAGACTACACTACATGACCAAAAGTATGTGGACACCTGCTCATCGAACATCTCTTTCCAAGATCATGGGCATTAATATGGAGTTGGTCCCCCCTCTGCTGCTATAACAGCCTCCACTCTTCTGGGAAGGCTTTCCACTAGATGTTGGAACATTGCTGCGGGGACTTGCTTCCATTCAGCCACAACAGTATTAGTGAGGTTGGGCACTGATGTTGGGCGGTTAGGCCTGGCTCTCAGTCGGCGTTCCAATTAATCTCAAAGGTGTTCGATGGGGTTGAGGTCAGGGCTCTGTGCAGGCCAGTCAAATTCTTCCACACCAATCAACAAACCATTTCTGCATGGACCTTGCTTTGTGCATGGGGGCATTGTCATGCTTAAACAGGAAAGGGCCTTCCCCAAACTGTTGCCACAAAGTTGGAAGCACAGACTTGTCTAGAATGTCATTGTATGCTGTAGTGTTAACATTTCCCTTCACTGGAAGTAAGGGGCCTAGCCCAAACCATAAAAAACAGTCCCAGACAATTATTTCTCCTCCACCAAACTTTACAGTTGGCACTATGCATTCGGCAGGTAGCGTTCTCCTGGCATCCGCCAAACCCAGATTCGTCCGTCAGACTGCCAGATGGCGAAGCATGATTCACCGCTTCAGAGAATGTGTTTCCACTGCTCCAGAGTCCAATGGCGGCGAGCTTTACACCACTCCAGCCGACACTTGCCAATGCGCATGGTTATCTTACGCTTGTGTGCGGCTGCTCGGCCATGGAAACCCATTTCATGAAGCTCCCGACGAACAGTTATTGTGCTGACGTTGCTTCCAGAGACAGTTTGGAACTCTGTAGACCACTCGGTGGTCCCGTTCTGTGAGCTTGTGTGGCCTACCACATCGCGGCTGACCAGCAATTTGACAAACTGACTTGTTGGAAAGGTAGCATCCTATGACGGTGCCACGTTGATAGTCACTGGGCTCTTCAGTAAGGCCATTCTACTGCCAATGTGTGTCTATGGAGATTGCGTGGCTGTGTGCTAAATTTTTTACACCTGTCAACAACGAGTGTGGCTGAAATAGCCGTATCCACTGATTTGAAGGGGTGTCCACATACTTTTGTATATATAGTGTAGCATTACAAAATAAATCCCCTCTCGTCTGGGTGGGGGAACTTGAGTCTGGGTTGATGGTGGTGAAGCAGAATTAACACTGCATACATGTTTACCTGGTATTACTCATTTTACCCTCTAACCTTGATTGTGGCCATCCAGGTAATGTACCTTACCCTAAAGCAGTGGTGTAGTGAGTGGGGGCTTTACGCAGGTATACGCTCTATACCCACTTTTATTTTTATTCAGTGGGCATTGTGTATTGATGCATATCAAAGTAGTGTAGTGGAGGTATACACTGTATCAATTATGTAGAACAATAGAGAAATAATGCACAAAGTAGCCTACACAAACACAAAGCACGTGAAATACACTGCTCTAAAAAATAAAGGGAACACTGAAACAACACAATGTAACTCCAAGTCAATCACACTTCTGTGAAATCAAACTGTCCACTTAGGAAGCAAAACTGATTGACAATACATTTCACATGCTGTTGTGCAAATGGAATAGACAACAGGTGGAAATTATAGGCAATTAGCAAGACACCCCCAATAAAGGAGTGATTCTGCAGGTGGTGACCACAGACCACTTCTCAGTTCCTATGCTTCCTGGCTGATGTTTTGGTCACTTTTGAATGCTGGCGGTGCTTTCACTCTAGTGGTAGCATGAGACGGAGTCTACAACCCACACAAGTGGCTCAGGTAGTGCAGCTCATCCAGAATGGCACATCAATGCGAGCTGTGGCAAGAAGGTTTGCTGTGTCTGTCAGCGTAGTGTCCAGAGCATGGAGGCGCTACCAGGAGACAGGCCAGTACATCAGGAGACGTGGAGGAGGCCGTAGGAGGGCAACAACACAGCAGCAGGACCGCTACCTCCGCCTTTGTGCAAGGAGTAGCAGGAGGAGCACTGCCAGAGCCCTGCAAAATGACCTCCAGCAGGCCACAAATGTGCATGTGTCTGCTCAAACGGTCAGAAACAGACTCCATGAGGGTGGTATGAGGGCCCGACGTCCACAGGTGGGGTTTGTGCTTATAGCCCAACACCGTGCAGGACGTTTGGCATTTGCCAGAGAACACCAAGATTGGCAAATTCGCCACTGGCGCCCTGTGCTCTTCACAGATGAAAGCAGGTTCACACTGAGCACGTGACAGAGTCTGGAGACGCCGTGGAGAACGTTCTGCTGCCTGCAACATCCTCCAGCATGACCGGTTTGGCGGTGGGTCAGTCATGGTGTGGGGTGGCATTTCTTTGGGGGGCCGCACAGCCCTCCATGTGCTCGCCAGAGGTAGCCTGACTGCCATTAGGTACCGAGATGAGATCCTCAGACCCCTTGTGAGACCATATGCTGGTGCGGTTGGCCATGGGTTCCTCCTAATGCAAGACAATGCTAGACCTCATGTGGCTGGAGTGTGTCAGCAGTTCCTGCAAGAGGAAGGCATTGATGCTATGGACTGGCCCGCCTGTTCCCCAGACCTGAATCCAATTGAGCACATCTGGGACATCATGTCTCGCTCCATCCACCAACGCCACGTTGCACCACAGACTGTCCAGGAGTTGGCGGATGCTTTAGTCCAGGTTTGGGAGGAGATCCCACAGGAGACCATCCGCCACCTCATCAGGAGCATGCCCAGGCGTTGTAGGGAGGTCATACAGGCACGTGGAGGCCACACACACAACTGAGCCTCATTTTGACTTGTTTTAAGGACATTACATTAACGTTTGGATCAGCCTGTAGTGTGGTTTTCCACTTTAATTTTGAGTGTGACTCCAAATCCAGACCTCCATGGGTTGATACATTTGATTTCCATTGATCATTTTTGTGTGATTTTGTTGTCAGCACATTCAACTATGTAAAGAAAAAAGTATGTAATAAGATTATTTCATTCATTCAGATCTAGGATGTGTTATTTTAGTGTTCCCTTTATTTTTTTGAGCGATGTATATTAATGCAAGCCGCCCACATAGCCTAGTTTCGGAGGAATATCTGGGAGCAGTAGGAGCACACAGCTCTCAAATCACAGAAGAACGACATCGGTAGCCAGTACGGTAGGAAAGACGTTCCAACTTATGGTATCTACCAGCTAACTAAGGCAACAAGGAGTATGCAAACCAGGTATTGAAAAAGTCTATGGCCTTACTGAAATCTATGACTTAGTTGAATCTTTGTGATGCGCAATTCGGTCATCATGCGCTGTTTGAATGAACATTTCTAAACCCAAAAAACCTTCCCAATTAAATGTTGACTGCAAAGTAGGCCTACCCCTATGCACCTGTAGTGGTCCTGTATGTTTCAGTTAGTAGAGCATGGCACTTGCAAAGCCAGGATTATGGGTTCAATTCCCGGGGCCACTCATACGTAATTGACATGACTGTAAGTCACTTTGGATCAAAGCGTCTGCTAAACGGCATATATTATATTTTACCTGGCAGAATGATATCATGATGATTTGTATCAAATCAAATCGGGAGGGGATTTGTTTAGCAAATTCTGCATTTTACATTTAAGTCATTTAGCAGACGCTAAATCACATGCACACTGTAGGCCTACATTGTTGTACAGTACAGAAACACCGCTAGCCGAACGCTCTCTTGCTAGGTGGGCAACTGAATTGAAGGGCAACTACACCCTCCCAAAAACATGTATATTTTTCCCAGACCTCAAAAAGGGTCTCCTGATATGGTTTAAGCATTGTTGTGGACTTAGAACATCATATATATATATATTTTTTTTCTTTCTAAAAAAGTGATTTTGAACATGAAACCCCAAAAACTCTAGAAAAATATAATTTTTCACACAGTTCGCCTTTCGCCGGGCGGGCTGTTTGGGACATTTTTGGCAAAATATGAGTATGCCCACTTCTCCAGGCACCGCTATACCACTGCCCTAAAGAAACACGTCTACCAAGATGTCTACTGAAACATGTAGGCCTATAGGCAGTTGGAAAATTGTGTCACCACAGTCTTAGAGATTTTTGGGAGAGCAGCCTGTGCTCACTGCTCACTCTTCCATCAGAATGAAAGGGGGCATTGTCATGTGAAACGGTGGTGCCACCTGTATAGAATAATCACTCTTATAGCGAACCACTGATGCATGGTCATCCCCCTAGGGAAGGAATTCTGGGTCGCACCACTCAATGGATGCCGGGAAATTCAATGGGCTGGAAATCCAAGGAGCGGCTACAGACAGGAAAACACTGAGAAAAAGCTCAGAAAGAGGTCTTTAAATCCCGTCTGGAGACTGAGGTGAACTGATAAGAGTCAAAATCACTCCATTAGGTCAGAGATAACAATGATGGAAATGAAAGAAATTGGCATCGTTTCAGAACACCGCAGGGTGCATATTCTCAGGACAAGAGCTAGCACATCTAGAATCGGTCTAACCTGAGGTGAATTTGAAATGGTAACTCATTCCTCTGACATACCGATTTTCAACTGAACAATCCCTTAAAGCTGCATATGGCCGTATGGTAGAGCCAGAGTTGGGAATGATCTTGGTATGTCCAACCCTCGCAAAATGTATACAACTAAAGGGCCTATTTTACAAATGTTAATCTCAGGATTCTTCTCGTTCAGGTCAGCATATTAATGAATCCACTCTTGAACTGAGATATGGTTTAGAAACTGACGCTGCTACACCCCCCCACACATCCAAAATCTACCCCTAATGCCTCGCTACTTCCTTCTCTGGATGGCTGCAGAGAAGACTGACATCAATATCCAACCTTAACGCAGCTGTGTTTTCCGCTCTGGAAGGCTGCAGTCTAAATAAAAACAAAGCTGCCCGATTGACTACTCCCGAGCTCAAAAAATGAATCTACTAATATTGGGCTTTGCTGTTTTAGTGGAGGGTGATAATGTAGACTTGAGCAATAAGGGCCTGGTGAATGGACAACACAAAGGGGTATAAATTAAAGTACAACCGAACACCCTCACTACGTCTCTCACACAGCCTTGGAAGGAGCTCTTCACTGCAGCCCTGCTGCCTCTAAAGTCAGAGTGATGTGGTATGTCATGTGTCTCATCTCTCCCTTTCACCCCCCTCCTTCCATCGTGCTCTCTCTCTCTCCCCCTGCCTTGGCCCAGATCCATGACCCTCCTGGGGCCCCTCCTTGCAGGCAGCCCTCTCCGTGCTGCAGGCAGCCCTCTCCCAGTGTCGGCGCCCTGACCAACATGCCTTTCAAGGCCTGCTAGACTGCAGGGCAGACTTTCTGGCTCCACTGCCATTGTTTGCTTGGCTGATTTGCGCCTCATCCCGGGAGTGGATTAGCATAAGAATACCCATCCACACGGAGCTGCGGCCTCCAACCCACACCCTCTCCTCTCCCTCCTCATCCTTGACTTCTTCATTTTCCACTCGACTCCCTGAGCCACACTCTTCAGTGCTGAGTTTCCACCCGAGACTTACCCCAGTGTTTTACCCAAAAGGCTCAGACTTTTCTGTTTCCATCTCCAAGGCCTGGTCACTGTTACTTTTCAACCGTCATTTATATAATAATGGCTAACTTTGAGCATGGGTTAACATCCTTCTATGGTTAACACCTGGGCTGCAGCACTGGGAGTCTGGGCTGCATCATGTTAGCTCCCCTACACTTCAATAATGCAACACGGCATGTAGAAATGTTGAAACTGTTCATTACTATTCGCAAAACAATGCCCGTACAAGCTAGAATACTTTTCAATGCGAGAAGATACCGGTAGCTTCCAGCTTTGTAGGTTAACTTTTCTTGCTAGCTGACAGCTAAAGCTAACATCAATTCACTACCGTTGTACTTTGTGATAATATGCCAACCATAATGCAAATATACTGATTTCAAGGCTGATTACCACCTAAACCTTTTCATTCACTTTTCTGCCCCCCCATATGTGATGAGTCAAAAGAGATTATTGCAAAAAGGGGCAATGCAGATATTCCTGGTAACTATTGGTTAAATATTTAACTAACTATTTAGCAGTCTTCTAGCTTTGGGTAGAAGCTGTTCAAGGTCCTGTTGGTTCCAGACTTGGTCCTGTGGAACAGCTTGCCATGCAGTAGAAAGAACAGTCTATGACTAATTTTAGGGCCTTCCTCTGATACCGCCTGGTATAGAGGTCCTGGATGTCAGGGAGCTCTGCCCCAGCGATGTACTGGGCTGTACGCACTACCCTCTGTAGCGACTTGCGGCCGGATTCCAAGCAGTTGCCATACCAAGCGGTGATGCAGCCAGCCAGTCAAGATGCTCTCAATGGTGCAACTGTTTAACTTTTTGAGGATCTGAGGGCAGATGCCAAATCTTTTCAGCTTCCTGAGAGGGAAGAGACGTTGTCGTGCCCTCTCCACGACTGTGTTGATGTGTGTGCTGGCACTAAGACCGCACTCAATGAGCTGCATAAGGCCATAATCAAACAGGAAAACGCTCATCCAGAGGCGGCGCTCCTAGTGGCCGGGGACTTTAATGCTGGGAAACTTATATCAGTTGTACCGAATTTCTACCAGCATGTTAAATATGCAACCAGATGGAGGAAAAAAAACAACTCTAGACCACCTTTACTCCACACACAGAGATGTGTACAAAGCTCACCCTCGCCCTCCATTTGGCAAATCTGACCATCATTCTTCCCTCCTGATTCCTGCTTACAAGCAAAAACTAAAGCAGGAAGCACCAATGACTCGGTCAATAAAGAAGTGGTCAGATGACGCAGATGCTAACCTACAGGACTGTTTTGCTAGCACAGATTGGAATTTGTTCCGGGATTCTTCCGATGGCATTGAGGAGCACACATCATCAGTCACTGGCTTCATCAATAAGTGCATTGATGACGTCGTCAACACAGTGACCGTACGTACATATCCCAACCAAAAGCCATGGATTACAGGTAACATCTGCACTGAGCTAAAGGGTAGAGCTGCCGCTTTCAAGGAGCGGGACTCTAACCCGGAAGCTTATAAGAAGTACCGCTATTCCCTCCAACTAACTATCAAACAGGGAAAGCGTCAATACAGGACTAAGATTTAATCGTACTACACCGGCTCTGATGCTCGTTGGATGTGGCAGGGCTTGCAAACTATTACAGACTACAAAGGGAAGCACAGACGTGAGCTGCCCAGTGACACGAGCCTACCAGACAAGCTCAATTACTTCTATGCTCGCTTCGAGGCAAGCAACATTGAAACATACATGAGAGCATCAGCTGTTCCGGATGACTGTGTGATCACGCTCTCCATAGCCGATGTGACTAAGACCTTTAAACAGGTCAACATTCACAAGGCCGCAGGGCCAGACGGATTACCAGGACGTGTACTCCGAGCATGCGCTGACCAACTTGCAAGTGTCTTCACTGACATTTTCAACCTGTCCCTGACTGAGTCTGTAATACCAACATGTTTCAAGCAGACCACCATAGTCCCTGTGCCCAAAAACACAAAGGTAACATGCCTAAATGACTACAGACCCGTAGCACTCACGTCTGTAGCCATGAAATGCTTTGAAAGAATGGTCATGGTTCACATCAACACCATTATCCCAGAAACCCTAGACCCACTCCAATTGGCATACCGTCCCAACAGATCCACAGATGATGCAATCTCTATTGCACTCCACACTGCCCTTTCCCACCTGGACAAAAGGAACACCTATGTGAGAATGCTATTCATTGACTACAGCTCAGCGTTCAACACCATAGTGCCCTGGGACTAAACACCTCCCTCGGCAACTGGATCCTGGACTTCCTGACGGGCAGCCCCAAGGTGGTAAGGGTAGGTGACAACACATTTGTCACGCTGATAGTTCCTTAGTGATGTGGACACCGAGAAATTGAAGATCTCGACATGTCCCACAACAGTCCTGTTGATGTGGATGGGGGCGTACTCGGCACTCCGTTTCCTTTAGTCCACGATCAGCTCCTTTGTCTTGCTGACGTTGAGGGAGAGGTTGTTGTCCTGGCACCACACTGCCAGGTCTGTGACCTCCTCCCTGTAGGCTGTCTCATTATCGTCTGTGATCAGGCCTACTACCGCCGTGTCATCTGCAAACTTTATGATGGTGTTGGGGTCGAGCGCAGCCACGCAGTCATGGGTGAAAAGGGAGTACAGGAGGGGACTAGGCACGCTCCCATGAGGGGCCCACGTGTTGAGGTTCACGTGGCGGATGTGTTGTTGCCTACCATCACCACGTGGGGGCAGCCCATCAGGAAGTCCAGGATCATCAGTAAGTCCATGGAGGTGTTTAATCCCAGGGACAGCATCATGCTGTGGGGATGTTGTTCAGCGGCAGGGACTGGGAGACTAGTCAGGATCGAGGCAAAGGTGAACGGAGCAAAGTACAGAGAGATCCTTGCTCCAGAAATAAACCTGCTCAACAGGACAACGACCCTAAGCACACAGCCAAGACAACGCAGGAGTGGCTTCGGGACAAGTCTCTGAATGTCCTTGAGTGGCCCAGCCAGAGCCCGGACTTGAACCCGATTGAACATCTCTGGAGAGAACTGAAAATAGCTGTGCAGAAACGCTCCCCATTCAACCTGACAGAGCTTGAGAGGATCTGCAAAGAAGAATGGGAGAAACTCCCCAAATACAGGTGTGCCAAGCTTGTAGCGTCATACCCAAGAAGACTCAAATCACTGCCAAAGGTGCTTCAATAAAGTACTGAGTAAAGGGTCTGAATCCTTATGTAAATGTGATTTCAGATTTATTTTATTTTTTATTAGCAAACATTTCTAAAAACCTGTTTTTGTTTGTCATTATGGGGTATTGTGTGTAGATCGATGAGGGAAAAAAAACAATTGAATCAATTTTAGAATAAGGCTGTAACGTAACAAAATGTGGTAAGGCACTAATATATATACAGTGGGGAAAAAAGTATTTAGTCAGCCACCAATTGTGCAAGTTCTCCCACTTAAAAAGATGAGAGGGCCTGTAATTTTCATCATAGGTACACGTCAACTATGACAGACAAATTGAGGAAAAAAAATCCAGAAAATCACATTGTAGGATTTTTTATGAATTTATTTGCAAATTATGGTGGAAAATAAGTATTTGGTCACCTACAAACAAGCAAGATTTCTGGCTCTCACAGACCTGTAACTTCTTCTTTAAGAGGCTCCTCTGTCATCCACTCATTACCTGTATTAATGGCACCTGTTTGAACTTGTTATCAGTATAAAAAACACCTGTCCACAACCTCAAACAGCCACACTCCAAACTCCACTATGGCCAAGACCAAAGAGCTGTCAAAGGACACCAGAAACAAAATTGTAGACCTGCACCAGGCTGGGAAGACTGAATCTGCAATAGGTAAGCAGCTTGGTTTGAAGAAATCAACTGTGGGAGCAATTATTAGGAAATGGAAGACATACAAGACCACTGATAATCTCCCTCGATCTGGGGCTCCACGCAAGATCTCACCCCGTGGGGTCAAAATGATCACAAGAACGGTGAGCAAAAATCCCAGAACCACACGGGGGGACCTAGTGAATGACCTGCAGAGAGCTGGGACCAAAGTAACAAAGCCTACCATCAGTAACACACTACGTCGCCAGGGACTCAAATCCTGCAGTGCCAGACGTGTCCCCCTGCTTAAGCCAGTACATGTCCAGGCCCGTCTGAAGTTTGCTAGAGTGCATTTGGATGATCCAGAAGAGGATTGGGAGAATGTCATATGGTCAGATGAAACCAAAATATAACTTTTTGGTAAAAACTCAACTCGTCGTGTTTGGAGGACAAATAATGCTGAGTTGCATCCAAAGAACACCATACCTACTGTGAAGCATGGGGATGGAAACATCATGCTTTGGGGCTGTTTTTCTGCAAAGGGACCAGGATGACTGATCCGTGTAAAGGAAAGAATGAATGGAGCGATGTATCGTGAGATTTTTTGTGAAAACCTCCTTCCATCAGCAAGGGCATTGAAGATGAAACGTGGCTGGGTCTTTCAGCATGACAATGATCCCGAACACACCGCCCGGGCAACGAAGGAGTGGCTTCGTAAGAAGCATTTCAAGGTCCTGGAGTAGCCTAGCCAGTCTCCAGATCTCAACCCCATAGAAAATCTTTGGAGGGAGTTGAAAGTCTGTGTTGCCCAGCGACAGCCCCAAAACATCACTGCATGGAGGAATGGGCCAAAATACCAGCAACAGTGTGTGAAAACCTTGTGAAGACTTAATGAAAACGTTTGACCTGTGTCATTGTCAACAAAGGGTATATAACAAAGTATTGAGAAACTTTTGTTATTGACCAAATACTTATTTTCCACCATAATTTGCAAATAAATTCATAAAAAATCCTACAATGTGATTTTCTGGAGAAAAAAAAATCTCATTTTGTCTGTCATAGTAGACGTGTCTCTATGATGAAAATTACAGGCCTCTCTCATCTTTTTAAGTGGGAGAACTTGCACAATTGGTGGCTGACTAAATACTTATTTTCCCCACTGTATATATATATATATATATATATATATATATATATACAGTGAGGGAAAAAAGTATTTGATCCCCTGCTGATTTTGTACGTTTGCCCACTGACAAAGACATGATCAGTCTATAATTTGAATGGTAGGTTTATTTGAACAGTGAGAGACAGAATAACAACAAAAAAATCCAGAACAAAACGTAACGCATGTCAAAAATGTTATGAATTGATATGCATTTTAATGAGGGAAATAAGTATTTGACCCCTCTATAAAAACATGACTTAGTACTTGGTGGCAAAACCCTTGTTGGCAATCACAGAGGTCAGACGTTTCTTGTAGTTGCTCACCAGGTTTGCAAACATCTCAGGAGGGATTTTGTTCCACTCCCCTTTGCAGATCTTCTCCTAGTCATTAAGATTGAGGCTGACGTTTGGCAACTCGAACCTTCAGCTCCCTCCACAGATTTTCTATGGGATTAAAGGTCTGGAGACTGGCTAGGCCACTCCAGGACCTTAATGTGCTTCTTCTTGAGCCACTCCTTTGTTGCCTTGGCCATGTGTTTTGGGTCATTGTCATGCTGGAATATCCATCCACGACCCATTTTCAATGCCCTGGCTGAGGGAAGGAGGTTCTCACCCAAGATTTGACGGTACATGGCCCCGTCCATCGTCCCTTTGATGCGGTGAAGTTGTCCTGTCCCCTTAGCAGAAAAACACCCCCAAAGCATAATGTTTCCACCTCCATGTTTGACGGTGGGGATGGTGTTCTTGGGGTCATAGGCAGCATTCCTCCTCCTCCAAACACGGCGAGTTGAGTAGATGCCAAAGAGCTCGATTTTGGTCTCATCTGACCACAACACTTCCACCCAGTTCTCCTCTGAATCATTCAGATGTTCATTGGCAAACTTCAGACGGGCCTGTATATGTGCTTTCTTGAGCAGGGGGATTTCAGTCCTTCACGGCGTAGTGTGTTACCAATTGTTTTCTTGGTGACTATGGTCCCAGCTGCCTTGAGATCATTGACAAGATCCCCCTGTGTAGTTCTGGGCTGATTCCTCACCGTTCTCATGATCACTGCAACTCCACGAGGTGAGATCTTGCATGGAGCCTCAGGCCGAGGGAGTTATTTTGTGTTTTTCCATTTGCGAATAATCGCACCAACTGTTGTCACCTTCTCACCAAGCTGCTTGGCGATGGTCTTGTAGCCCATTCCAGCCTTGTGTAGGTCTACAATCTTGTCCTTGACATCCTTGGAAAGCTCTTTGGTCTTGGCCATGGTGGAGAGTTTGGAATCTGATTGATTGATTGCTTCTGTGGACAGGTGTCTTTTATACAGGTAACAAGGTGAGATTAGGAGCACTCCCTTTAAGAGTGTGCTCCTAATCTCAGCTCGTTACCTGTATAAAAGACACCTGGGAGCCAGAAATCTTTCTGATTGAGAAGGGGTCAAATACTTATTTCCCTCATTAAAATGCAAATCAATTTAACATTTTTGACATACGTTTTTCTGTTTTTTTTTGCTGTTATTCTGTCTCTCACTGTTCAAATAAACCTACCATTAAAATTATAGACTGATCATTTCTTTGTCAGTGGGCAAACGTACAAAATCAGCAGAGGATCAAATACTTTTTTTCCCCTCACTGTGTGTGTGTGTGTGTGTGTGTGTGTGTGTGTGTGTGTGTGTGTGTGTGTGTGTGTGTGTGTGTGTGTGTGTGTGTGTGTGTGTGTGTGTGTGTGTGTGTGTGTGTGTGTATATATATATATATATATATATATATATATATATATATATACATATATATATACATACACATACACACACACACACACAGTACCAGTCAAAAGTTTGGACACACCTACTCATTCAAGGGTTTTTCTTTATTTTTTTCTACATTGTAGAATAATAGTGAAGACATCAAAACTATGAAATAACACATATGGCATCATGTAGTAACCAAAAAAAAGTGTTAAACAAATCAAAATATATTTTTGATTCTTCAAAGTAGCCACCCTTTGCCTTGATGACAGCTTTGCACACTTTTGGCAATCTCTCAACCAGCTTCACCTGAAATGCTTTTCCAGTTCCCACATATGCTGAGCATTTGTTGGCTGCTTTTCCTTCACTCTGCGGTCCAACTCATCCCAAACCATCTCAATTGGGTTGAGGTCGGGGGATTGTGGAGGCCAGGTCATCTGATGCAGCACTCCATCACTCTCCTCCTTGGTCAAATAGCCCTTACACAGCCTGGAGGTGTGTTGGGTCATTGTCCTGTTGAAAAACAAATTATAGTCCCACTAAGCGCAAACCAGATGGGATGGCATAGCACTGCAGTATGCTGTGGTAGCCATGCTGGTTAAGTGTGCCTTGAATTCTAAATAAATCACAGACAATGTCACCAGCCAAGCACCCTCACACCTCCTCCTCCATAATTCATGGTGGGAACCACACACGCGGAGATCATCCGTTCACCTACTCTGTGTCTCACAAAGACACGGCGGTTGGAACCAAAAATCTCAAATTTGGACTCATCAGATCAAAAGGACAGATTTCCACCGGTCTAATATCCATTGCTCATGTTTCTTGGCCCAAGCAAGTCTCTTCTTCTTATTGGTGTCCTTTAGTAGTGGGTTCTTTGCAGCAATTTGACCATGAAGACCTGATTCACGCAGTCTCCTCTGAACAGTTCATGTTGAGACGTGTCTGTTACTTGAACTCTGTGAAGCATTTATTTAGCCTGCAATTTCTGAGGCTGGTAACTCTAATGAACTTATCCTCTGCAGCAGATGTAACTCTGGGGCTTTCTTTCCTGTGGCGGTCCTCATGAGAGCCAGGTTCATCATAGCGCTTGATGGTTTTTGCGACTGCACTTGAAGAAACGTTCAAAGTTCTTAACATTTTCTGGATGGACTGACCTTCATGTCTTAAAAGTAATGATGGACTGTAATTTCTCTTTGCTTATTTGAACTGTTCTTGCCATAATATAGACTTGGTCTTTTACCAAATAGGGCTATCTTCTGTATACCACCCCTACATTGTCACAACACAACTTATTGGTTCAAACGCATTAAGAAGGAAAATACATTCCACAAATTACCTTTTATGAAGGCACACCTGTTAATTGAAATGCATTCCAGGTGACTACATCATGAAGCTGGTTGAGAGAATGCCAAGAGTGTGCAAAGCTGTCAACAAGGCAAAGTGTAGCTACTTTGAAGAATCTCAAATATAACATATATTTTGATTTGTTGAACACATTTTTGATTCTACAAAAAATAAAGAATAAAGAAAAACCCTGGAATGAGTAAGTGTCCAAACTTTTGACATACATATATATTATTTTCTGTTTTTTTTTGGGGGGGTTGTCAGATTTTGTCCCTAGCAAATTTCTCCTTCAAAGTTTTGGGCTTGTAGGAAAAGTCTTAATATAAGAATTAGGTTGCCATTAGGTTGCCATTAGGACAAACTGAATTGCATTCATGGAAGACTGGCTTGAATTGTGAGGATGACCTAGAGCTGGGTTATATGGACAAACATCCATATCGCAATAAATTGCCTGAATTGATGCGATAATGATAAATAGAACGATACGTTTATAACTTTAATGTGCAACAAAAAAAACATTGTATCTATTAAATTACTACTGGTTTGATGTCTGTAGTCATTAATTGTCCCATTAACAAGCAGCCGTATTAGCAAACTCATTTCATTTAAAAACTTCACATTTCTCTAGTATATGCCACTTATCGTAATGAACGATATCAGCAAAATGCCCGCGATAAGTGATCGGTATGGTCGATCATTTTCGGTTCATTGTCCCAGTTCTAGGATGACCACACCATTTATTTCCATCAGACAAATCTATTGGTTTTCTACCCAAACTTGCAAAGGAAATGTTGTGATCTATGTAATAAACATAAGAGACCAGGAAAATATATCAAAGATTGTGGCAGTATAGCGGCAACAGTGGCATCTAGTGGTCAAAATATGGCACTTTCACACTACTTTAAGGTAAATAATGCAAGCAGCTTCAAATGACAAATTCTCTCAACATGGGAAAAAAATGATTCACAGGGAATCCTCTGCATTGTATGGAGAAGCAATACTCCACGCCACAGCTTCATACTACTTGTCAAACATAGAGAACTGATACTGTATACTGGGTCTTGAGGTGGGATTGGCATGGGGTGTGGGTGGCTTTTACATTTTTTGGGGGGACTCCTCAGGTCTTACTCATTGGTAGGAAGAAGTTTGGTTCAAATCGGATGTTGATTACTATATTTATTGAATACTATCTGAATACTATAAATGAATTAGCGTAATTTCTCAGATCCAATTATATTTAAACAAAATAATGTTTCAGGAACGCTAATCATATCTGTCACTAACTACAGAAATGATTTCAGAACAATCTGTGATGGTGGGTGTCCTCGTGCTTTTTGTGGAACGACACGTGCTAATGGTTTTCACAGACAAAGTAAAATCATACAAAATTACTTTGCTCGTGATGGACGCCCCTCATGTGGCACACCGGTTGGGAAGCGCTGGTCTATAGTCCGCTACGAGAGAGAGGCCTCAACTGTGATCTGCTGGTGTCACAACTGGCATGACCCATTTCACGCAGCCAGTGAATGTGAAGAACAGGGAGATGCAGAGGATTTTTCACTCTGAAGAGAGGCTAGGTAATGTTAAAACAAAAACATAACACTCCAAGGAAACACTGAGGTGAGAAGATGTGCTGTTGAATAGAGTCCTCCCTCTCTCTGGAGTGGAAGGTTTGTGAACGGAGCCAGTGTTCCTGACTCTGTGACCAGGCCTCCCAGGATCTGAGGTTACCCTCCACAGACACAGTCAATTACTGCAACCACGGCTTATGGAGTCTCTAATAGGCATGCTTACACACACAAAGACTGACACATATGCCACAGTCCACACGCATAGGACACCCATGGAAGAGTAGGCTACCCTCTGATCAAACCACACTGTACAGGGTAGTTTACAGCATGGTTTCGCATGATATTAGGGTTGCCTGTGATCTTGATAATACCTCCTGAAATCTACTGAACACCCTCTGATCTAAACAGTGTTGGCGCCCCTGTTGAAACAGAGGTCCTCTTCAAGAAGGCTAATTGAAAAATGTCATGCAGGCCAATTGAAAACCACTATTCTTTAATTGATTTTCCTTTGACAGGCTCTGCTCCGGCAAGGTGCCCACTATCACTCAAATTTCCATGAGCGCTTTGAGGAGCTGAGATTTTCTGCTTGTTTATTTTCCATTACATGCTCACACATTCCACTAGCAGGGGAGGAGATGAGGGGAGGGGAGGGGAGGCAGGGGAGGAGAGGAGGGGAGGAGAGGAGAGGCAGGGTGCTGATAAGAGCTGGGGCCAGGCAGCGCTCCAGAACAGCAATCCTCCTGAGAGAAACCATCCACCCTGAGACACAGGTTGAATCCCAAATCACATCCTTCCCCTCACCCCTCCATTTGCACGTTCACGCATGCCACTGCCATTTGCTATAGTGTCCCAAAGCTGAGTGAGTGAAAATGATTGATGGTGTAGGGGCTAATTAGTCTCTCGATAGCCACTTTGACCGAGCCAGCACAGATGCAGGTTTCAGAGCAAAGTGCTATCCCAACATGAACGGCGATATGTTTGGAGCCACGTGCATTTGTTTGTCTGATTTCGAGACTTGACACATGTAACAGATGAAATACCTCCCAAATAAAAAAAAAGGTACTGAGGTTTAAAAAACAGTGTGTATTTGATCATTAGAATTTCATACTCATTGTATCATTTGAAAGTTCAAGTCACGAGTGTCCCCCGCAGTTGATGGGTTTATTGATCCCCTTGCCACTCTCTGGAAGCCACCCTCTGAGTTTCGTTAGCAACATGTGACAACGGAGGGCCCTCCGGGCAAGTTGGTAGGTGCGAGGGGGTGGTTTGGGATTCACTGACAGATCCTCCCTCACAGAGGATGGTATGAAATAAGGCTTTGTCAGGACTAGGGATGCAAATTTCGGTCAATTTCTCTGCCGACTAACCAACCCTCATTAACCGGTCCACAATTTTTTTTTCTCCAAACAGTTAAATGACGTGACCAACAAAAAACTATGCATGCAAGGAACGGACAATGAAAGCAAGCCTATCATCTTACAGTCAAAAGACTATGGCCTATTATTGAATATGCAACTGCTTTAATGAAGCAACTAATAAAACCTCATCTTCAAACATTTGCCAAAATACAATTGGTGGGAAAACACAGTTCTAAACAGCACTCCTAATGCAAGTGGTTCCATATGTGACAGATGAAAATCTCTGTTAGAAACGTAGAAAGAGGGGGACTCTAATAGCAACAACTAGGATGGGTTGCTAATATACAGTGCCCTCCACTATTATTGGCACCCCTGTTTAAGATGTGGTCGAGGACTTCCAAAAATTCTCATTTTTTTTAAACAACATAGAACCCAAATGCAAAAAAAAGAGAAAAATCCAACCTTTTATTTAAGTACATTACTTTGGTGGTAAAAAAAAAAAATCACACATTTAGAAAAAAATAAACTTGAAATCATGTGTCCCACAATTATTGGCACCCCTAACAATTCCGCTGAACATTTTCATAGATTTTTTTAAAATATATTTTTCTGTAGTTGCTAAAGTTGGTCAGGGTATCTAGGAACTTTTAATTAGTAATTCATGACTTCCTGTTTCCCTGGGGTATAGATATGACGTGACACAGAGGCCTAATTCTCTTACCCATTTGTCAACACGGCAAAGACAAGAGAACACACCATTCAAGTAAGGCAGATGTGTCGACCTTCATAAGTCAGGCAATGGCTACAAGAAAATAGCCACTCGCCTTAACTTGCCCGTATCTACAGTCAGAGGAATCATTAAGAAGTTTAAAACAACTGGAACAGTGACAAACAAGGCTGGAAGAGGTCCCAAGTTTATCTTGCCACAACGCACAGTGAGGAGGATGGTAAGAGAAGTAAAAAAAAGTCCTAAGCTCACTGTCACAGAATTGCATCAAAGAGAAGCATCTTGGGGTCACAAAGTCTCCAAAACAACCATCAGACGCTCTCTACATGCCAACAAGCTGTTTGGGAGGCATGCAAGGAAAAAGCCTTTTCTCACTAACACTCACAAACGTAAACGTCTGGAGTTTGCTAAGCGGCACTGGGACTTCAACTGGGATCGTGTGCTTTGGTCAGATGAGACTAAGATTGAGCTTTTTGGCAACAAACACTAAGTGGGTCTGGCGTAAAACAAAAGATGAGTATGCCGAAAAGCACCTCATGCCCACCGTGAAGTATGGTGGAGGATCTGTGATGCTGTGGGCCTGTTTCTCTTCCAAAGGCCCTGGGAACCTTGTTAGGGTGCATGGCATTATGAACGCTTTGAACTACCAGGACATTTTAAATAAAAACCTGATGGCCTCTGCCAGAAAGCTGAAGATGGGTCGTCATTGGGTCTTTCAGCAGGATAATGATCCAAAACATGTGGCAAAATCTACACAAAAATGGTTCAGCAGTCACAAACTCAAGGTCCTCCCATGGCCATCTCAGTCCCCAGACCTCAACCCAATCGAAAACCTGTTGGGCGAGCTAAAGAGGAGAGTGCATAAGAGAGGACCCAGGACACTGGATGATCTAGAAAGATTGTGCAAAGAAGAATGGTCAAAGATCCCTCTCTCTGTGTTCTCCAATCTTGTGAAAAGTTATAGGAGGAGATTAAGTGCTGTCTTGTTGGCAAAAGGGGGTTGTACAAAGTATTAACATCAGGGGTGCCAATAATTGTGGGACACATGATTTCAAGTTTTTTTTTTCTAAATGTGTGATTTTTTTTTTTTACACCAAAGTAATGTACTTAAATAAAAGGTTGGATTTTTCTCTTTTTTTGCATTTGGGTTCTATGTTGTTTAAAAAAAAAGGAGAATTTTTGGAAGTCCTCGACCACATCTTAAACAGGGGTGCCAATAATTGTGGAGGGCACTGTATATCCATGACTAAGATTGTGCCTTTGTTTTCTGGACAACAAAATACAGTTGGTATGAAAACCAATAGAACAGGAGAGAAATGCAACCTTAATGGCATGAGGAAGTCTTCATAAAATAATTGAAGCAAGGTAAGACATTCCTCATTAATTGAAGTCAATCGTTCAGGTTTCAAACAATTACACTGCCTCATTGTAAAGTGTGCCTACCGTTGACTATAGCCTATGCATTCCAATGGCGAATGGGAGACGCGCTTTAATTACGAGTTGAGAAATAAAAAAATTGCTCTTTTCAATCTTGGCCATCAAAACAGTTTAACACGTGATTGCATTTAGAATTGTTATTTGTTGCGCAATGACTGTGCTTATAAAAGCATGTTTCACTCCTGTACCAGCTGCTCTCCCGTTGTCTGACAGGTAAAATCGGCCATTCCGCTCCTCAAACTAGGCTCTGTATTCTGTGCGCGTGTGAGAAGATACATGACGACTAACAAAAATACACAGGGGCCAATTTAAATTATCCACTAACATACAGTGAGGGAAAAAAGTATTTGATCCCCTGCTGATTTTGTACGGTTGCCCACTGACAAAGACATGATCAGTCTATAATTTTAATGGTAGGTTTATTTGAACAGTGAGAGACAGAATAACAACAAAAAAATCCAGAAAAACGCATGTCAAAAATGTTATAAATTGATCTGCATTTTAATGAGGGAAATAAGTATTTGACCCCTTCTCAATCAGAAAGATTTCTGGCTCCCAGGTGTCTTTTATGCAGGTAACGAGCTGAGGTTAGGAGCACACTCTTAAAGGGAGTGCTCCTAATCTCGCTCTTTGGCATCAACTCAACTCGCCGTGTTTGGAGGAGGAGGAATGCTGCCTATGACCCCAAGAACACCATCCCCACCGTCAAACATTATGCTTTGGGGGTGTTTTTCCGCTAATGGGACAGGACAACTTCACCGCATCAAAGGGACGATGGAGAACCTCCTTCCCTCAGCCAGGGCATTGAAAATGGGTCGTGGATGGGTATTCCAGCATGACAATGATCCAAAACACACAGCCAAGGCAACAAAGGAGTGGCTCAAGAAGAAGCACATTAAGGTCCTGGAGTAGCCTAGCCAGTCTCCAGACCTTAATCCCATAGAAAATCTGTGGAGGGAGCTGAAGGTTTGAGTTGCCAAACATCAGCCTCGAAACCTTAATGACTTGGAGAAGATCTGCAAAGAGGAGTGGGACAAAATCCCGCCTGAGATGTGTGCAAACCTGGTGGCCAACTACAAGAAACGTCTGACCTCTGTGATTGCCAACAAGGGTTTTGCCACCAAGTACTAAGTCATGTTTTGCAGAGGGGTCAAATACTTATTTCCCTCATTAAAATGCAAATCAATTTATAACATTTTCGACATGCATTTTTCTGGATTTTTTGTTGTTATTCTGTCTCTCACTGTTATCATTAAAATTATAGACTGATCATGTCTTTGTCAATGGGCAAACGTACAAAATCAGCAGGGGATCAAATACTTTTTTTCCCCTCACTGTATGCAAATTAACCTATAGACTGATAAGCATGACCGGTCAAATGTATTTTGGGAGGCTAACTGATTAACATCCCTAGTCAGGACAACAGGATCTGCTAGTAGCTACTGTACGGCAGACAGCATCTCTCCGGCTGTCAATCGACCTGACCTTGAAGTTGGGAGGATGAGGGCAGGAGGGGCAAGTGACGCGTTTTATTAGGACAACGTTTGGAATAATGGGTATAGGCCTAGCAGTTCAGTGGTTTGAACTGACCACACGTAGGCTTCATCCTTAACACTGACAGACTGGTTTGGCATTCCAAGATGTAACTCATCTATCTACCAGACCACAGAAGTAAAATAAAAAACACACCTAGCCTTGACTGTAGCTGCCAGGTTTTAAATATTTTGTGTGTTAGCTGTACATTCAGGTAACTGCCAAAATAAAGGAAACACCAACATAAAGTATCTTAATAGGGCGTTGGGCCACCACGAGCCAGAACAGCTTCAATGCACCTTGGCATAGATTCTACAAGTGTCTGGAACTCTATTGGAGGGATGCGACACCATTCTTGCACAATAAATACCATCATTTGGTGTTTTGTTGATGGGAAACGCTCGCTCCAGAATTTCCCATAAGTGTTCAATTGGGTTGAGATCTGGTGACAGACACACACAAACACAGACTTTAACCCCCCTATGCTCCTTTGAGATCCCTCTTTCAAAGTAACTGAGATCTCTTCTTCTAGCCATGGTAGCCAAAATAATGGGCAACTGGGCATTTGTATACATACATGACCCTAGGCATGATGGTATGTTAATTGCTTAATTAACTCAGGACCCATACCTGTGTGTTTCAATATATTTTGTATCCCTCATTTACCTCAAGCGATTCCTGTATTTTGGCAGTTACCTGTATGCCCCCTCCTTTTTTCTTATGCATCTAGAACTGTGCTGGATTAGAAATCTGCTGACACAAACCAGAACAATGGAGCGAGGCCGAAAGGCTCACAACTGCACAGAGCGAAGGTTGGCTAATCTGTCGGGATAACTGCTAGCTTCTTCCGTCAATAAGCCAGGAGTCACACAGTTAGGCTACTTCTGGAATTTACGGTCCAGTGGGAGTGCAAGCTTCCCATAAAACAAGCCTCACTGTATCCCTGTCAACAGGACCCCTCCCCCTCTTCCAGAGACTAGCCCCGTGTCACCCTCAACCACTACCTCTATAAGGAGAGAAGATCCCGGTTGCTTTCTTAAGGTCACACCACTCTTCAGTCTATGAGTGATGATTCAGGGGCAAAAGTTGGACACAAAAGTAGACCGGCACAAATTGGGAAACTCACCAGCTCACCTTAAGTTGTGTTTAAAAGTGAGGACGTGAAATACATTGGGTTCAACATCCTCTGTGGACATATGGTAGCAATTTGCTCGAGTAGACTCCCTGACTGTGAAGGTCTGCCGGCGGAGCGCGCAAACTCAGTCTCAGTGCGTGTTTTTTTTCACCCCCCCAAAAAAAACAGAAGACAGAACATATATGCCACCGATCAGTTCATTGTTGTCTCATCTTTTATACATGTTTAAACTGTGAACTAAGATGATGACTTAATGACAGCGAGATACCTCTTAATAAAATAACAAATTGAGAACCCCCCCCCCCACCAAAAATAATAAACATTCTAGATTTTTTCTAAAGGCGGGAGTCACTCCACCCATGGAAACTCACAGATGAGTCAACCTCCAGGAGCATGTGCAATCAGGCCCTTTCCTGCTCTTATTCCTCCAGTTATTAATCACATCAGCAGACAGCTCCAATGACCCTCTCTGCGCCTGCAATTAAGAGCCGGGTAACCACCTGATTGGCCAGCTCTGTCTGCCGGGAGAGGTCAGGGTTTAATCTCCTCAGAGGGGGGAGGGGTATAATCAGGTTGTGGTAATCAGCAGTGCCCTCCGCAGAGAAACAAACATTTGTTAGGCTAAAGAAAAAGGCTTGGAGATGGAATCCAAACAGAGATGCATTCACCAACCAAGCATGTGACCTCAACACATCTTGCACAAATTACACACTGTATGGGGTTGAACATGTCCAGTTGAAGTCAGAAGTTTACATACACATTAGCCAAATACATTTAAACTCAGTTTTTCACAATTCTTGACATTTAATCCTAGTCAAAATTCCCTGTTTTAGGTCAGTTAGGATCACCACTTTATTTTAAGAATGTGAAATGTCAGAATAATTGTAGAGAGAATGATTTATTTCAGCTTTTATTTCTTTCATCACATTCCCAGTGGGTCAGAAGTTTACATACACTCAATTAGTATTTGGTGGCATTGCCTTTAAATTGTTTAACTTGGTTTCTGGTAGCTTTCCACAAGCTTCCCACAATAAGTTGGGTGAATTTTGGCCCATTCCTCCTGACAGAGATGGTGTAACTGAGTCAGGTTTGTAGGCCTCCTTGCTCACACACGCTTTTTCAGTTCTGCCCACACATTTTCTATAGGATTGAGGTCAGGGCTTTGTGATGGCCACTCCAATACCTGACTTTGTTGTCCTTAAGCCATTTTGCCACAAATTTGGAAGTATGCTTGGGGGTCATTGTCCATTTGGAAGACCCATTTGCGACCAAGCTTTAACTTCCTGACTGATGTCTTGAGATGTTGCTTCAAATATCCACATAATTTTCCTTCCTCATGATGCCATCTATTTTGTGAAGTGGACCAGTCCTCCTGCAGCAAAGCAGCCCCACACGGTTGGGATGGTGTTCTTCAGCTTGCAAGCAACCCCCTTTTTCCTCCAAACATAACGATGGTCATTATGGCCAAACAGTTCTATTTTTGTTTCATCAGACCAGAGGACATTTCTCCAAAAAGCACGATCTTTGTCCCCATGTGCAGTTGCAAACCGTAGTCTGGCTTTTTTATGGCGGTTTTGGAGCAGTGACTTCTTCCTTGCTGAGCGGCCTTTCAGGTTATGTCGATATAGGACTCGTTTTACTGTGGATATAGATACTTTTGTACCGGTTTCCTCCAGCATCTTCACAAGGTCCTTTGCTGTTGTTCTGGGATTGATTTGCACTTTTCGCACCAAAGTACGTTCATCTCTAGGAGACAGAACGCGTCTCCTTCCTGAGCGGTATGATGGCTGCGTGGTCCCATGGTGTTTATACTTGCGTACTATTGTTTGTACAGATGAACGTGGTACCTTCAGGCGTTTGGAAATTGCTCCCAAGGATGAACCAGACTTGTGAAGGTCTACAAATATTTTTCTGAGGTCTTGCCTGATTTCTTTTGATTTTCCCATGATGTCAAGCAAAGAGGCACTGAGTTTGAAGGTAGGCCTTGAAATATATCCACAGGTACAGTGGGGCAAAAAAGTATTTAGTCAGCCACCAATTGTGCAAGTTCTCCCACTTAAAAAGATGAGAGAGGCCTGTAATTTTCATCATAGGTACACGTCAACTATGACAGACAAATTGAGGAAAAAAAATCCAGAAAATCACATTGTAGGATTTTTAATGAATTGATTTGCAAATTATGGTGGAAAATAAGTATTTGGTCACCTACAAACAAGCAAGATTTCTGGCTCTCACAGACCTGTAACTTCTTCTTTAAGAGGCTCCTCTGTCCTCCACTCGTTACCTGTATTAATGGCACCTGTTTGAACTTGTTATCAGTATAAAAGACACCTGTCCACAACCTCAAACAGTCACACTCCAAACTTCACAATGGCCAAGACCAAAGAGCTGTCAAAGGACACCAAAAACAAAATTGTAGACCTGCACCAGGCTGGGAAGACTGAATCTGCAACAGGTAAGCAGCTTGGTTTGAAGAAATCAACTGTGGGAGCAATTATTAGGAAATGGAAGACATACAAGACCACTGATAATCTCCCTCGATCTGGGGCTCCATGCAAGATCTCACCCCGTGGGGTCAAAATGATCACAAGAACGGTGAGCAAAAATCCCAGAACCACACGGGGGGACCTAGTGAATGACCTGCTGAGAGCTGGGACCAAAGTAACAAAGCCAACCATCAGTAACACACTACGCCGCCAGGGACTCAAATCCTGCAGTGCGAGACGTGTCCCCTGCTTAAGCCAGTACATGTCCAGGCCCGTCTGAAGTGTATTTGGATGATCCAGAAGAGGATTGGGAGAATGTCATATGGTCAGATGAAACCAAAATATAACTTTTTGGTAAAAACTCAACTCGTCATGTTTGGAGGACAAAGAATGCTGAGTTGCATCCAAAAGAACACCATACCTACTGTGAAGCATGGGGTTGGAAACATCATGCTTTGGGGCTGTTTTTTCTGCAAAGGGACCAGGACTGACTGATCCGTGTAAAGGAAAGAATAAATGGGGCCATGTATCGTGAATTTTAAGTAAAACCTCTTCAAGCATCCAGCAAGGGCATTAAATAACGTGTCTTTCTTTTCCGCACCTCCAATTAACTCACATGTCAATTAGCCTATCGGAAGCTTCTAAAGCCATGACATCATTTCCTGGAATTTTCCAAGCTGTTTAAAGGCACAGTCAACTTAGTGTATGTAAACTTCTGACCCACTGGAATTGTGATACAGTGAATTATAAGTGAAATAATCTGTCTGTAAACAATTGTTGGAAAAATTACTTGTGTCATGCACAAAGTAGATGTCCTAACCGACTTGCCAAAACTATAGTTTGTTACCAAGAAATGTGTGGAGTGGTTCAAAAACGAGTTTTAAATGACTCCAACCTAAGTGTATGTAAACTTCTGACTTCAACTGTATCATCACAAGCATAATCCAAAGCAGAAGTCATCCCTCTGATTCACTAACAGCCAGAGAGCCTTACCTCACTGGGGGATCCATGGTGCGGGGGCATGTTGAAGAAGCTTGTTGAGAGACCAGCGTTGGTGCTGGGGGTCATACAGATCCATAGGGATAGAGAAC
Source organism: Coregonus clupeaformis (assembly GCF_020615455.1). Lineage (NCBI taxonomy): Eukaryota > Metazoa > Chordata > Actinopteri > Salmoniformes > Salmonidae > Coregonus > Coregonus clupeaformis. The sequence continues at coordinate 13,012,083 of NC_059228.1, forward strand.
ATATTGATACTGGAGACAGAAATCCAGCATGGCACCATGGAGACCTGAGCAGGAGAGAGTGTGAGCCTCAAGTTAGTCACACACCAAGCAAATGGGACTTACTGCACTTCGTACTTTGTAATGGACCAAAGTGTGTCAATGACAGATGGGAACCACACAACATGGCAGGTCTGGAAGGATTGCATATCACAAGTCTTGATATGTCTGGATGAAAATAAAAGCTTTGATTTAGCCAAACATTTCCTTTTTATTTCAGCCCAAAAACCCCATTGGCAAATAAAGCAGGGTAAAGGAGTCCGAGGGGGTTGCTGGCCAACCCAAGCGGTACAGAGGTATCAGATGACGGGGCAGGAGCCGCGGCACAGCACTGCAGACAGACTGTCTCCGGGGCCCAGAGCCCAGGGACCCAGCCGCAGTACACTATGACCTCCACTGAGGGAAAGGCATTACACATTACTGCAGCCCACAACTAAGATCTTCAAACTTTAAAAGTCATTAGCAGAGCCGGATCGGTGTGTGTAATTACCGCCACTTAAGCATCACCGTCTCCAGAAGGACACCACCTCAGAGAGACGGAGGCAAGTTCCAACAGGAATATAAGAGCTGAAGGTCTTAGACAGAGGGCTTATCAAAGTGTGATTTCTGTGTCTGGTAAATTAATGTTGGCGACGCATTCATTGACTTGACTAATCACACAAATGAGTCAGTAAATAACAAAAATAGCAAATTTCATGTGGAATTAAAATGTTGATAATTGGGATCGCACAAAATTAGGCCTAATTTTATTTAAAGCTACAATATGTAATTTTGAGGCGACCCAACAAAATTCATAGCAATCTGCATTATAGAGGTCATCCTCATTGAAAGCCAGTCTAAGAAGCGGTAGAGCCGTTCTGGGCACTATTTCTATGCCTGCCGTTCTTACATTTCGTTTTTGCATCTTTTACTTTTGGTTTTGTACACCAGCTTCAAACAGCTGAAAATACAATATTTTTGGTTATGGAAAATATATTTCACAGCGGTTTAGATCGTACAATGATTCTCTACACTGTACTTGCTTGTTGTCACAACTGAAATTAGGCGAACTATTAGAATTTTAGCAACCAGGAAATGGTGGAACGATTTCTGCATAGTGGATCTTTAGATTTAGCCTTTCAAAACAGCTTTCGGCCTTGCCTACATCAGCCTGAAAACATACTAGGGGCAAAGAGTGTCAGTCACTTCCCGAATCTTCATCTAGCTCACAGTCTCAGACGTTTCAGCAAAGATATCCCAACAGCACATTGGGACACACAGACATCTGATTTTAGACCTGAGGGATGTGCTATTCCAGGGAGTGGGAGAGGAGGTCGTCCATGGTGTCCCCATAAAGCCTCCTCTGAGTGGGCAACTGCGGGCCAAAAGCCCCTGCTGTGGCTGGGAGATAAGTGGAGCAGCATGGTCTGGATGTGGCCCAGCAGCCTGACAGCCAGGCACTGCTCTCAACACCAACACAGGGGCTATTCTTCCACATGGGAGAGCTCCTTGAGACTCAAAGGGCCTTTTAGTCCATGAGCCAGACCCCTACATTTGGGCCGTCGGGCTCTCTTGGGGCGACAAGGTCTGTGATTTTCTTGAAGCTCTGTCCCTAGAGTTGTAAAATATGTGATAGCAGTGCATCAATGGTAGCGTTCTCTGTGTTACTTTCTTTCATCCATCCCTCCATCCATCCCATAGGGATACCCTTCAATAATATATCATTGGAAAGCTTAGATTCACAGCTATCAGACACATTCTTGGGATGTTTGAGTCAACATAACCTTGACCTTTGACCTCTACGGTACATAAGCTATATATACAAAAGTATGTGGACAACCCTTCAAATTAGTGGATTTGGTTATTTCAGACATACTCATTGGAGACAGGTGTGTAAAATGAGCACACAACCATGCAATCTCCATAGACAAACATTGGCAATTGAATGGCCTTACTGAAGAGCTCCGTGACTTTCAACGTGTCACCGTCATAGGATGCCACCTTTCCAACAAGTCAGTTCGTCAAATTTCTGCCCTGCTAGAGCTGCCCCGCTCAACTGTAAGTGTTGTTATTGTGAAGTGGAAACTTCTAGGAGCAACAATGGCTCAGCCGTGAAGTGGTAGGTCACACAAGCTCGGGACCGCCGAATGCTGAAGCGCATAAAAATAGTCTATTCACGGTTGCAACACTCACTACAGAGTTCCTAACTGCCTCTGGAAGCAACGTCAGCACAGGAACTGTTCGTCGGGAGCTTCATGAAATGGGTTTCCATGGCAGAGCAGCCGCACACAAGCCTAAGATCACCATGCGCAATGCCAAGTGTCAACTGGAGTGGTGTAAAGCTCGCCGCCATTGGACTCTGGAGCAGTAGAAACGCGTTCTCTGGCGTGATGAATCACACTCAACCATCTGGCAGTGCGACGGACGAATCTGGGTTTGGCGGATGCCAGGAGAACGCTACCTGCCCCAATGCATAGTTCCAACTGTAAAGTTTGGTGGAGGAGGCATAATGGTCTGGGGCTGTTTTTCATGGTTCGGTCTAGGCCCCTTAGTTCCAGTGAAGGGAAATCTTAACGCTACAGCATACAATGACATTCCAGACAATTCTGTACATCCAACGTTGTGGCAACAGTTTGGGGAAGGCCCTTTCCTGTTTCAACATGAGAATGCCCCCATGCACAAAGCGAGGTCCATACAGAAACGTTTTGTCGAGATCGGTGTGGAAGAACTTGAAGGGCCTGCACAGAGCCCTGACCTCAACCCTATCGAACACCTTTGGGATGAATTGGAACGCCGACTGCGAGCCAGGCCTAAATCGCCCAACATCAGTGCCCGATCTCACTAACGCTCGTGGCTGAATGGAAGCAAGTTCCTGCAGCAATGTTCCAACATCTAGGGGAAAGCCTTCCCAGAAGAGTGGAGGCTGTTATAGCAGCAAAGAGGGGGACCAAGTCCATATTAATGCCCATGATTTTGGAATGAGATGTTTGAGGAGCAGGTGTCCACATACACTACATGACCAAAAGTATGAGAACTATCTGTATAAATTGCTTAAAAAAGGAAACCCCGATACATTTTAACCTTTGTTTGACAAGTGGATCTGAAAAAGGTCATTTTACATTTTAGTCATTTAGCAGACGCTCTTATCCAGAGCGACTTATCCAGAGCGACTTACAGTTAGTGAGTGCATACATTTTCATGAAACGACCTTTGAAATGATATATAATATAACCAACTTTGAAAGCACCAGCTACAACTATTGTTTAAAAATAGCCCATATTGTGCCATTGATGTTAGAATGTTGGAAGCTTAGCCATAGAATTCCATGTAGTGGGGCAGTTTTTGGATTGTAACTTTGGTGATAAAGGCACCACATTTGACACACACAGCTAGAACAGGGTTTTAAAAAGATTTGTAGATACAGGGCCATCACAGGATTCACGTATTATCCCCACTGAAGCCTTTTTCCAATATGCCCGCCACACAACTCAATAAAGTCTAATTGAATCACATTTAATTCCAATAATATCTTAAAATGTTCATAGTGATGTAGAATACACAACCAAATGTGCCAGAATTGTGGTAAGAATGTGCCCAAAAAGCTGTCTGTCCATTGAGTGGTTTGGCAGCCATATTGGTTAAAGGCTTCTGTGGGGTTAATACAGCGTTTCCCAAACTCAGTCCTCGGGACCCCAAGGCTTGATGATTAGTTGAATCAGCTGTGTAGTGCTAGTGCAAAAAACTAACATTTGTACCCCTTAGGGTCCTGACAGAGTTTGGAAAACTCTGGGATAATGCGTGAATCCTGTGATGGCCCTGTATCTACACTTTTTTTTATAACCCTGTTCTAGCTGTGTGTGACAAATGTGGTGCTTCCATTTCCAAAGTTAAAATCCAAAAACATAGCTGCCCCACTGGAATTCTATGGCTAAGCTTCCAACATTAAATGTCAATGGCACAATGTGCTATTTTTTTAAACAATAGTTGTAGCTAGTGCATTCGAAGTTGGTTAGATTATATATCATTTGAAAAGGTAATTTAATTACCTTTCACAACCACTTGTCAAACAAAGGTTAAAATATATTGGGGTTTCCTTTTTAAGCAATTTTTACAGGTAATTCTGATATGTACCATAGAGGTAAAAAAATAAAATAATAATGATTTAAAAAAAAGATTTTCTGTGCCAAATTTCCACATCAGTTTGACAGATTGTAAGGAAATCGAAAGCTGTGATTTCAGTTTCCATTTAACCCATCTAAACAGTAGGCTACAGTTCCCTTGATGTTCCATAGGCCTATTTGAAGTCCCTGTCTTGTGACTGTCGAATTTGTATAGCGCCTCACAATCATCACACATAACATAGCCAGCACTACTATCATCCTCTTTCACCACTTTCCCAAATAATATTTTCTGGCCCTACCTTCTCTTTATCTTCAACACTCCATTTCGTAGCCTCTCTCTTATTGAATTAAACTCAGACATTGTCCTTCTTGCCTCCGTGGATCAACGTTAACCTTTCTGCCCGTTTCCAAAAGCATTTGGCGATTGGCGTGTAGGCTATTTGGTGCATGAACAGTTAGGCCCTAAAGCTTACGCACGAATGCCAGAAAGCCTAAAATAATGAAAGACAAAACCTCAATATAGCCTATAGTTATAAATTGCACAAGAATGAAATCTTCATGGATTTTTAAAGTTATTGTTCTTGCTTTATTCAACCCCACAATATTTCATGACCCTAAACTCACCCGCTCCGCAGACCTAACCGCAGGGACTGCGGGTTATAAGTTAACCCAATCATCCCTAACATAGACCTTCAAGAAAATCACTATGAGACATCGTCAGCCCAAGTGAGCCCGCCCAACCCCCGTGGCACATGGACTATTTATTAGCCAGGGACATCAAAGTGAGTTTACATTCAGGCCGGACAGTCAGCGACAAACTCTTTTGTAGGGAAAATAAATGCACTACATCAAATAGAAATCTTAATTCTTGCAAGTGGGAAACTCTGTTCTGCTGGTGTAAAGGCATTTGAGGGCCTTATAGCCAAGTCAAAAGCACCCTTGTAAAGGACATAACTGCAGTAGGCATTCCATGCACGAACTATTTTTAGGCCAAATTACAAGAAAATAGCCAGTTGAAAGTGCTAGAGTGGTTAGTATGAGCAAATACAAAACAAATCGAAGAATTAAATACATGAACACACAGTGAGCACGTTCAGGAGAGTGAAAGGCAGCAGAGGGAGATCAGCTGTGCTCATCTGTTTACAATAGCGCCTCTGGACTCGGAGTGTCTCCTCACCAGGCCAAGGTCACTCAAGGGTGCAGCCGATGATTGGTAACTAACTGCGCTGGCTATTTATAAAGTCCTGAGAGCATGCAGGAATATCTTGAGGTTGCGAGCTGTCACAGTGCAGGGGCATGGCTCCAGGGAGATATTTTGAGTAAAAGCAACAATGCAGATAGAAATAGAGAACGAAAGTACTAGACATCTTGTAGTTCTACTCCTCAAGTTTAAAAGCTGTCAGACATATGGGCTCATGTTTTAAGTTGTAGAGTTAGCATATCGCATATTGTGATCTGTAAAACAGACTGAAGGTTGATGGACAGATTTATCTGTTGTGAAAAGGGAAAAACATCAAGTGCTTTGTAACGTTGTATGCAAATTCCTCACAGCACCAGGTGTCAGTGAGGTGTTCAACTTTACTGTCTGACAGGATAGTTGTGTAACCAGTCTTTCGTCCGTTATTACACAATGGAACAGAACTATGTCAGCCACGAGAGAACACCGCATCCCACAACGGCACTGAAAAAGCAAAAGTCAACAAACAAATAAAAAAATAAAATAAAAAAAATAAAGAAACATTATTGGGCTGATATGTGTGCGCTTGTGTATGTGACAGAGGCTTGAAAAGGGAAGTGGAAGTCAAGCATTTGGAGATTCCATCGCTGAAGTTAATTCCGTCAGCTTTAGCAAAACCAACAGAGTGGCACGAGAGCAGAGGGAAATGTGTCGAGGCTTGGAGGAGTGACTAATGCCATCAAAGTGAACGATCAGCCATAGCTAATTGAAATTAAAGACCATAGAGGGGGAGAGAGAGAGGCTCCAGTCGGTTCACAGGGCCCGCTCTGTGTGGGAATGTGTATGGGCCTTGTGCGACCCTTACACAGGCCTACGCCAGATTTTCCCCTTCTCTCTCAGCAACTCTCATCTTAGTCACTGTCGAATGCCTCCTTACAGGAAAAAACTGCCTCCTGTCAACTAGCTACTTTTTCATGAAGCCCTAACCTACATCTTACATGTGCTGTTTGGCTTTTAGTAATACATTTGCCCAGTTAGGTGGTGGGCCGTAGCAAGCTATCTGCTTTAGTTTTCAAGATGATTGATCTCTGTCGAGGATGGAGCTGATTTTTACATATTGTGTATATTTATTTCTTCTGAACACATTTCCGAGTACTAAACAGTAAACCAATCAAAACGTGTGTACTATCCATGGTACTACCTCTGCCAATCACGTTATTCATATCTAAGGTAGTGGACAGCTGGTGAGAGAGATCTCCGTCTGACAAACTGCTATCAGGTAAAGTATTTTTTTCTTCTTTGTAATCAAACTATTTAGTTATATAAGCGTGATACCATCAACGCAAGCAGTAAAATGACTCCCAACTTATAACACAACAACCTTAGTAATGTAGCTAGCTTGCTAGTTAGTTACAACAAGTAGATCTGTTGCTAGCTAGCTGGAGCAGATAGCTTTATCACTAGCTAGCATGTCATTCCGGCACAAGGAATGTTTTAGCTAGCAGTTTATCCCAAGTAATCAAGGCAGGACCCACTAATTTAATCCACACTGACAAATAAGAAATGGCACATTATCCCTGTCAATAGTTGGAGTACGATGATTGAAGAGCACCGTGCCTCAGACTGTCAGGATGTTCCTTTTCTAGCTCACAAACTACATTCATTTGCTGGTATGATTTATTGTATTAATTATTGTCTCTCACTTTTGTCTCAAATGATTTATTCAGCTCTCCTGTGTCCTGCTCCCAGAGATCAACCAAGTGCTATTCACCAAGCATGGGCTGATTCACTCACCTGTGAGGAGAACCATCCTACTGCAGTTTGAACTAGCCCTGCCGGAGTTCTGATTGGTTCCAAGTTTAGCAGTTCGGCATATTTGCCTGAGCAGACAGTGTTGAAATATCATTATGAGAAAATGTGCAGGAATTTAAGGTGCCAACATAAGAATGTTTTACTGTCATATACAAAGAAATCTGCTAAGCGTTTTGAACTAGCCTACATTCTCTTATCTTTCTTGCTCCTTTATCAGTTTTTCTATCCAAATTCATGTGTCATATTTTAAGACAGATATTCTGATTGGAGTGGAGATGAGTCTTGTGGGTTGGAGTCGTCTTCCCACTGCATGTAGCCTACCATCCACTATTGTTCAGGGGAAGAAAATTGAATTTATGCAAAAAGGATACCCCTGCACTTATCTCAATGATGCTCCCAACATTACATTATTGTCATAGTTGTGAGCATACCAGTTGATATTTAGACTAGGCTGCTACTTGATGAATAGTATGGCACATATTAATGGATGGCACACAGCATACAGAGAAACAGGTAAAACTGAGAAACAAATGACAGCCGGCTGTAATTTGAAAATGAAGCTGTGAAAATGCAGGCCTATAGTAAAACTTACTCAGCCATGTTTTTCATGTGTTCATCCATTTTAAACACTTGCCAGCCTAAATCTTATAAACAAGGGCCTAGGCTATGTACTGCAGTGGTTCATAAAATGGCAATTAAAAGACTTGTGTGCATTTAACCTTTCTCAAAGAGGGGTAGAACAAAGAAACATCAATATGAACAAACAAAGAGGCCACCCTCTCCCGGCTATACACAAGCATGGGGTGGTCACTCATCTACAAAGGGCTGGTGTGGGTGGATGCTTTTGTTCCAGCCAAGCAGTAACACTGATTCAACTAATCAAAATATTTGACTTGGCAGTAGGCCTATCTCTCGCGGGGGAGGGGAATTACTGGTTCCGGTTTTTCCGCTGTAGTATTGGCAGCTGCTGTACACTACGGGTACAGATAGAACAAGGAGCTAGTTATAAAAATCTTTGCTATGGGTGCATCAAAAGTAATTATCCGGTAAAAAATAAACGTCAGGTCTTTCTTCTAAACTAAGCAAGAACTGTTTTTACGGCCATTTATTTGTAAATCGCCTACACTTGATGCTAGTTAGCTAGGCTAACATTTGCAAACCTAGCTAGCTAGGTAGCTAAATATTATAGCTAAAAACGCTTGCTGCTAAAGAGCTTGCCGAGACTATGTATATATAACGTATCAAATAAATATATAATGTTATTTCAAAACATTAAACCTTAAACACTGCTTTATAGCTATAATATAGCTAACGTTAGCTAGCTAATGAGAAGCTGATCTCTGATGGATGCTTTCACATTTAGCTCGTCTGGGTTTGTTGCTGTTAGCTAGCACATGGACAAGCAGTAGTCAGACACGACAAGCATTACCAACATAGTTGGATCTAGGGTAGACCCTATTTAGTTGACTGGTCGATTGTTCGGTCGATAGGCTGTTGTTTTTTTAGTCGAGCAGTCTAAAATAAAAAATAAAAATGTTATGGCACGAGACACCGGTCTGATTCACGCCTGTCTGAGTGGACTAATCTATTGCGGAGGCAGCAGGGATGGCACACCAGTATTACCGTTAATTCCTAATCTACAATGTTTATTTGGTTACGGTAATTTCTGTTAATGCATTCAATATACAGTGCCTTCGGAAAGTATTCAGACCCCTTGACTTTTTCCACATTTTGTTACGTTACAGCCTTATTCTAAAATTGATTAAATTCAATTTTTTCCTCATCAATCTACACACAATACCCTATAATGACAAAACGAAAACCGGTTTCGAAATTTTAGCACATTAATAAAAAAATCAAAAACACCTTATTTACATAAGTATTCAGACCTTTTGCTATGAGACTCGAAATTGAGCTCAGGTCCATCCTGTATCCATTGATCATCCTTGAGATGTTTCAACAACTTGATTGGAGTCCACCTGTGGTAAATTCATTTGATTGGACATGATTTGGAAAGGCACACACCTGCATATGTAAGGTCCCACAGTTGACAGCGCATGTGAGAGCAAAAACCAAGCCATGAGGTCGAAGGAATTGTCCGTAGAGCTCCGAGACAGGATTGTGTCGAGGCACAGATCTGGGAAAGGGTACCAACATTTTTTTTTCTTCACCTCAAACAGCTAGTAAACGAAGTCTGTTTTTACATCCATTGAGAATGACAATAGATCCTCATACTTTCTGAATGGACAATTAGGCCTATAGCGAGAGAATCAGCGAACTCCCACATGCACACCCTGTAAAAGCACCCGTCAATCAAAGCCACCAGCGCATGTCAGACAAGAGCAAATATTTATCCTTTCCTTAAAAAAATATTTAAAAACCTAGGTCTACCTTAGGTTTTCCAAAAGTAGGCTATAAAATTATGAATTGACTAGGGTTCTCTAATACCGGGATTTACCGTATTACTGGCTTAGTACACAAGGGGGTGCCAAACCCACCCACAAAAAGCCAGTTGGATGTCTATTATCATAATGCTAACAAAATTAGCAGAAATAATAGCAAATGTTCATGGAGGCTGCTAGCTAAATATGCTAATGAACGCAAACTAAAATAAACAAATTGCAAAAACAGGCAATGCAGCTCATAAAGTTACACATTTTGGTGAGTTTGGACATTTACAAGCAAATGTGAACGAGCGACATTGTGCAAACTAACAAAGTTTTGACGCATGCTTGTCTGAAGGAAGAACAGTACTGGCTCTGGAGCAGCATGTGTACACGCTGTGTCTGTGTGGAGTCTGGAGTCGCTAGGGCAACAGGCCAGCCTGCTCTGCTTGAAGAAGAGGGGGAGGAGCAGATGGGCCGAGAACAAATGAGAAAAAAATGCAAGGAAATCAAGATAGCAGTGGCAGCTGTAGAGATAACTCATCCTAAGGGCTTTGACTTCTCAAACACAGCAGAAAGCTAAAACGCATAAGAAATATCTTGCAGATCTTAAATGCTTCTTATTGTAATTTCTGCTCGGCATCAGCCTAATTTTGTGCTTCAGTTACACTTCTCCACTCGGATGAGAATTCACAAATGGGCATTCAGCGATCGAACGGGCATTCAGCTGACAGCGATCAGACTGATGTGTAGTTACTTTTCTTGGTGTAGCAGTAAGCTTCATAATGTAAAATAATGTGACAGGTGAAATTAAGAATCCGATCTGCTTCATCTCCTAATGTATCGCACAAGTTGACTTCAGGCATTTACTTACAAAAAAAAAAAAACTTCAACGGTATTGAAAAACCATCCCCTGGCTATTTCCAAATACCCCGGTACACGGTATACCGCCCAAATCCCCAAATGGGCACTTTCCTACATTTGTGAGAAGCAGGCCAGGTACTCTTATGCGTACTCAGGCGCGCGCTCCATCAACATTAACAGGACAGAGAAACCAGACACATGCTCATTGCTCACATGAAGTGTGTAAATGGTATGAAATTATCCAAAAGGTGTTTCTCACAAGTGTAGCAGGTTGTGAACTCTGCAAACAACGTTTCCTCTCCGAGAACGGTAAATGACTAATTAATACATGCATTAACAGAAATTAATGTAACCAAATGACAGGGATTAACAGTAAATTGCCTTTTACAAATGGTAGGCTACCACATGAACATTCATAAAAGTGCATTGCGGGCCGACACTGTATAGCCTAGGACAGGGGTACCCAAACTTTTTTACTGGGGGGGGGCCCCCTTCCAGCATTGGGGAACATCCCGCACGCACCACGTCTATTTCAATGGGCACAAGCACTGTTCATTACACAAACTGTTCCCACCCCTCTTGTTGGTGGAGAGAATTTTGCAGTATCAAAACAAAATGTATTGCAATTCTAGACATTTTGCCATGTCTAATGTGTATTCATGTGATATTTGAGTAAATAAAAAAATAAAAATCTATGGGCTAAAAAGCCTAAATAAAAAAAGACTTTAGCTGACATGGGCTAATTGATCTGGACATTTCTGACAAGTTATAAATAGCTCTAAGGTATGCAATGACTAACATGACAAGACTAAGTTAGCAAAACAATCACTTATAAATCATTAGTAAACAGTCCCGCTATTAGGTATAGTTTATCGACATGAAAATAATGTTAATATTTTATTTTCAAATCCTAAAATGAATGTAGGCCTATTTAAAAACGGTTTTGACGGTTATTTTATTTTCACGACGGCCTTCATTCATAACCGTCAGTTACACTGTTATTCGATTACTGTTTTTAGCCCTAACAGACGTTTTATTCTCAAATTCTAACAGAAGTAAACTACAACAGGACTCTCTCTTTGTTTGCACCATTTCTATTGAAAAAAGACCATTCGCCTTAGACCGGATATAGGATTTCCCCCAAAACAGATGTCCCAACCCGGAAACGAGAGAAAGGCACGTTGGTACCCACATCGGCCACCCCTGCTCTAAAGGATGGAAGACTCACTCAAAAAGCCATTCTGCAAAAGTATGGTCTAATGCAGGTGGGAAATGGACAGCTATATGACGGGGTTAGGAATGGGGTTGGAGCCATATTAACTTCAAAAGGTTAAATGGCACAACTCAGGCAAAAGGATTACCCAAAAAGAAAATGCAAACCCTCCAAGAGAAAGAATGATGAACACTATAAGCTTGATCCCCTCTCCTTCATCTGGGTAATCCAGTATTTACAATAATGGCACAGTTTGAAAAAGAAAGCGCAACATAGGATAAACTGCATCATATCATAGGCATTAACTGTTCATCAACTGTTCTTTACAAAGACAAAACAAGACACTAAAAAGATTAGTTTACCCCCCCGGTTTTCTGAATCTTCCAGCATTTTAATTCTCCAGGAATGCTATCCTTTTAGTTGCCTTCAACATTTAAAAACACACAAAAAACACATTCTTTCACAGAAGCATTTCGGACTCCATCACACAATGCTTGTTTTTATAAATCACATTGCCCAAAATAATCAAATTTTCATAGTTTACAAATAGGAAGGGATTTCCCCAAATAAAACTACATAAACAAACTCCCTGACCTTTTCCACTTTATCCATTAAAAGATACAAAATTATTTAAGTTACCATCCACACAATCTCTGTCCCTCCCTCTGTTCACATTAGCATGAGCTCTTCTAAATTATTCACTCAGATGGCTCAGAGTATTTAAAGAAAGATCAATACCATTAAAGGACAACTGCAGTTTGCATGGTAAACATAATCAAGGCCAGTCATCCTTAAAGCAATCGTGTAGAACAAACCTATACTACGCCACTAACCTCTTCACTGTATGTCAATGAAAGGGTGTTTAAATCGAAATGGATGGAAGACAAACGTTTGCACAGCTGAAGCCTTCAAAGTCAATCACTATTCAACAAGTGCAGAGAAGATGTAAACATTTGAAGCCTGGATAACTGGCCTCCTGCACACCATGTGTATATTGGGAAAACAAATAGGCTTTTCCTTTACACGCAACATGTTGAATTAAGGCTGGGTGATATCGTTGTTTAAGGTATACCAGGTATGGATTTTTACAATACCGCCTAAAATGATATGTTGATACAATGCAAAAAAATAAAAATGGTTTTACAAATTGGATTACTTCACTAGCTAGGCTTCCATCCAATTGCCGACAGATTTTCATGCGAATATTCTAAAATCTGCATAAAAACTAAACGCACATTTTCCCACCAGAGATGTTTCCACTAACTGACTTGTTGCAGATAAAAGGCTGTGTGTGATGACGTAGTGCACATAAAAATAGATTTTGCGGTTAAATTCCCATGTACCTAATAAAGAAATACAAGTTAAATGGGTTTCCATTGCATTTAACTGTACTGATGGTTCGCAAAAAAAAAAAGTATATATAATAATATAATAATATGCCATTTAGCAGACGCTTTTATCCAAAGTGACTTACAGTCATGTGTGCATACATTTTTACGTATGGGTGGTCCCGGGGATCGAACCCACTACTCTGGCGTTACAAGCGCCATGCTCTACCAATTGAGCTACAGAGGACAAGAGTGTGCCCACTCTGGTATTGGCACGCGCGCTCTAGCCAACAGCGCTATCTGCGCGCTGCTGGCTAGAGCACACTTATAGCCTACATGAACTTATATGGACAAAAGCAAGATTTCTATTTTTCCCCAAACGGCAGCCAAGCATCGATTATCACCAGAATAAGACTCTCGATTTTATTGGAAAGGAGCATCAAGCTCATCACCTTGCACTTTCACCACCCCGTGAAGTTCATCATAACTTATTTCATCTGTAGTTTAATAAACTGCATGCTTTCCCAACAAGTCGTAGTGGAAGGACAACACAACATGCCATCGAGTGACTCCAACTTTACTTCGATATGATGGTTATTATATCAATATTTGCGCATAAAAGCGTTTCCACAGACATTTCTCGCACTGTTCATTTTACAGACACAAAAAGATCTCACCTTGTCTAGCGTATTTTGTTTTATGGACATTTGGAAAATTTACCGAAAATGTTTCTTCCAAAATCAAGCTTCGCTTGCCGGAAACAGCAGAGAATACCCTCCGGGATCAAGAGCCTTGTTGTCTAATATTTGTTTTGTGCATGAAGCAAACTGTGAGTAGCATTTTTGAGTTACTTGTATAACTTTGAGCTGGGATGTCTGTCCTGAAAATAGTTTAGGTCAGAGACTGTATAGAATGTTCACAATGCAGTAGTTAGTTAGCATTTAGTTAGCATTCTCTATGGGATTTTACATGTACTTGTTAGCATTGTTAACCTTCGGATTACAAAGGCTCAGTGGGGTTTGAAAACAGCGCCCCTTGTGTTCAGTGTCGGTATTACCGAATATCCCAGTATGGCACAAGGTCGGTATTAAGGTATGACAATCTGGATAGCGCCCAAGCCTAGAGCACTCCTAAACTCCACCATTCTCTGGCTGAAACAGCCCTCTTTGTACATTCTAATGGTGATGGGTTAGATTTACAGTCCTTATTTATCTGCTTCTCTACGCTCCAGAGAGGCTGCTGGAGTCTGAGGTGGATGTATGGAGAGAGAGTAGGATTGCATGTTTTCTTCCGCCAGCTCAGCCACTCTGTCTCCAGGCTGAGGGGATGGGGTGATGGGAAGGAGAGGGGGGTTGACTGAGGGAGGCGCAGCAGAAAGAGGAAGGCGTTGGGATGTGAAACTTGATCCATGCGCTACCCCCTCCCTCCCCGCCTTCATCTACACCACCTTTCCACTGCCACCTCGCCAGAGAGCCTTCGAGACTCCCAGAGCAATCTGATCCCTCACTCTGCCTCTGAGATTGGAAACGCTCTTTGAGAGAGAGACAGGGGAGAGTGTGTTACAGGACAACAGAAGCAGGGCAGGGGGAAAGACGCTCTTAAACATAAACGGAGGTTAGAAAAACAAGCATTGTAGATTTCAAGTGATTGAGAAAATATATGAGCAGGATAATGTTTTGCTTCTCTCTTTCCCTGCACTCAGAGCAAGCTAGAGCAGGCAAGTTCTGGTTTATGTTACAGACTTCAGTACTGAAACAACCATTTCTAGGAAATAAATAGTCGTATCACTACACACACACCACATACTAAGCATGGACTTCATGGAAACAATGTAGGTTATTTAATGAAAGTACATTCATAAGCATATTTTGATTTCCCACATGTAGGCTATGCCCATTTCAAAGTTCAACTGCAATGGCAGCTGTGGAGCAGGAGCATGGGAGACGAACACAAATGACCCATTATATGAGTGATAATCATTCTATAAAAAGAAGACACTTCAATCTAGTTATATGCTCCTGACAAAGAGTAGACCTCTGATCTGTATATCATGTGCATATAAATCATATCTGAATTATGTACCATTTACTGAATCCCATCCTCATTTCTGTCTAAACTCCATTACGTTCACTCAAGATGCCAGGCAGTAACAGAGCTCTGGCTAATGAATCACCCTCAGCTCCAGAGCGGGGCTAGACTCCTGCTATAATCCCTGTCAGCCCACAGATCAAGATACTGTGTACACAATTATTGCTAGAGACACTAGGCTTAGGTCTATATGAACTATGAAGACATTCAGCTATGTCTAAATATTGCCATTTCTTGTCAAGTGCTTAATTATGATTTGAATACCTGGAACAATCCTCACCATGAGGTTATTAGCCATTCTTCCTCTACCTCTTCTTCATCATCCTCACCTAGTCTCACTCCCCCAATATTGGCCTGTGTTATTTCAGTAATGGAGAGCCCCGGGTAAGCCGTGGAATGCACAGCTGTCTGGCATATGTATAATGTTAGACTTTAGATGTAATTTGTTTTTCCTCCCCCTTTATAAATCTACTTCTCCTACCCCATGCCTCTCCTCCAGGCCCCTTAAAGTAGACAGTTTCACAGTCAAGGCATCCATCTGGTTTTTGACCTCCCTACGTTCCGGACCCCTTTCACTCCAGAGTTGCCTTCAGCATGGGATGGTGGAGAGCACAATGCAGAGCCATTCCATTCCAGGCTCAAATTAAAACCAGCTTTTCACTTTGCACAGAGGAGAAAAGCATGGCCAAAAAATGTTCCATTTGGATTCGACTGACATCCCATGAGAGAGGAGACAGACCTCTCGCTACTGAGGTAGTGTGTGAATGAGTGTTTGGAGTGTGTGTGTGTATTGCCAGATTTGAAGGTGTCTCACTGCCTCCAATACTTTCACACCATCACTAACCAGGTTCACGTCCAGACAAATGAACTAGCAAGGTACCAAAAACCTGAATTAATACTTTCCATCAACAGTGAGGACTTTATCACGTTGATGATAGAACAATTTATGATGAGCAATGATGATAGTCCACAGGGAATTCAACCATTGACCTGATAGCCTACCCAAAACCACTTTATTCAAACTGTGTGTGCTTATAGGTAGCAAATTGAGAGCTGATGTGAAGTCTCATTATTAAAAAGGTGCTACACATAGGATAATTTGATTTTCAAATTTCAAAGTCAGAACAGCTTTCCCATTTTGACAACAGATGCCCTTCCAGCAGAATAAATCAATAGTCGAATATCACAGCCAATCAACACTGGCGGGTAAGTAATAGTGTGAAACTATCATTCCACTATTAGCAACAGACATTTTCTGAAATGCAAAAAAATATATATGTGTAACACCTTTAAAGAAGCATCACTAATGCCCACTTGGGTGATTATTTGTTATCAGTACTTGAGGTGGTAACGTTATGCCTTTCCCAGTCCTCTGGATGGTCAACACTTGTTACAAAACACACTCACAATGACAGAGCAACGAATAGTCCTACTTTGAGCCAATTGACCGTTTTTATCGGTGAACTACTAACGTTATTGTTAGCAATGTATAATCAATACATTTAGTAACGTTAGCCTACCAGCTAGGCTTCAAAGTAAGTTAGTAAATTCAAAAGATATTGTCTAACGTTACTTGTCAACAATGTTGAATATTAACTAAACTTAGTCAACCTCAGCGGAAATGGTAAAAACTTCAGTAATATCATAATTTGATTTGAAACAAATGGTTCCAACCTCATGACATTTACTCAGTCAAATTTGTAACGTTAACACATTGTTGCAATGTCTCCGGAAGCGCTAAGTACAATGATTGTTGCTGGCTAGCACCGCTCTGTGCTAACTAGCCAGACAACTTTCATTGTGTAGCGAGTGAATTAATTTATAAAACACTTTAAACTGAAAAAAACTAATAAAGAAATAATAATCCGGATAACTATATACTAACCAATTCTGTAAATATCAAAGTTCAGTGTCAGGTTTGCTAGTTGAAGAAACGCTACTAAAAAAACGAGTTAGTTAGCCAAACAAATGTAAATAGCTAGCTAAGTGGCCAAGCTAACGTTAGCTAGCTAGAGCCAACAATCTAGTTTTCACATACATAAACTCTGGCAAACAAGTGGCTCCATTCAAACCACTGCCAAAATAGTCTGCTAACAAAAATAAAACTACAGCAACTTTTATAATACAACTTTTCATACGCTAAAACAAACTTTTTCCAAGACAGACAAAGTCCGAGCAGAATTCATAGGTTTAATTTATGATGTAGCCTAGATTTAATTCCACCTCACCTTTTTCTCCAGCAGATTTGGCCAATCCTTTTGGTTCCGGGCGAGCACTCCCTTATATCTCTATATTTCGTATTGAAGTTGCAAAATGTGGTGTATTTTCCAAAAATGCGGTTTTACGTCGGCCCTGCTCTCCTTCTCTGATTCAGGCTCTAAATATGTCATTTGATCAAGCGCACATACCCAGTCCTACGCGATGCGAGATAATTCTAGACCAAAACCTTCCAATCACTGCAGCGAGTGCGCAACCATTTGAGGGGGAGCGAGTCGCGGTGCTAGTATTTCTATGGATAATTAAAGTATGTCCCAATTACTTCTAACGCCCCCTGGCGTAAATGGACAGATCTACTGTTTTCGTATTTCTTTGACATCAAATTAGACACATGCATGCAGTCGTCTACTCACAAATAGAACAGTCTGGAGAGTAAGAGACCTTTGTCGGAGGGGGGTGGCGTGGAAGAGGGAGGAGGCGTGGAAGAGGGAGGAGGCGAGGGGCTGGCGAGGTATTAGAAACCGGAGAAGTAAAGAGAGTGAAAAAGGAGAACAAGGTGGAAAGGGTGAGTGAGGAGATGAGGGATTCAAGAACATGGATAAAGGAGATTGAGAAGTAAAGGGTGGAAAGGATAACGCTGAGGAGGATAGGAGATTATGAATAAGGGAGATAAGGAGGTGGAACAATAAATCAAGGTGAAAGACATTCAAAATGTGAAATAAAATGTTTATTGACAAATTTCAAAGATTCAACCTGTCCTAGAGATACCAGCAGCCTTTCATCATTGACTCTGGTAACACAGGCATACTTGTGGTTGTAAAACAAAAAATAATTGTGATTGGTAGTCTTTACTGAAAAATATACAGTACATTAAGGTCATGGTATTCAATACACAGCATGCATAAATTAAGGCAATCCCTCTAACACTGTCCAATCAGGAAGTTCTCAATAGAGTGGAAATCAAGCCCATTTCCTTCCCAAGATTGATACACACACACATATTCATCTCACACAATTATATACTATGTGACAGACTACTGTTAAAATCTTCAAGGTATATCCTTTCTCCATGTAATTCTGTTCTGATAGCAGTTAGATGCAGTTCACTAAAAGCAACACACAAAACATTTTCCTATTTTGATGCATAGTGTTATGGCAGGCCAGGCATGGTGATACATTTGAAATATGGGGGTTTACACTCCAAATACATCAATGTTCCACATAAAAATACCTTGTTTATAAAGACAATAGGGTTCTAAGTACAAATGTAGCAAGAGATGAAACAAGGTAATGTGTTATTGATAATATACAATAGAAAAATGACAACAATCCTATTCCTCCAACAGTCCAGTCCCAAAAAATAAAGGCATACAACTACTCAAAGATCAAGGCCATATTTCAGTTAGTGTAAAAAAAAAAAAAGTTTAAATAAGTAAATAAATGATCAGATTTAAGAGAGTGGTTGTTATCTCATGCCAAGTATGTCTATTTTAAGAAAAATACTACTCTAGAAAAATACTTTCCCCTATCAAAACACAGAACATGGAAGAAGAAGCGATCCCTTTTACACATTGGATATAAATCTTGCAGCCTTACAAGTGTTTAATATACAGCAATGCAAACAGAAATAACGTGTGAACCAAAATCAGAAAGACCACTCAGCAAACTAAAACTGACATTAAAAGGGATCGTCTTAATACAGTGTCATAGCAAAGCAATGTGTGTCATGTAGACTGTTTAGGGAGAACTAGCCAGGAGGGAGGGAAGAATTGAGTAAAGAGAATGAGGCTACTTATGCCTCTCTATACAGAGGGCAGAGATGCACCAGAGAAACCTCTTACCTAAATGGAATGAATGACTGACAGCAGAGAGAAGTTATGTCACATTTGGAAATGGACTTTGAAATTATATCAAACTGTAATAAATGTGATACATTATTGTTTTATAGTGTTATAGCCAATGTTGACTACAGATGTGAGCATTGGAACCACATATATTGACAGTTTGGGCTGCTGTCCTTCAGATACCAGGTAACACAAAACACACTATTGTATTGCCTAAAAATGGCCTCAATGGGACGCACAGCAATTTTATCATCATGTTGACTCAATAGTTTGTTTTATTTTTTATAAAGGGGTACCATCTAAATAACCCTAAATAGTGACTAGTGTGTGAGGCATGCCAAGTAGCCAACATGGTTTCAACACTCTGTTGCACTGTGGTTGGAAACTATAGAACTAGTTTCAATATGCTGATCTTTCAGAAAAATTAGTTGCTAAAACAACTATCTAGCAACAATTCAAGTCTGCCTTCATTTCCCTCCAATGGTACCATGTAAGGTTTATTCTGAACTGGCACTGACTATGCTTTTCTTACCAGTTGACTACATACATACGCATATCAAAAGTACTCAGTGTAGTGTTCTCAGAGTTATGTCAAATCACAATAAACTAGTGGCACAAATACTTACAGTAACTAATACTGATGTTGCCTCAGTAGACATGCACTGACAATCATGTACAAACTCATGCATGCATGCACACATACACAGAAAATATACAAAGATGTATAAAATAAACTCTGAAAGTAAAACGTCTGTACACGAGCACACCGTCTCAACTGACTTTTAAGGTGTGTGCTAGTGAGAGTGAAAATGAATGTGAATGGCTGTTTTTGGCCTTTACAGATATTTCCTATAAATTCTTGTTTAAATGTAGCACTTCATACAGATGTAAGGCACATCAACATGCATAGACATTTGCTGTGTAAAATGTATGTGTAAGACCCCAGGCTAGAGTTTGCCTCCCTTACATGCTGTAAAAAGATCCAGGGTGCTTCCTTGATTTCCGGTCAGGAGCAAACCACGTTTATGAGACACATTCCACAAATCCTAACTTCCCTACCCCATAAATATATCTAACGTTTTCTCATCTTCTACCTGTATCCCTAAAATCGGTATGGTATTACTGTATCTTTGTATTATTATTTGACTGGATTTCAAATGAATCCAGGATGAAAGAGTTTGAGTGATGTACACAATATAATGCAGCTGTCAACAAAAGGCAATGTATAACATTTTTGCTTTATCAGCAATATAAACATCCATGAATGTTATACTTTCATTTTATTCTATGTAAATAAATAATATAACTGTCAAAGTTGCAATAAATATAACTTACTAAACTATAATAACTATGTTAAATCAAACAGTATTAGCAGGCCTACATGTGTCATGATATACTGTATCAGTACACAGTGAGGCATCATCATGTTAAATCTAGTATATACGATACTAAAACGGTATCACTGCAAGCTATTTGTGTTTCGCTATTTGGGGTTTTACATTCAAAACAAAGCACACAGTGTTTCTGTGAAATAAGGCATCTTATTTACTGAAGAACCCTGCTAATCCACTCAGTCTGCATGTGTCTGTAGGCTGCTTATGCTGTAGCTCCAGCCTCCCTGTATTGAGGCCCTTTAGGAACTGAGTGGAGTAGCAAAGGGTTTACATCAGAATTCTCTGATATAAAATATAAATTATAATTCATTTGTGAGTGAAATAATAAATACAAACCTAACTAATATGAAACTACTTAAAAAACAAATTATTTTTGTATTTTGTCACGACTGACTGTTCTATTTACTGAACGGTCAATCTTGTCGCTACCATCTTCAGCTTGTGTTTCTCATCATTTACATTGGCATCAATGCCCCCTCTACAGGGTTCATTGCCAGGGCATAGCTACGTTAGCACATGCCCACCACCCCATAAGGCTGCAGATGGAGCATTTACACGTTGATAGCATGAGCGTGCTTCTTGCACAGGGGCTTGTCCTTCTTGGAGTAGAAGGGCTGGCCCTCCAGGTTCACATGGCACACCTGTGGGAGACAAACATAATTGTGAATCTCACAAACCAGCCATTTTTGGTACATTCCCAGAGATCTGAGGTATAACAGACTTATACATCAGGAACATGGGTTATTGTACAGCTGTGTAGTCATTCTTACTGCACAGACAAAGCAGGTATCGTGCCAGGTATGACCCAGTGCTTCAATGAACTTGTCTCCAGCTTCTACTGGGAAGTCACAGCCGTGGCATTTGGTGCTGAAGAGTGAAATGTAATCTGGAAGAGGGAGGAAAGACTGAACAATAGCAAATGGTGCAAATGGTAGCAAAGTTACATGCATAAAAAAAGGAGTCTTATGTATATAATTCAAATGTAGTTCAGTTGCAGAAGCTGTTTTCACAGAATACATTATGGCAAAAATATCAGCAGAAGCTGGTTTGGGCTTTAAGGGAAACATTTAACACTTGTGGCTTTTCATTATGTGCCATTCCATTGATGTAAAGTACCTTTCTCGCAGTAGGGCTCCCCATCCTCCATGTGGAAGAGGCTGTTTCCAAAGGCCTTGCCACAGGCAGCACACACAAAGCAGGTGGTGTGCCATGTCTGCCGCAGAGCATGCATCACCTCCTGCACAGGGACAAAAGGTTATTGTCTATGTGCATTTGTGGGTATATTCTGCATTGGCTAAACAAAGCGCTTTTGTGTGTGTCGTACATGTCTGTATGTTTGTGTCTGTCATCTCACCCCCATGATCTTGGTGTTGCAGCGTGCACAGGTGGGGGCAAAGAACTCGCCGTAGCAGTTCTCACAGTACACTGCGTTCTGCTCCTCCACAAAGCTGCAGTCTGCCAGCGATGTGTGGCAGTAGTGACAGTTGAACTCCTCTGGGTGCCAGGAGCGACCCAAGGCCACCAGAAAGGGTCCCCTGTAACGACAGACAGCGCATGAGGACAAAGGTGTTGACAATGACCATTTCTGAAGCCAAACACTGTGTTTCTGTTTGAGTGGGTGTGTTTCCACTGACGGTGTATCGTTGTTGTTACCGGATCATGTTGTTGCAGGCTCCACAGAGGGGTGCTCTGCTGCTGTTGGCAGCGAAGCGCTCCGCCCTTTGGGCCACGCCCCGGGCAATGGGAGGGAAGGGGGCAGGGGCGGTGTTGTAGGGGGCGGGGCTGGGATTATAGGCAGGGCTTGGGGCAGAGGGACGGGCGTGGGCGGAGCCAGGGTTTGGGATGTAGGCCGGTGCTGGTGGGGCACTCTGAGGTAGAGCAGGCACTTTCATGCTGGTGCTGGTGGTCTTGCTGGGGTCAAACTTGTTGGCAAAAGAGTCGTCCGTGATCCAGGGTGGCCTGCTGGAGGGGGGTTCAGGGGCGGCCGGGGCTGCGGCTGGAACAGGGGCAGGCGCAGGGGCTGGAGCTATTACCCAAAGAGACACCTGGTTAAGTTAACACTATCTATACTTACCATATTGTTAACACAAATGGTCACACATCGCCACCTGCTGTAACTACCTGGCACAATGCAGGCGGTGCTGACCACCTTGGGTGGGGGAGGGCCCACAGGGATCTGGATGGAGCTTTGCTGCATGAGAGGAGGCTGCTGCATAGGAGGAGGCTGCTGCATGGGGGGCCCCTGGTACATGGGAGGTCCCTGCTGCATTGGAGGCCCTTGGTACATGGGAGGTCCCTGCTGCATTGGAGGCCCCTGGTACATGGGAGGTCCCTGCTGCATTGGAGGCCCTTGGTACATGGGAGGTCCCTGCTGCATAGGAGGCCCCTGGTACATGGGAGGTCCCTGCTGCATAGGAGGCCCCTGGTACATGGATTGCCCCTGGTACATGGGAGGGGCTTTTTGCATGGGGGGAGCCTGGCCATATAGGCTACAGAAGGATAAACAAGAAGCTGAGTGACATCATCACCACCTAGATGCAAACATATCTCTACTAGCCTTATTACTTCAGAAGCTTTCTGAACTGTCATAGTTTATATAATATATCAAATCTAAACTGGGAAACTATACTACAAGTACCAGTTACTCATAAGGATACTGTTAAAGGGATACTTCAGGATTTTGGCAATGAGGCCCTTTATCTACTTCCCCAGAGTCAGAGGAACTCATGGCTACCATCTGCGTGCAGTTTGAAGGAAGTTGCTAACTAGCGCTAGCACAATTGCTAACTAGCGTTAGCTCGAAGTCATTGCGCTAACGCTAGTTAGCATTGGCTCGCAAAACTACCTCTAACGTCCTTCATACTGGATGCAGAGACATAAAAATGGTATCCACGAGTTCATCCGACTCTGCCAAAATCCTGACGTAGCCCTTTAACACTAATATGCCTCACAATCAAACCTAGTCTGCTGAACAGCCACCTATCTCCTTCCTGACTCCAGGAGTGTCCACATATGTTTTGAGTCTTACCTGGATCTCCTCCACTTCACCAGACACGTTTAACGTAAAGGTTAGTGGGTTTAATATAGCAGAGACCCACAGAGAGCGAGCAAAAGAAAGACAGCCTGGTATCAGAGAGACAGTGTTAGAACAGAGAGCCTAGGTTATGGCAATGAGACAGCCTACAGGGAGGAGGTGAGGGCTCTCAGAATGTGGTGTCAGGAAAATAACCTCTCACTCAACATCAACAAAACAAAGGAGATGATCGTGGACTTCAGGAAACAGCAGAGGGAGTACCCCCCTATCCACATCGACTGGACAGCAGTGGAGAAGGTGGAACGTTTTAAGTTCCTCAGCGTACATATCACTGACAAACTGAAATGGTCCACCCACACAGACAGTGTGGTGAAGAAGGTGCAACAGCGTCTCTTCAACCTCAGGAGGCTGAAGAAATTTGGCCTGTCAAAGCTGGGACCGAGAGACTGAAAAACAGCTTCTATCTCAAGGTCATCACTATTAAACAGCCATCACTAGCACAGAGGCTGCTGCCTACATACAGACTTGAAAATCACTGGCCACTTTAATAAATGGAACACTAGTCACTTTAATAATGCCACTTTAATAATGTTTACATATCTTGCGTTACCCATCTCATATGTATATACTGTATTCAATACTATCTATTGCATCTTAGCCTATGCCACTCTGATAATGACATTGCTCATCCATATATTGATATATTCTTATTCCATTCCTTAGATTTGTGTGTATTAGATATTTGTTGTGGAACTGTAAGATATTACTTGCTAAATATTGCTGCAGTCGGAACTAGAAGCACAAGCATTTCGCTACACTCGCAATAACATCTACTAACCATGTGTATTTGACCAGTAAATTAGATTTGAAGGCAGTGAGAGAGATTCAGAGTCGCCAACTGATTTCATTTGAGAGGAGAGAGAAGCAGGTTGATACATTTGTAAGAAAAGGGGAGGTTAAAACGCAGGTTAAATCAACACTGTCAAATCACGATTATCATCCTTAGAGCTAAAAACAGAGGGAGGGGAATAAGTGTGTGTTATTTTGAAGGTGAAGTTATATTGACAATAAGGTAAGGAAGCACACTATCCAGATGTTCTATGAGCAGTGCCATCTGGATAAGCTTCCCCACAGAAGTACCTAGAGACTGAGGCAGACTGCTGCAGACTGTAGCTATAACGCAACAGAAAAGGGTCAGGGGTCAAAAACAGGGGTCAAACACAGTTCTTTGGATTAAGGTCATGGACACCTATACCTGTAAGATGCCGTGCTGCCCAAGAAGTTTATTACTGATAATGGCATCCAGTTTTTTAATATTGCATTTGCAGATTTTTCCATCTAACTTTTCTCCACTGTTTACTCTAAGATGGGGTGTAAATCAAGAATCATCTGATTTCTCACATATTGTAACATTATCAGACCACACCAGTTTCATACTAACTGCTAGTCAGTCAGCCTATTTTGACCACATAGTCAGCGCTGTCTCTTTTGAAGAGAGGGCAGCACCCAATCAGCAGTCCATTTGAGGTATAGGTGAACGACTGTATTCATCCCTTGGCGTTTTTCCTATTTGGTTGCATTTCAACCTGTAATTTAAATTGATATTTATTTGGATTTCATGTAATGGACACACACAAAATAGTCCAAATTGGTGAAGTGGAATGAAAAAAATTACTTGTTTCAGAAAATTCTAAAAAATAAATAACGGAAAAGTGGTGCGTGCATATGTATTCACCCCCTTTGCTATGAAGCCCCTAAATAAGATCTTTCAACAACAACAAAAATATTTTGCATCTTCCAAGTGGTAGGCATGTTGTGTAAATCAAATGATACAAACCCCAAAAAATTCCATTTGAATTCCAGGTTGTAAAGTAACAAAATAGGAAAAATGCCAAGAGGGGTGAATACTTTCACAAGCCACTGTAGGCTGCATTGACATCTGAACATCAGTTAACACATCCAATCCACATTAAAGAAAAAAACAACGACATCATTATTAGGAAACTTTAAGACAAGCCAGAGGACCACTTCTCAAAAACACACTAACATGCAGGCCAGATAAATTCACTCCAAACCACCCTCCACTGCACACCATAAGTTGATTTATCGTTCACAGTTTTAAGCAACTTTGGTCACCACACTGGCTCCAGGAGATCCCTATAAAGTACCACTATTACAGTGGGGAAAAAAAGTATTTAGTCAGCCACCAATTGTGCAAGTTCTCCCACTTAAAAAGATGAGAGAGGCCTGTAATTTTCATCATAGGTACACGTCAACTATGACAGACAAAATGAGAAAAAAAAATCCAGAAAATCACATTGTAGGATTTTTAATGAATTTATTTGCAAATTATGGTGGAAAATAAGTATTTGGTCAATAACAAAAGTTTCTCAATACTTTGTTATATACCCTTTGTTGGCAATGACACAGGTCAAACGTTTTCTGTAAGTCTTCACAAGGTTTTCACACACTGTTGCTGGTATTTTGGCCCATTCCTCCATGCAGATCTCCTCTAGAGCAGTGATGTTTTGGGGCTGTCGCTGGGCAACACAGACTTTCAACTCCCTCCAAAGATTTTCTATGGGGTTGAGATCTGGAGACTGGCTAGGCCACTCCAGGACCTTGAAATGCTTCTTACGAAGCCACTCCTTCGTTGCCCGGGCGGTGTGTTTGGGATCATTGTCATGCTGAAAGACCCAGCCACGTTTCATCTTCAATGCCCTTGCTGATGGAAGGAGGTTTTCACTCAAAATCTCACGATACATGGCCCCATTCATTCTTTCCTTTACACGGATCAGTCGTCCTGGTCCCTTTGCAGAAAAACAGCCCCAAAGCATGATGTTTCCACCACCATGCTTCACAGTAGGTATGGTGTTCTTTGGATGCAACTCAGCATTCTTTATCCTCCAAACACGACGAGTTGAGTTTTTACCAAAAAGTTATATTTTGGTTTCATCTGACCATATGACATTCTCCCAATCCTCTTCTGGATCATCCAAAGGCACTCTAGCAAACTTCAGACGGGCCTGGACATGTACTGGCTTAAGCAGGGGGACTGCAGGATTTGAGTCCCTGGCGGCGTAGTGTGTTACTGATGGTAGGCTTTGTTACTTTGGTCCCAGCTCTCTGTAGGTCATTCACTAGGTCCCCCCATGTGGTTCTGGGATTTTTGCTCACCGTTCTTGTCATCATTTTGACCCCACGGGGTGAGCTCTTGCGTGGAGCCCCAGATCGAGGGAGATTATCAGTGGTCTTGTATGTCTTCCATTTCCTAATAATTGCTCCCACAGTTGATTTCTTCAAACCAAGCTGCTTACCTATTGCAGATTCAGTCTTCCCAGCCTGGTGCAGGTCTACAATTTTGTTTCTGGTGTCCTTTGACAGCTCTTTGGTCTTGGCCATAGTGGAGTTTGGAGTGTGACTGTTTGAGGTTGTGGACAGGTGTCTTTTATACGGATAACAAGTTCAAACAGGTGCCATTAATACAGGTAACGAGTGGAGGACAGAGGAGCCTCTTAAAGAAGAAGTTACAGGTCTGTGAGAGCCAGAAATCTTGCTTGTTTGTAGGTGACCAAATACTTATTTTCCACCATAATTTGCAAATAAATTCATTAAAAATCCTACAATGTGATTTTCTGGAATTTCTTTTCTCAATTTGTCTGTCATAGTTGACGTGTACCTATGATGAAAATTACAGGCCTCTCTCATCTTTTTAAGTGGGAGAACTTGCACAATTGGTGGCTGACTAAATACTTTTTTTCCCCACTGTATATTAAAACTAAAGAGTGGATGTGTTTCCTCATTTAAGCCCGCTGTTTATACAAAACAAAAATAACCCTCTACAATGGTTGGCTGAACCACGCAAACTGAGGGAGTAATAAGAGCCATAACCACTTGTCATGCTCTTACACTTACAAATCGGAAGTGTGGCGTTGCGAGTACCATGCTCTACCAACTGAGCTACAGGAGGCCAGTTCAACTAACTGTCAACAAACTATTTAACAAATTATCCACTAACAATATTCTATTCTATTTATCCAATGTCCAATGTCAATACGTATGGCCGTTCGTGGTCCCCTAGATGGGACACAAAACGTTTTTTTAAATGTGATTTTTTATCCTACTGACAAACTACCATTCATCTGCTGTGATGGCCCAAACATAGTTATCTGTGAGGGTCCAAAAAAGTAGTATAAACACGCCTCTGAATGGTCCAAAAACCTAATCCAGAAGTCCAAGAAAGTAATCTGGGATACCCCCATTGAAGGTTCAAGGGAGTGATCTGGGATATTTCACCAAGATGCAATATCTGGCCCATGTAATTATGTCCAAAATAAGTTAATACGCTAACGCTAGCAAGCTGTTGCATATAGACAGATTAGCAGTTGATAGTTTGAGCATCTATAGATAATCTATTGGGAACTATGCAAATAAAGTGTGACCAAAAATAAATCTTCACTTTCATTCTTTTAACACTTTTTTACACCCTGTATACTCTTACATCCACTATTTCAGCCTAAGAAAATAAAGCTCAAATCAATCCATCTTCCGCACAAACCTCTTTTCTGCCACCCGTAAAATAGCAACTATGTACTAGCTTCTGCCCCTCCTATCTCAACCAAATCCACACAGCCCGCCAGACACATTGGTCTATTCGATACTGGTAGGGCGCTATCTATCCCGACTGACATAAAAGGTAGAAACTGGGACAGGGGGAGTGATTGAGTAACAACTGTACCTAGACTGTGTAGTCAGAGCAGACAATATATGGGAGGCTGCGTTCGTCAGGTGGCAGGGTCCCCCAGAGGGGACTGCAGGGGAAGGCGCAGGAGAGGGGGGTCGTGCTTTGGGGGAACTAGGAAAGGGAATTATGGGAATTCTTTGTGTGACATAATGACTGTTCACTTTGCGAATTCTCTCTAGATTTGACAGAACTGTCTACTTCCTATGGGGGGTGTATGGCAGTCATGACCAACCACAGAAGCAACAGCTTGCACAGGCCCAGGGCATATCTGTTGTGTTAAGGCTGGTCAAATAAAAAACAGGATTAAGATGGATGGATCGTTATGATGATGAGGGCGTTACGGGTTAAAGGATGGTGGGTTTGGCAGACTCGCTCTGTATGACTACAGTACTCCACTGCCTCGAGGCTCTCTGTTCTCACACCGCTCACAGACATGGCAGGTCTTCCCAGTGTCTCTCTCTTCACAGTACAGATGATCACAACATCAGACTGTTTGACTTACCTTGGACACTGAATATGGACACTCTCCCATGTGAATGTACTAAACCCAAAGCCCTAGCCACTTACACACATACTGCTCATGAAACCTTTCACCGAAACATTTACATAGTACAATCAAGGTTTTACCAGTTTAACTGGAACATGAAAACAAAAACACATTTCAATCAATGTTCAATCAATCACGAAACAGTTGACAAAGGGAAAAACATCAGAACAAAACAGTCCCTCTCAATGAAGGTACACACACAAATATAGCTACACACCAAATAAAAGGACGAGCACCCAGTTGGCGGAGGACAATAAAACCACAACAGGCAAAAACGTTCAACCCACACAGCATTACCTCTCAGGGGTGGGTTCAGGGGCTACGGGGGCGGGCTCTGGAGACTGGTAAGCAGCAGGCGAAGTCGCCTGATTGGGCGAAGCAGCACTAGCAGGGAGAGCAACATGTGTGGGGCTGGAGGCGACTGGAGCATGCTCAACAGGGCTACTGCATAAGAGGTTAGATTGCATTGAGAGAAAACCATCAGCAGTCTGAGGCCGAAAACCATATATACAAACAGCCCATGTAGGTCTGTGTGTATATGAATTAGAGTTAATGTCAGCACAAATAGACCTGTAAGGTTATATGGCCTCAATCACATGCAAAACCAAAAGCCTTGATGTTGCTCAGCCCAATGCACGGAAGTCCATCAAGGAACAAATGGAGAAAGAATAGAAAAATAAATGAGTCTTATCTTTCAATATCAGGATTTAGATCCAGAGGTGAGGAAAAAACCCTCTGCAGAAAAACACCCCTCACTATCTGTTCATAATAAGATAAAAACTGACATTTGAACTATTGATTTTGGGTGACTCACTGGAGAAAGCACAGAGACTGGCAGGGGTGAGTGGGGTGATATCTGGTTGTATTTCACTCTTAATGGAAAGCTGCCTAGCTGCTACTGCAGGAATCGATTGAGCATAACGGGGAATGATTAAATAACTGCGTCAAGACAAGAGAGCTTCATCAATCTTGTCCAGGACCAGAGGGTACCACCTCACTGGGATGAAGCAGGCTATATGCTTGATATACACAGTCCTTACGTAATTAGCACAGTACATTACACATTGATTTGTAACTGTATAGTGTATCATACTAATCTAATATAATCAGAGACAATCTAAGGTGTTGGGAGAGTTTCAGCCATAAACTCTGCTGGGGAAAAGGATTAAACAGAGTATACACCAACAACAGCAAAAAGGAAAGATAAATGAACACTTAGTGAGCATGGCATAATCAATGAGTGCACGCTACAGAACATTTGTGAATTTACTTTTAAACATGAGTGAAAACGAACAGTGGAGGCTCCCCAGATCTTGACATTTAAACACAGCTGACTTGGACATGAGGCCAAGACATCGAGTGAATGACTGCGGGAGAAGGTGGGGTGGAGGACTCGGGACAACGGAATGAATGCAATGCCCAGGGGGGAACAGAGAGGGTGGCAGGCATCTAGCAGCAACAGGCCTGGTGGTGGTAGACCGATGGCTGACCCCTACTCACTTCCAGCACCCTGACCTCCTCTCCTGGACATAAATCTGACCAGGAAACAGTGGTCTTAGGCAGTCATTTAAACCCTTCATCACTTTCTGTGGTGAACTTGTGAGGTTAGCAAGTGCTGCTAGGTTGTGGTGGTAGTGGGGTCTATGGTGTGTCTCACGGCTCGATGTGAGGAGTGGAGTGTTGGTGTGTCGGCAGGGGAGGTGAAAGGATCAGCACAGATAGACAGGTGATAGATGCTCTCAGTTTGAGTGACAGTTAACAGAGGAAGTGCCTTTGAGGCTGGGTACAAGGACAGGGCAGGCCACAGACACACAGATACTAAAGCCAATACCTTAAATGACTTCTGAATCCAACCAATGAAACCTATTACTAGGATAAAGTATTTATAAACAAAGTTATATAGCATCAACTGCTTCCATCTATAGATTCTATAGCAGGGCTCTCTGTAGGTTTTCGCTCCAACCATAATCTAGCACACCTGATTTTAATAATTAGCTGGTTGATAAGCTGAATCAGGTTAGTTACAACTGGGGTTGGATTGAAAACCTACAGGAGGGGAGCTCTCTAGGAACAGGGTTGGAGAGCCCTGATCTAGAGAGACCTCTACAAAGTAACTTTTAGCTGATGGGAGTGTAGGAAACACCTCTCAATTGTGTTTCAACTGTTATCGCCATCCTTGGGTATAAGTTACATGAACTAATCTGGCATAGATACAGACATCTAACTTCAATACTACTGGATCTCTATTTGAACTCAGACAGCCATGTACAAAGACACACACATAGACACAGACAGACTTGACTCACAACAAGGGGTTTACATAAACGGGCATCCTGTGCAGGTAATTAGGTACACACAGAGGACCCTGGCCTTCAAAACACATTAACCCTCTTCATGCAGGATTAATAGATTGCATTGGCTGAATTGCTGTGATCTATTTCCAGATGTACCGAGGGAATGACTGTTTCAAGTTAGGGGTAGATGAAGGATAGTGTGCTTTGAAGGCTGAAGTCAAAATCTGGTACCTCAGATTAAAAACATAAGGGGAAAGGGGGAAAGAAGATCGAAGTAGAAAGAAGTCACACCTGACAGAGATGTTAAAGATAGAAGATCTCATACATGCACCACTCTTTCATCTGCCAATGATCTATAAACAGTTTGGAATTTTAAATACTTGATCTGTAAACTAAATGATGGCATTTAATTTCTCACTTTCTCTCACTGTGGAAGGGAAAAACTTGAGGATACTAATTTGAGGATAGTTTTAAAGAGTAACAAATCTATAGCGCCCCCCACTGGTAACATTTGCTTGGCACAACTGGCAACATAGGGAAATTGTGATCTCTCCCACTAAAGCAGCTGGGTTAGTAAGGCAGCTCCATGGGCAGGCAACCTGACACCTCGCCTACCATTTCACTCTGCTCCTCATTCTCTGGGACTGAAAGACCACTCCGCAGTAGGTAGGCAAACACTGGTGTGTGTTTGCATAATACTGGTGAGGTGGGCAGGCAAGGGCAAGGGAGTCTTTAGCAAGACCAGTGCATGCTCTTACGAGCAATGGGTCTAGTACTAGGTGGTTTAGAGACAACAAACAGGTAGGTATTTTACCATGTTCAGCTGCCTACTGTACTTCAAAGCAGCAGTGAGCTCTAACCATGGAGTTTAGGATTTGTGAGAGGGGCTTGAGGTTGAGGGAGGGGGATGGGTTACTGGAGAGCTGTCGTAGATGAGGAAGACACTGACAGGTGATACAGGCAAGACTAAGACAAGGAAACACAATGATTCAGACACACAACATGAAGACAGACACAAACACAGCTGTCCCCAGGCACCCCTCACCTTCTGTGCCCTTTACCTGATTCTCAAATGGGACATACAGTAGGTCTACATTAACTCTACCTTCTTGATTGTCAAAACGGTCATTAGTCCCATGAATTAAACCTACAACATAACTTCTTATCGCCTACTGTCACAAACATCTCTATAATATTGAGACAACCACTAGGGCCCTTGAGGCTTTTGAAAACAATATAATTTTCAAAAAGAATCAATAAGAAAATGGGAAGTCACATGAACCCTAGGTCCCTAAAATGAGCCCTAGGACACTCAAATGAGCCCTAGGTCCCTAGAAGTCACAAACTGCAAAAACACAAATCCTGCCGACCACATGAAAACTGAGCACACACACCAAATTACTTTCCACTAATTTGGAAGTGAGGGTGGGACGAGATAGCTATGAGTGATGTGCCGAAATTTGATGTGAAGCAATGACGCCCGTCCTGATGTTTTGGAATGTCTGATGTGTCAGTTCTAGAATCTGTGATGAAAAAAGAGAGGGAGTGAGGGATAGGAGTAGCACTCTCAATGGAACTGAAGTGGAGAATGAGATCTTGTATGTGGGGCGGAGACTGAGGCCTGAGTATGATAGAGGAGGAAGAGGAGGAGCGATGAAGGGCGAGAGGGGGTCAGCCACCCAGAGGCACTCCAGTGCAAACACACTGTCCACCCAGCATGCATTGCATGCAGGTGGCAATATCTCTCAGGGGAGGTGAGGAAGAAGGGGTAGGGGGGATGATGCCAAGGAGCATGTCCAGGCAGGGAAGAGGCAGTTAGCAGAGATTTCCAACAGTTACAAACGGGCATTAATAATCCACTCATCAGCCCACAGCAGAGCTAAGTAACACCAGTTCCCCTATGTGACAACCAGACAAGCAGAGTTACCTTTCAAAGAGCTTTCAACGCCTTCAAACATGGCCTCGCCGACTCTCACTACTCACATATTTGACTTCCTGTTCACCTCTCTTATGAGGGAGGATGGGACGACACCCAACAGAGTGTTGTCTGATGGCTGTGCTTGAATCCTGATATGATAGTGCCTTCCTTCAGCCACATCTGACCTCCTTATAGTATCAGCTAGAGACTCTTGGACAGACCCTTGATATAATACTGCTTCTATGTAATAACAGACAATCAACAATTGATAACAATTGATGGCATGATTATATTAGAGCTAATGATGGCTGAGTTTAGTACAATCATAATACAGAAATAGCCCTGTGTAACAGACTAAATGGCATGTGTGGAGAATAACAAAGATCCTTCTGCGAGTCATATGATAATTAGCTTGGTTTATTTTTACAGTGTTTCTAAAGAACTTTTCGGGATACAATCTCTAAGTGATTGTTCAATGTTATTTGTAATACATATCTTATAACACTCTTGACATGAGGCAATATACAGTAGGTTGGTATTATGTATGGAAAAGTTATTCCAAAGCCACTTTCGTTATATCAAATCTCTCAGTTTTTTTCTAGGTCAAATTGTTTATATAACATCTCGAATGCCAAAGTACTTGAAACACAAATGAGAGGACAGAGGAGCACAAGGCCTTGGCCTTTATAAGGAGCTTCTGTGAAAAGCAATCCTTGACCAGCTTCAATTTACAAAAGTACTGCTTGAATAGTGAAGTGCCCTGCCATTGGTAACTGAAAAGAAAACAGCTATGCAAACCTTTTCAATTACCAATTATGAAATTGAAAGATACTGTCAAAGAAAATGGATGAACTTCTCTCATTGAAGTCGAAAGCAAACTCATGGTCAATATGAAATCCAATCATTTTCCTTCTGATTGAAGTCATACTTAATCATGTGGCCATCTGGCCATGAGCCAGACTGGGGCCTATCCTTTAATCTTTTTAAATATCAGTGCAATGCACAATGCAGGCAGCGCTACTAATTATCCCTGCCATAGTTCACTTTATTAATGCCATTCACCCTTTCTGAGAAATTCTCTAATTCCTCACTTTCTCATAGGCTGTAAGGGTTTGCTGCTCTCCACACATTCCAATGAGTCAGAGCCCAGGGATAAGGAAACAAACAAGCTATGTTTCATCTGTGAGTGATTCATATTGAGATTCATTATGACGTTTGTTGATATCGGGGAATTGTTTATCCTTAATTGGACCCTTGAGATCTCGGTTAAGTACTATTTAATGGTTCCTTGGTAGCGGCTGTGAACGTTTAAACAAACAACTGAAGTTTGTGATGACTCATATGAATAATTGTTTATTGTCTCTAAGAGGGTGTTAGGTTGCTATGCCTAACTTCCATTTAAAGCCTGTAAACTGCTACATCAAAACAATCTCTTATCTTTTCAGAGTAACAATCTGATATGAAAGCAACTAAAGGAAAATGTTTTATTCAGTGGTATCGTTTTTATTCATACTTATCACAATGTCAAACTCAAATAGTGATAATTTACGGTTGAAATACAATACAACTTTCTTACACAGCTGCAATTACTTTTGAAAACTAGGATCAACTTAAATAGCCAAAATAAAGGAAGAAGATGACATTGGGCTAAAATTTTCATTACAATATGTGATCAACAAGTATTGAACAACCCTCTTTCCACTAACTCACATTCCAGTATTTTTAGCCTGACCTTCTCCTCACTCACAGTCCAACTGTTTTACCTGCTCTGCACTTCTCTGGTTGCTACAGTTCCGTTTGGTCTGACACGTATTTTAAACCAGGGCTTATTCTGGCACGTTAAGGATTTGAGCAGACAGGCCATTGTGCCAATTTTTCAATTTGGCAAAACGTGGGCCTTTAAATTCAGTGTCAAACTTTTCCCTGTGGCATGAGGAAAGAGAGAAAGGAAAATGGGGGGGAGAGAAAGGAAGAAAAGGGGGGATGAGAGATGGGTTAGGGACTGTGGCCTCCACTCCCCTGCCTGAGTCCTGTGTGAGTCAGAGTGCACTTGGGGCTCCCAAATCCTCCACAAACACAATTCAACACAACCCCTATGATGTCCTGCACCATACTGTATCAGGGCCCTAATGAATAAGCCCAGGCTTGAGAAATCCCTCATGAGGAAACAAAATGGGATATTTCTGCTCTGTGTGTGTGGCATGAACACGTTCTGTGTCGTTTCAGCTGGAGGAGTCTAACAGACTGCTGCGAACTGGGAAAAACACCTGTGAGCTCATCATGGGGGCTATCCGTAATCCATGTGAGGGGCACTGCAGCATCGATACACCTCATACTATTCTCACTATTGGCTCGGCAAGACATGACTCACACTCTAACCTTCAAGTTCACCACAGAGAGTGGTGTGGAGCAGGGCCCTGAGGTAGGGCTGAGTGACTCAGTGACCCTTGACCCCTAGCTAACAGCAGGAACTCTGCTCTGGGCTCATCTGGTTTGGTCTGGGGCAATGACCAAATACAGCCTGGTTGCTAGGCCACCGGTCGCTGCTGCTAGCTGCCTACCTTGATTTCCTCAGATGTTCCACGTCTGGGTCTTGCACTAAAGGAGAGAGCGAGAGAGTGAGAGTGAGAGAGACAGAGACAGAGACAGAGACAGAGACAAAGACAGAGAGAGAAGACAGGAGAACCATCAGTAACTGAGTGTTTGGCAGGGTAAGAGGGGTAGACTAAACTAAACTAAATGAAACAAGAATAGAATAGAAATAGAAAAGCACTACTTACTGAACTCCGTTCCCGTGATGTGGGCGAGGAGTCGGAAGGACTTGGACTGCACCTGGGAGGAGCTGCGGGCCCAGTCATTCAACTCCATGTCCCTGTCTGCAGTCTTGATCACAGCCTGATACACTGGGGAGGCACTGTCTACCTGAGCGTCTTTTACTGGGAGTGAACTGGAACCACAGAGAGAGAGCTGGCTCGTCACACTGGCACTAATTTATGCCCACCATAGCCTGACAGCCATCAGGACGAATAGGAAATGGTGGGTGTTATTCGGATTCTGATCACAGTGTTAAAAAACTGCAGTCTGGTGGTGATTTTTTATTATTGGGGTATGTCTGAGTGTATACATATACAGTACTATAACTAACCTTTGTAGCCTACTTAGATGACTAAGGAGCATTTAGGAGAATTGGGAGAGGATCTACTTCAAAGGCTCCCTCTTTACTTTCAATTTGAGATGTAAAAAACAGGCTTGATCTTGCATAAGAGAGGAGCTAAAAACGGGACATTAAAAGCAGCATCCGCCAGCTTCTGCTCACACAAACCAGTGATAAAATGCTAAAAAGCTGTCAAATAGTTTCCTATTTGCAGAAGCTTGCATGTAAAGCATTATGGCTACATAGCTACTAGCTAGCTTGGACCCTGCGGCATCTTTTCTCAACAGCATATTTCAGAAATATAAATTGCATACAATAAAAATACACATACTGTACCTCTAGCAGGAGGAGGAAAGAGCTCAGAACATTCAGTTTAGTGTCATTATTAAACCAGTATAGTTCCTGGTATATGGCATAACTAGTGCTGGTCAGTTGCACATTCCCTGAGCACTAATTGGGAGGTTCAGAGTATTCTGGCCACCTAACTGAGGCCAGCACTTAATGTGTTCCTCCTCCATTCATTTCCTTTTTATATCCATATAAATCATGCAGGTTTTTTGTAATACAAGAGATAACTGACTGGTGATAACATTGCAGCTGACAATAAAACCTATTTTACAGAGAGCCTTGATACATAAAGAATCCCTGTGTAGCCAGCAGGGGAGTGGACACCGTCTAAGAAACTGTTTGCTACATGATGGTGAATGGAGGAATGAGTGTAGCAGAGGACTGACGGAGATGGTGAAACTGCCAAGGAACAAAATGATGATTCTGTGGTTGACCTGTTGAGCAATATCGGTTTGCACCACACTGTGCTTTTCTAAAAACTCAAATAATGTTTGGCATGAAAACGTCTAATCCATGGCTGTTTTCCATGCATTCCAATCCAATACAATTTCAGCACAATTTTCCAACTGAATGAAAAATTGTTTGTTAGTAATCAGTCAACCCTAAATATCAAAACAACACCATACTTATAGTGATGTCCTCTACAAACAACTGCTCTGCAATCGGCTACCGTCAAACTATGATGTCATCATTGCATTAAGGGTGCAGAGGCAACATCCGGCAGTTCTAGACGTCATTCCATCAACCCACAAACTACACCAAATGGTGGCATGTTTCGAAAATTGCCATGGGTAACAAAATCTCCATTCAGAGTGAGGATGTAGTGGGTTAGCAGTGAGGGGAACGAACATAAGGAGGGAGGAAGGAGGGATATGGAGAGACCGCACACAGGCTGTGCTTCATAGGTTGCCACAGAGTGGTCTACTTACGCCAAGGGGGAGCCGGCTGGGACTTCCTCTCTGTTCGGCAGGGATGGGGTGGGGCAGGGCGGGGCAAGGTGGGGCCGTGGATGGATGGATGGATGGATGGATGGATGGAGAGGGGTGGGGGAGAAGCAGCATGGCATGGTGGGTGGGATGGACAGTGCAGTGATTGGGTTTGTTGAGGAAGAACCGAGGAAGTGAGAGAGGGAGGATTAGATATGGGCCCCATAGGGGATGTCATAGAGGGAGACCCTTAGCATTCCTTCAACTCACACAGGGAAATTTCACTTTTCTCCACATATGAACAAAACAATTTGTCTGGTTATCAATTTCTAAAGAAAGTTCTCTGTTTACATGAAGCATGTGTACAAATCATTGATTTGTTACATTGTTACAAATCAAGAGTTTACAGTCCCTTTTATTAAATTATACATTTTGCCATGGTAACTCCTAGCTGAATATGGATGTGTGTACTGTGATCTTCAGGTATTTAGAAGGCAATTATGTGTGTGGGTGAGTGTATGTAAAAGGGTGGCAGGTAGCCTAGCGGTTAAGAGGGTTGGGCCAGTAACCAAAAGGTCGCTGGTTTGAATCCCAGAGCAGACTTGATGAAAAATCTGCCGATGTGCCCTTGAGCAAGGCACTTAATCCTAGTTGCTCTGTATAAGAGCGTCTGCTAAATGACTAAAA
The DNA here is from genome assembly GCF_020615455.1 of Coregonus clupeaformis. Lineage (NCBI taxonomy): Eukaryota > Metazoa > Chordata > Actinopteri > Salmoniformes > Salmonidae > Coregonus > Coregonus clupeaformis. The sequence goes on from NC_059228.1 coordinate 13,050,192, forward strand.
TGCCAAAAGATCAGGGAAGGCTTGGTGACTAAAGGTGATTGGGTGGCTTTATGCTTGAAGGTGAGCAGCATGAAGACATTCATAGAATGGATGGAATCTAACAAATACACTCGAATATTGCCACAGGTGACCTGCATTTGTAACAAGGAATATAGATCGGTTAGCTGACAACGTCACGAAAACAATGTGCGCACTTTCATGGGGCAGAAGTCAGCATATTGTTGTGATTCTGGGTGGCCAGATAGATACCAACAATGACAAGAAACTGCCATGTGGGGAATCGTAAGTGGCTCATTTAATCTTGTTCTTGATACCATGTCTTGTTATGAGGCATTTTGACGGATTTCATGTAAATGCTAATATGGTTAAAATTCGCTAGCTAGCTAGCCAACAACTGTAATGATGTATTTGAGAGACAAGTGCTCATTGTGCAAATGTATATATTTTTTCAATAAACATTAATATAGCTTACATGTTGTCAACAATCTAAGCCAACCCAGTCTGTTTGCCCCATAGTTGCGCACAATTTAGTTGCTAAACAATCAGCATCTATGCCTTTGTAAACACACAAAAATAATCTACATCTGTGCCTTAGAGCACCAAACCAAATCTCACTGCTACCTCCTTGAAGCAATCGGAGTTGTATGCATGTTTCTTCTTGACACATACAGAATACACTTAGTATATACAGTACTGTACACATATTTTAAAGGATGGTAACAATCCTAGATCATCAGACCCTGATAAGACATCCTGATGAAGTAAGTCTGCGGCTTTAGCTTCTCCAGCACAGCGCGGCTACACTACACTGTAGTGCTAGACTAGTTCAGCACAGCCAGCCAAGGAGAGGAAAGGAGCGGTACTACTAAAGTCATGCAGGTTTGGGGAAAAGGTAGAAAGAGAAGGGGAGAGAAGGAAAGTGAGGGAAGGAGTGCAGAGGAAGGAGGGTCTTACCCGGCCTCGTGGCCCTTGGACTGTCCGGCGATGGCGTCCATGATGGCGTCCTGGGAGTACATGCTAATGGGGGTGTTGTACTGGGCATGGATGATGGTGGCCTTGCCCCCAGGACCCTTCACCTCGATGGGCTTGTGGGTGGACAGGGCCGTGTCCTTCAGTGCATTGGGGTTGAAGTTGGCCACATATTCGTTGCTGTCGTGGAGCGGTGGAGGGTTGGAGGAAGTTGGCAGGATAGTGATGGTGAGGGTGAAGAGGAGAAGAAGGAAAGAGAGAGGGAGAAAGAGGGAAAAGTGACGGAAAGTGAGGAAGGAGGGTGGCAGTGGAAGGAGAAATGGTGTGAGATGGTATGTGCAACAGTGTAATAGCCTGCTAGCAGATCAGTTTGTGCTTTAGCCAACTCCTCTGTCGTATATCATGCCATGCGGAACATCAACATGTATGTCACAACAATGGGTGGCACAACAAAGGAGTTGGCTAATGCACAAAAGGGGACAATTCAGACTGGGGAAATGTATGCCTTTTCTATGCCCGCCTTTTCTACGCACTTCTCAGTATTTGGTATACAGACTTAACTTATTCAGCTACATAACGTGCTCTGCAGGTGTGGCTACCTTGCACGCTCTGAATTAATTTCATTCAACCTCTGAAACCCCCCCCCCCCTTAAATGCGGTGTACCTTTTAGTTTGACAGTCTCACTAGAATATATTGAGATAACGACCTTGATCTCATGCTTAAATTCAAAGTCAGAATACGCGTAGAGAGAAAAGTGCATAAAGAGGGAATTAAGTTCCATTTACTTGCGCTTAACTCAGGTGGGAATTCCCCCCATAGAGATCTGCTACCCGGCTACTACAACAGTTTGGGGTTTTGAAGAGAAGGGCAGATAAGGAGCCATAGAGACGCTGTCTGTTACACAGCAAACATGCTCTGTAAATCCCCCAGTAGAGCAGGTACAGCACAGCTCACATATCTGCACACACACACTCAGGTTTCCCTCAAGATACAGGTCAACCCTTCCAGGTATGTGGGAGCCTACAGGCTCAGATGATGCTATACAACTGGCCCACAAGTAAACTGATCAAGATAAAAGAGCAAATGGAGGTGTTAATAGAAACATGCACTGTCATCTAAGTTATAAAAATATAAAGGCTAACTTATCCTACAAATAAGCACAGTTGATCAATGCCAGCAATGCACAGTTTCAAAATGTTCATCATATTAGCCATCTATCCAATAAAAGTCAATTACACAAGCTTCACACGTCCACACTCTCCACCTAAATGTCATAAGTACATGGCTGATGGCTCATGGGAGAATTCAGCATTATGTCAGAAAATGACCTTTATTCCCTCAAAAAATATCCCAAAACACTATTAATGAACAGGGATCTTTGTCTGTGAGGGTTTACAAGTTAATGAACATCACAGGCAAAGTTGTTTTATGATAGGTTAAAATGTATTAGACGTTCACTCCCTTTTCTCTGGCGGACTTTGACAACCATTACATTCCAAACCAAAAAGGTCATTCTCATTACCAATCCTAGAACTGCTCATCCGTCTCAAAAGGCATAATCACTAGACAACAAGCCAAGACAATGCACATCCACTTCACACCAAAGAGAATGACACAATAACATTAACATGACACACTACACCATGCAGCTGAACCACAGAATCGTTTGGGCAAACACTACTACACCACATTCAGGGTAGGGTACTAACTTGGCAGGAGTGTTGGAAATAACCTGAGGCAGTGGAGAAAGAGAGAGAAAGAGACAGTGATTAACAACCCACCTCCGCGAGGTCACTTATTTGGCGTGAAGTTATGTCAGAGATAAGAGAATAGCAAAGGAGAAAAGATAGATGGAGGGTGAAGGTGAATACTGAGCTTACTGGGAATCACACAATGCAACAATGAAAGCAATCAGTGAAAAATATGTTTTCACCTTTGTTGGTGTTCATTCTTGATTATGATCATTACTGAGGCTTGTCCATCACTGATCTAAAGCCATGGCATTGCAGGCTCTTTAAATATATAACATATATATTACATGGTGCTAAAATACTATTTTTACGTCAGAGCAGTGGTATGAAGTGATAAAGAAAGTGGGAGAGAGTGCAACAGACGAAAGAGAGATGTAACTTTGTACTCTATGTTTTGTAGATGAGGGTAGAAAGAGAGATAAAGAAATAGATAAAGGGAGAGAGAGAGACGTGAAGAGAGAGAGTCAGATGAGACAGAGGCAGAGGCAGATATATTGGGGTTCTGTATGTTTAGAGATGGGAGCAGAGCAGAGCAGAGAGGAACCTGAACCCAGCCATTCCATGGCCTTTCAAAGAGAAGACAACAGGTGCTGGCCCTGAACCATCGTCACGGTGACAGTCTTATAGCACTCCGCAATTATTGTGGGAACCCCATGTCTCTGAGATGTGTGTGAGGTCTTTTAATGAGGTCACGCGACTGCTTTCTGTTTTAGATAACACTAGGGGAATGCTAGTTCACTGTTCATCACAAAGACTGATACAGCAAGCATTGCAATTAGCGATTCACCTCTTGACTTTCTCACATTAAAGAAATTATGCTATTAGCATTTCATTGACACAGACACATACTAGAAACAATCTCCATCTCACTGTGCAGTCACTTCGTCCATCCTGGCCACGTTTAAAGCAATGGTTTGGTTTAAAGCAATACTTATCTCTTCATATACACAAGTACTGTAAGGCTTGCCTGGGATGTCACGTGTTCATATTTTGGCAGAGGGGACACCTAATCTCCCGGGGGCTCTTCGTATTACCTGGAGGAGGGCCACAGCATGAGCTAGGGGCCTTTACAGGGACTGTGCTGCCTGCCCTGCACATTCCCCTCTGGGCGAACCTAAATCACTATAACCCATTGGGGTCACCAGCCTGTCTAGAGCCCAGCTCGGGACAAGAATACACAGCTAAATCTGAATGTTCTGAGACTCTATCCATCCTTCTGCCCCACGAGGGCCGGTCAGCAGAGCAGCGGGGATTGGGTGGAGTAGGGTGAAGTCCCTTGGAGTATGGTGAAGTTGGCCATAGACACTGATCTATGGTAAGTTTTGTGGGGGGTTTTCTCTGAATGTTGAAGGTTTTGGAGAGGGCTGGCTGATCCTACACCTGAGCCTATAGGTAACTTCTACCCGGAGCTTCTACCCCACTCCCTCCTCTCCACTATGGGGTTCACCAGGCCTGGCCACCCCTGGCTGGTGCTGCTGTTACTACCGCCTGTTCCACTTGGTTACATACCCCACTGAGAGGCCTGCTGCAGAGCCCTTTCCTCTGTGGCTCTCCTGGAGCTGGGCCATCTCTCGCAGTGTCTCAGCTGAGTACAGCCCAATAGGGGTGTTATACTGCGCCTTCTTTGTGGGGGTCGTCTTGCCCCCAGGGCTTGGCGTTTGCCTCTTGGTGGGTGACCCCGAGTAGGAGTTTTCCTCGCCAGACGCCTCTAGTGACACGGAGGAGGTATTGCAGGCCGAGAGGCCGCCATTTATTTTGGTTGTTTGAGCCTTCAGGAGGGAAGAGGCGTGGGTGAGGTGGATAAGGGGGAAGACAGATAGAGGCGTGGTCAGAGAGGTCAACACAAAAGGTACTCTATGAAATTCAAAAATATAGTTGTTTGAACTTAAACTTGGAAGGCAGGGTGGGTGCTGCTTTGTCACCAGTATCACCAGTAGAGGGCAGTGAGAGACTTAACATAGGCACTGCCTGAGCCCAGCAGAGCCCAGGGCTGTTCTGACAGACCTCACAGCTGGATGTGCTGCTGCTGCCTGTGTCTCCTTACACCCCGAATGGAGGAACTTTGCATGGAGCCTCCTGGAGCTACCTACCCTGACGCCTCTGGTCTGGAAGGAGGCAGTGGTTTCACTGAACATCCTTAACCCACTTTGATCCCATACGAGTGTGACTGAAGAGTGTATGTATATTTTATTTATAAGTGCAGGCAACTGAAATTCTACAATTACGGAAGTATGAACATTTAGCATTCGTTCTGCTGAATATGCTGGGAGAGTGAGACTGAACAGAGTGTTGTTGCTGGCTGCGGTCATGCTTACCTTCTGGTGAGGGATCTGTTGAATGGGAGAGTCAATTCTTGGGGTGGATGTGGGAAGTGGAAATGGCCGCTTTGACCTGTAGCAAAACAATGAAAAACAGATACATTAGGAATATTACAGTTATTACAGTGTGAATTCTACCACTTGTATAACACATAATAAGTGGCTGGCAGAAAGGTGTTCTGCACTGAAACAGCTTTGTCATGGTTTATGAGAGAGATCGAGATAGATAGAGAAAGAGAGACAGGGAGAGGAAAAGTCTAATGGAGAAAGACCAGTGTCCAACAAGTCCATTACTACCTGGACATGAGGAGCAAAGAGGTCAAAGGTCACAGAGACAGGCCCACAGAGAGCTAGGCTCAACCTGAGACCTTCACAGACCACTCAGATACAAACTGTATACCCTCCTTATCATAAGTGGTAGTGAGCCATATCACCAAGGACATAACATAGATTCCAGTGCCAGAATAAAATACATTCCATAAAAATTTAGACGAGAAAGGTATATTCTCCAAGCTCAGCAAGTGCAAGAGTCAATCCGCCATATTGTTCGCACCGCCAATGTTTACTTGAACCAACAATGAGGTGAGGTCTAATTCAGAGAATAATGTGAATGTTTACAGAAGACTTCAGAGAATGTTCCCATAAGTTATTTGTCTACACTCTTAGAATGAAAGGTGCTCTAGAACCTAAAAGGGTTCTTCGGCTATCCCCATAGGAGAACCCTTTTGGGTTCCATGTAGCATCCTTTCCACAGAGGGTATTACATGATACTCAAAAGGGTTCTACATTGAACCTATGTTCAAAATATATACAGTGAGGGAAAAAAGTATTTGATCCTTTAAGAGTGTGCTCCTAATCTCAGCTCGTTACCTGTATAAAAGACACCTGGGAGCCAGAAATATTTGATTGAGAGGGGGTCAAATACTTATTTTCCTCATTAAAATGCAAATCAATTTATAACATTTTTTACATGCGTTTTTCTGGATTTTTTTGTTGTTATTCTGTCTCTCACTGTTCAAATAAACCTACCATTAAAATTATACACTGATCATTTCTTTGTCAGTGGGCAAACGTACAAAATCAGCAGGGGATCAAATACTTTTTTCCCTCACTGTAGGTGAAGACAAGAGGATTCTAATATTTACATTTTAGTCATATAGCAGACGCTCTTATCCAGAGCAACTTACAGTTAAGTGAGTGCATACATTTTCATACTGGCCCCCCGTGGGAAACGAACCCACAACCCTGGCGTTGCAAACGCCATGCTCTACCAACTGAGCTACATCCCTGCCGGCCATTCCCTCCCCTACCCTGGACGACGCTGGGCCAATTGTGCACCGCCCCATGGGTCTCCCGGTTGCGGCCGGCTACGACAGAACCTGGATTCGAACCAGGATCTCTAGTGGCACAGCTAGCACTGCGATGCAGTGCCTTAGACCACTGCGCCCACTGGTCATGGGACCAGCGTTGCTAGTTAGCAAGGGCACTAGTAGTTATCAATGGAGTTGCTCCCATGAATTTGTTTATTTTCTAACGCTTCTGAATGGAATTACTACATTGTCTTAACCTTCCCATCTTCAACCTAGCCTTGAACCAAAAATAGTTATACTTGGAACCAAAAAGGGTTCTCCTATGTGGACAGCCGAAAAGCCCTTTTAGAGTGTAGCGTACTCGTTGTAGACCCTGACCTAGATCTATGGAGGTTGTATAAGACTATGGTCAGGCTCATGGGTTCAGAACGTTTGGTTTTAGCACTGTTGGTCAAGTTCAGATACACAAGTGAAATGACAAGAAAACAGTATGTGGGTGCTTTTTCTTTTGAGTGGCAAAAAGTGAGTCAAGACTTGGGAGTGCTTGCCTTCTGCCAGTTGAGAACAAGTTCTCATTTACAACTGCGACCTGGCCAAGATAAAGCAAAGCAGTGCGATAAAAAACAACACAGAGTTACATATGGGGTAAACAAAACATAGTCAAAAATACAACAGAAAATATATATACAGTGTGTGCAAATGTAGCAAGTTATGGAGGAAAGGCCATAGTGCAAAATAATTACAATTTAGTATTAACACTGGAATGATAGATGTACAAGAGATGATGTGCAAATAGAGATACTGGGGTGCAAATGAGCAAAATAAATAACAATATGGGGCTGAGGTAGTTGGGTGGGCTAATTTCAGATGTGCTGTGTACAGGTGCAGTGATCGGTAAGGTGCTCTGACAACTGATGCTTAAAGTTAGTGAGGGAGATAAGTGTCTCCAGCTTCAGAGATTTTTGTAGTTCGTTCCAGTCATTGGTAGCAGAGAACTGGAAGGAATGGCGGCCAAAGGAGGTGTTGGCTTTGGGGATGACCAGTGAGATATACCTGCTGGAGCGCATACTATGAGTGGGTGTTGCTATGGTGACCAATGAGCTAAGATAAGGCGAGGATTTGCCTAGCAGTGATTTATAGATGACCTGGAGCCAGTGGGTTTGGCGACGAATATGTAGTGAGGACCAGCCAACAAGAGCGTACAGGTCACAGTGGTGGGTAGTATATGGGGCTTTGGTGACAAAACGGATGGCACTGTGATAGACTACATCCAATTTGCTGAGTAGAGTGTTGGAGGCTATTTTGAAAAATGACATCGCCGAAGTCAAGGATCGGTAGGATAGTCAGTTTAACGAGGGCATGTTTGGCAGCATGAGTGAAGGAGGCTTTGTTGCGAAATAGGAAGCCGATTCTAGATGTAACTTTTGATTGGCGATGCTTAACGTGAGTCTGGAAGGAGAGTTTACGGTCTAACCAGACACCTAGGTATTTGTAGTTGTCCACATACTCTAGGTCAGAACCGCCGAGAGTAGTGATTCTAAATCGGATGGGCGGGTGCCAGCAGCATTCGATTGAAGAGCATGCATTTCGTTTTACTAGTGTTTAAGAGCAGTTGGAGGCTACGGAAGGAGTGTTGTATGGCATTGAAGCTCGTTTGGAGGTTTGTTAACACAGTGTCCAATGAAGGGCCAGATGTATACAAAATGGTGTTGTCTGCGTAAAGGTGGATCTGAGAGTCACCAGCAGCAAGAGCGACATCACTGATATACACAGAGAAAAGAGTCAGCCCGAGAATTGTACCCTGTGGCACCCCCATATAGACAACCATAGGTCCAGACCACAGGCCCTCCGATTTGACACACTGAACTCTATCTGAGAAGTAGTTGGTGTACCAGGCGAGGCAGTCATTTGAGAAACCAAGGCTATTTAGTCTGCCAATAAGAATGCGGTGGTTGACCGAGTCGAAAGCCTCGGCCAGGTCGATGAAGACGGCTGCACAGTACTGTCTATTATCGACTGCGGTTATAATATCGTTTAGGATTGCATAGTGGAGACCTTGAACGTGGCTGAGGTGCACCCATGACCAGCTCGGAAACCGGATTGCATAGTGGAGAAGGTACATTGGGATTCGAAATGGTCGGTGATCTGTTTGTTAACTTGGCTTTCAAAAACTTTTGAAAGGCACGGCAGGATGGATATAGGTCTGTAACAGTTTGGATCTAGAGTGTCACCCCCTTTGAAGAGGGGGATGACCGCAGCAGCTTTCCAATCTCTGGGGATCTCAGACGTTACGAAAGAGAGGTTGAACAGGCTAGTAATAGGGGTTGCGACAATTTCGGCTGCTAATTCTAGAAAGAAAGGGTCCAGATTGTCAAACCCAGATTATTTGTAGGGGTCCAGATTTTGCAGCTCTTTCAGAACATCAACTGTCTGAATTTGTGTGAAGGAGAAGCGGGGGGCATGGGCAAGTTGCAGCGGAGGGTGCAGAGCTGGTGGCCGGGGTAGTGGTAGCCAGGTGGAAAGCATGGCCAGCCGTAGCAAAATGCTTGTTGAAATTCTTGATTATTGTAGATTTATCAGTGGTGATAGTGTTTCCTAGCCTCAGTGCAGTGGGCAGCTGGGAGGAGGTGCTCTTATTCTCCATGGACTTTACAGTGTCCCAAAACCTTTTGGAGTTAGTGCTACAGGATGCACATTTCTGTTTGAAAAAGCTAGCCTTTGCTTTCCTAACTGCTTGTGTATATTGGTTCCTAACTTCCCTGAAAAGTTGCATATCGCGGGTGCTATTCGATGCTAATGAAGTACGCCACAGCATGTTTTTGTGCTGGTCAAGGGCAGTCAAGTCTGAGGAGAACCAGGGGCTATATCTGTTCTTAGTTCAGAATTTTTTGAATGGGGCATGCTTATTTAAGATTGAGAGGAAAGCACTTTTAAAGAACAACCAGGCATCCTCTACTGACGGAATGAGATCGATATCCATCCAGGATACCTGGGCCAGGTGAATTAGGAAGGCCTGCTCGCTAAAGTGTTTTAGGGAGCGTTTGACAGTGATGAGGGGTGGTCGTTTGACCGCGGACCCGTTATGGACGCAGGCAATAAGGCAGTGATCGCTGAGATCCTGGTTGAAGAGAGCGGAGGTGTATTTAGAGGGTTAGTTAGTCAGGATGATATCTATGAGGGTACCCATGTTTACGGATTTAGGGTTGTACCTGGTAGGTTCCTTGATAATTTGTGTGAGATTGAGGGCATCTAGTTTGGATTGTACGATGGCCGGGGTGTTAAGCATATCCTAGTTTAGGTCACCAAGCAGTACGAACTCTGAGGATAGATGGGAGGCAATCAATTCACATATGGTGTCCAGGGCACAGCTGGGGGCTGAGGGGGATCTGTAGCAAGCGGCAACAGTGAGAGACTTATTTCTGGAAAGGTGGATTTTTAGAAGTAGGAGCTCAAACTGTTTGGGCACAGACCTGGATAGTATGATCGAGCTCTGCAGGCTAGCTCTACAGTAGATTGCAACTCCACCCCCTTTGGCAGTTCTATCTAGATGGAAAATGTTGTAGTTGGGGATGGACATTTCTGAATTTTTGGTGGCCTTCCTAAGCCAGGATTAAGACACTGCTAGAACATCAGGGTTGGCGGAGTGTGCTAATGCAGTGAATAACTCAAACTTAGGAAGGAGGCTTCTGATGTTAACATGCAAAAAGCCAATGCTTTTACGGTTACAGAAGTCAACAAATGATAGCGCCTGGAGAGATACTGGGGGCTGCAGGGCCTGGGTTAACCTCTACATCACCAGAGGAACAGAGGAGGACTAGAATAAGGATACGGCTAAAGGCTTTAAGAACTGGTCTTCTAGTGTGTTGGGCACAGAGAATAAAGGGGGCAGATTTCCGGGCGTTGTAGAATAGATTCAGGGCATTATGTACAGACAAGGATATGGAAGGATATGAGTACAGTGGAGGTAAACCTAAGCGTTGGGTAACAATGAAAGAGATAGCATCACTGGAGGCACCGATTGAGCCGGTCTCCGCGTGTATGGGGGTGGAACAAAGGAGCTATTTGAGGCAGTTTGAGAGGGACTTGGGGCTCTACAGTGAAATTGTATAATAAGAGCTAACTGGAACAGCAATAGGCAAGGCATATTGACATGGGAGAGAGGCATAAAGCAATCACAGGTGTTTTTCGAGAGAGCTAAGACAACAACTGGTAATGGCGATGAAAGTTTGGGCTGAGGCTAAACAGATAAAACAGGACAGGGTACCGTGTAAAGGAACAGTCCAGCAGGCATCAGCTGTGCAGCTGAGTGATCATAAGGTCCAGTGAACAGCAATGTGAGTCCAGAAGCAGTTCGAATTGGTGCTACAGCACAGGCGATCAGGAAGCACGGCTGAGTAAGTAGTGCATATTGTAAGTGTTCAATGTTCTAATATCTGCATTGTGTTCTTCTGCGGCGTACAGTTGTTATCCAAATAGTGGTTATTTATACTGAACAAAAATATAAATGCAACATGCAACAATTTCATTGATCAGTCAATTGAAATAATCTATGGATTTCACATGACTGGGAATACAGATATGCATCGGTTGGCCACAGATACTTTTAAAAAATGGGCTTCACAATGGGCCTCAGGATCTCCTCAATGTATTTTTGTGTATTCAAATTGCCATCGATAAAATGCAATTGTGTTCGTTGTCCGTAGGTTATGCCTGCCCATACCATAACCCCACTGCCACCATGGGGCACTCTGTTCACAACGTTGACATCAGCAAACCACTCACCCACACGACGCCATACATGTGGTCAGAGGTTGTGAGGCCGGTTGGACGTACTGCCAAATTCTCTAAAACGATGTTGGAGGTAGCTTATGGTAGAGAAATGAATTTTCTGGCAACAGCTCTGGTGGACATTCCTGCAGTCAGCATGCCTTTTGCACGCTCCCTCAAAACTTGAGACATCTGTTGCATTGTGTTGTGTGACAAAACGGCACATTTTAGAGTGGCCTTTTATTGTCCCCAGCACAAGGTGCACCTGTGTAACGATCATGTTGTTTAATCAGCTTCTTGATATGCCACACCTGTCAGGTGGATGGATTATCTTGGCAAAGGAGAAACACTCACTAACAGATGTAAACAAATTTGTGCACAACAATTTAGAGAAAAAGTTTTGTGCATATGGATAGCTGCATAGAAAATGGCACTGGCATAATCCATTGGCATCTTCGTGGGGCACTGCAGGCAGGCAGAATTCAATGCAGCTTTTTGAACGAATTCTCTGGCCTTTTGCCCTCTGTCTGCCTGCCTGCTACACAAAAGGCCCAAATGGCTCTGGCAAACCATGTATTTTTTGTTGTTCACAAGTTGAGCACAAAGAAAAGGATTGAATGACCGAGTGTACTTTCCAAAAGTTCCAATTTACCAAAGATTTTGGCCTTGGATTAGAATGGCTTGACAATATAAGTGGTGAAAAAACACAGACAAAATGCACATTTATAATAGATGCTTCATGTGTTGACTACATGCATGCTCCAGAACTCTTGACTGTCTTCACTCGTCTTTATAGCGCTTAGTCTTCTGCACACTAATACGCCGTTCTTGTGGTGTTGGAAATAAAAGCCCCAATTGCCCAGTTTCTCATATAGAAATACTGACACATTGTTTAATTGGTTGATGTTTCAGTCGTTATGAGTGACCTTCCTTAAGGTATTACTTCAGTTTCACACGCCATCACCTCAACACATGGCAGCAGTGGACCACAAGGCATTGTGGGATAGCAGTGCCCTGCTGACCTGAAGAATGGTAAAATAGGGGGATGACGCCCCACTGCTAATCTCCCACTGTATGCAAACAGAGCAGAGGGGGGTGAAGCGGCTCCTTTTTAGGCTCCTTTTTCTATGACCAACTGAACCGCAGGTTAACCTCTCTTGATTGATTTTGGGAGTAGATTTATTGGAATTGCACCCAGCAGTATGAGGAGATTACGGTTGTTTTGAGGAACCCATCATTTGAGGATTACAGGACTGTCTGGTGCAGTTTCCTTCCATATAGTGGTAGACATACCTGGCATGCCTCCCCTGTTTTTGCACTGCTCTCACATCTCCACACATTATACAAGCAGAGGTCAGATCCAGCTCCATCCACAACATCCTCCTCTTATCCCAACAGGCTTCTTCCCTGCCTGGTGGTGAGAGTTTTGTTATCAACCAATTTTTAAAAACAAGCTCTCTCTAACAGTTGATGTTTTTTTGGCGAAAGAAAAATGAAATAAGAGGTAAAGTGTTTCTTGGGAAAACAGCGAAGAAAGATTGAGAAAGAGGAGAGACGATGACAAGCTCTGGAAAGGCACGGCAGGAGTGCCTCCTTGTATCAATCAACCAGTGGGAGGACAAGCACTTTATCGATCCAGCCTATGCCAGCCTTTCCTCCCCATTTTACAACAAATCAGACGGCTGATGAAAAACAGCCTGGAGATGAGGGGAGGGAGGTGGGGGGTCTCGCAAGCCGGCGTGGGCGGAGTATTGGGGGGAGGAGGGGGGTTGAAGTTGATGAGCAGGTACAGATGTGAGGAGGTTGGAGGGACACCTAGGACCCTACTCAACCCCCCCACTAAAACGGAAACAACCTCTTCTTAAAAATGTACTGTACATGCATTCACAGGAGCGATGCAATCAAACATTTGCTGGTTTGAATCCCAGGGTTGATGAGGGAAAATCGGTGTGGTGGGATCCAGCAAAAAGGACACCACAGCAAAAACTTGAGAAGACCAGTAGACAGTGAAAGAACACTGTGTGGTTGTATAATATACCCATCAAACAAGGAATCACCACATTCCTTTAACATTTGTAATGAAACAAACCGAATGGCCCCAGTGTAAAATACTGTCACTGAGAGCAGCCCGACTCAGACTCTTGACATCTGCCACAGTACACAGATGGCTGAGAGTGTGACTCTTAAGTAAAATGTCAAGTACAAAGCAGAGTGCAGCCATTTGTGGCTCCCCTGAGTGTCAGAATGGAAAACAAACTGACAGGTACCTCTGGTCTAAGGTGAACAAACACAAATCTTCCAAAATAAAGTAGAGAGGTAAAGTCAGTGGGGATTAAGAAGTGAGACCTAACATGCTTTAGCCACTGACCTGACCGAGTTATCTTTTAACTGGTTGAACAACTAGGGTAAAAAAAATGACTGCAGCAGCAGTACAAACAGCTACCAAAGAGCCCAAGAGATAGGGAGACCTTTGTGTAGCCGAACTATGGGGTACAGTCCAGTTAGAGGGAGAGTGTCCAATGTAATACCCATCTGTCATGGTAAATACCATACCCTGTCACCTCGCTAATTGACTTGGAGATGAAACAGAGAAAATAAAGTGCCTTGACCTTTTCATTGCCTCCCTCTGACAAAGGACAGCCCATCGAATTAGGAATGAGAATAAAACGTAATTTAATAGGATCTCTAAAGGACAGCCACTATCTGGCTTTATGTAGGGGTGCATTAAGGGATTTAGCCTTCAAAAGGTTTATGTAACAACAACACTACCAGCAGCCTTCGAGAGCCCTCAAACACAACAAACAGGTCCACATTCAATACCAGAGTTTTAAAAAACTGTTATGAGATTGTAGGTTGAAAGGAAATGTCACCCTGGACCTCAACATAGTCTTCATTTCAGTGACCCATTCACTGCAGTGACGAAGACTGTTGCCTTATAGACTCCATTTTGATTAGTCTGTCTGAGAGTGAGCGAAGTTATTCAAATGATAATAAAGTGATATAAAGTGAAAAAGGGGCTAGTTACTCCTCTGTGATTTTTTTAATGAGTTTTATAGTTGAGACATAATTTAACTGTAAATGTGCCATGAACACAACCAGTCATGATGTATTCATCTGATTGTCAAACAAATAACTACCTTCGCACATTTATCCAAAATCATTCCAGCATCCAAACAGTGCACTGTGCACCCGCCAACTTTCGTTCAATTCGTAAGTGGCTGAAACGATCTCAACAGAGAAAGCATCCGAGCGAGCGAAACAGCGCCCCTCTGTCTCAGTATACAGTGCCCTCCACAATTATTGGCACCCCTGTTTAAGATGTGGTCGAGGACTTCCAGAAATTCTCATTTTTTTTTTAAACAACATAGAACCCAAATGCAAAAAAAGAGAAAAATCCAACCTTTTATTTAAGTACATTACTTTGGTGTAAAAAAAAAAAAGATCACACATTTAGAAAAAAATAAACTTGAAATCATGTGTCCCACAATTATTGGCACCCCTGATGTTAATAATTTGTACAACCCCCTTTTGCCAACAAGACAGCACTTAATCTCCTCCTATAACATTTCACAAGATTGGAGAACACAGAGAGGGGGATCTTTGACCATTCTTCTTTGCACAATCTTTCTAGATCATCCAGTGTCCTGGGTCCTCTCTTATGCACTCTCCTCTTTAGCTCGCCCCACAGGTTTTCGATAGGGTTGAGGTCTGGGGACTGAGATGGCCATGGGAGGACCTTGAGTTTGTGACTGCTGAACCATTTTTGTGTAGATTTTGCCACATGTTTTGGATCATTATCCTGCTGAAAGACCCAGTGACGACCCATCTTCAGCTTTCTGGCAGAGGCCATCAGGTTTTTATTTAAAATGTCCTGGTAGTTCAAAGCGTTCATAATGCCATGCACCCTAACAAGGTTCCCAGGGCCTTTGGAAGAGAAACAGGCCCACAGCATCACAGATCCTCCACCATACTTCACGGTGGGCATGAGGTGCTTTTCGGCATACTCATCTTTTGTTTTACGCCAGACCCACTTAGAGTGTTTGTTGCCAAAAAGCTCAATCTTAGTCTCATCTGACCAAAGCACACGATCCCAGTTGAAGTCCCAGTGCCGCTTAGCAAACTCCAGACGTTTACGTTTGTGAGTGTTAGTGAGAAAAGGCTTTTTCCTTGCATGCCTCCCAAACAGCTTGTTGGCATGTAGAGAGCGTCTGATGGTTGTTTTGGAGACTTTGTGACCCCAAGATGCCACTCTTTGATGCAATTCTGTGACAGTGAGCTTAGGACTTTTTTTACTTCTCTTACCATCCTCCTCACTGTGCGTTGTGGCAAGATAAACTTGGGACCTCTTCCAGCCTTGTTTGTCACTGTTCCAGTTGTTTTAAACTTCTTAATGATTCCTCTGACTGTAGATACGGGCAAGTTAAGGCGAGGGGCTATTTTCTTGTAGCCATTGCCTGACTTATGAAGGTCGACACAAATCTGCCTTACTTGAATGGTGTGTTCTCTTGTCTTTGCCATGTTGACAAATGGGTAAGAGAATTAGGCCTCTGTGTCACGTCATATTTATACCCCAGGGAAACAGGAAGTCATGAATTACTAATTAAAAGTTCCTAGATACCCTGACCAACTTTAGCAACTACAGAAAAATATATTTTTTAAAAAATCAATTAATTTTCAGCGGAATTGTTAGGGGTGCCAATAATTGTGGGACAATTTTTTTTTTTTACCACCAAAGTAATGTACTTAAATAAAAGGTTGGATTTTTCTCTTTTTTTGCATTTGGGTTCTATGTTGTTTAAAAAAAATGAGAATTTTTGGAAGTCCTCGACCACATCTTAAACAGGGGTGCCAATAATAGTGGAGGGCACTGTACATAGCCCATGTATCTGATGCTGTCTAGACCACAACAAAAAAAGTATGACATGCCATCCTCATTTTGGCCAGACAGCATCAGATTCACATACATGTCCTCTGCCTCGACGACGATGGCAGTATTATCAGCAGCACCTGTCTTTTTACTAAAGAAATGCATATTGTATCCCCCTAGAGTCTAAGGGCCCGGGGCTGGGTTTCTACTAAGCTAGCTTTGTCGAGAACCAGGTTTCCCTAATACGGGCAGAAATTGCAGAAAATAGCTAAATAGGTGGAGACCCTGTGTAAATCAGTGACGCCTCACTACACGTCAAACCAATCAAATGTCTTGCTTGGGCGAAGCTCCAATAGTGCCCACTAGATTAGTGTTGTCGGTGCAATAGCGCGTGACGATTCTTTATACAGTCTATGGTGAGGATGGCCGGGAAATCGTAGATTAAAACCCCATCAAAATATGTTGATGTATACCCAGTTTATGAGACCCCTTGATGATGTGAGGCCTGAGGCAATTGCCTCTTCTGACTAATGGTAAGTCCACCAGTGCTAACATCTCCCCCTAGACATTCAGTAGCCTCTATCATTTGGATGTAACTGGCTGATTGTTTGATATAGGAAGCGTTCATATCACACATGAACTACAAGCTATATTGCGGTGCTTTTTTTCATTAGCACTTTATCTTGTATCTGCAACCTTGGGAGTCAAGATTGTGTGTGTTTGTGTGTGTGTGTGTGCATGCGTGAGTAATTGAAGGCATCCACTGTGTTTGCCGTAGATCAGCGGTGGGGGGTGATTCAGCAGATTCAAATTAATGAAAAGACGACATGGGACACTATCAAGGATGCAGTGTTTCCCCTATATTAATTTAGCTGCGGCGGGGCCTCTGCTGCTAAATCATTGCCACCACTCCCCAAAAAGGTAATACTTTTTTAGGATGGTAAAATATTTTCAGTGTAAACTTAAAACAACTAAAACACATACAGTGCCTTCAGAAAGTATTCACACCACTTGACTTTTTCCACATTTTGTTGTTACAGCCTGAATTTCAAATGAATTAAATATAGATGTTTTGTCACTGGCTTACTCATAATACCCCATAATGTCAAAGTGGAATTATGTTTTTTATATTTTTTTCGAATTCATAAAAAATGAAAAGCTGAAATGTCTTGAGTTAATAAGCATTGAACCCCTTTGTTATGGCAAGCCTACATTTTAGGAGTACAAATGTGCTTAACAAGTCACATAATAAGTTGCATGGACTCACCCTGTGTGCAATAATAGTGTTTAACATGATTTTTGAATGACTACCTCATCTCTGTACCACACACATACAATTATCTGTAAGTTCCCTCAGTCAAGCACTGAATTTCAAACATAGATTCAACCACAAAGACCAGGGAGGTTTTCCAATGCCTCGCAAAGAAGGGCACCTATTGGTAGATGGGTAAAAAAAAAAAAAAAAAAAAAAGTAGACATTGAATATCCCTTAAGCATGGTGAAGTTATTAATTACACTTTGGATGGTGTATCAATACACCCAGTCACTACAAAGATACAGGCATCCTTCCTAACTCAGTTGCCGGAGGGGAAGGAAACCACTCAGGGATTTCACCATGAGGCCAATGGTGACTTTAAAACAGTTACAGAGTTTAATGGCTGTGAAAGGAGAAAACTGAGGATGGATCAACAACATTGTAGTTACTCCACAATACTAACCTAATTGACAGAGTGAAAAGAAGGAAGCCTGTACATAATAAAAATATTCCAAAACATGCATTCTGTTTGCAACAAGACACTAAAGTAATACTGCAAATTGTGGCAAAGTAATTTACATTTTTTCCTGAATACAAAGTGTTATGTTTGGGGCAAATCCAATACAACATATTACTGAGTACCACTCTCCATATTTTCAAGCATAGTGGTGGCTGCAACATGTTATGCGTATGCTTGTAATCATTAAGGACTGGGGAATTTTCAGGATAAAAAAGAAACGGAATGGAGCAAAGCACAGGCTAAATCCTAGAGGAAAACCTGGTTCAGTCTGCCTTCCACCAGACACAGCGATGAATTCACCTTTCAGCAGGACAATAACCTAAAACACAAGGCCAACTCTACACTGGAGTTGCTTACCAAGAAGACAGTGAATGTTCCTGAGTGGTCGAGTTACAGTTGACTTAAATCTGCTTGAAAATCTATGGCAAGACCTGAAAATTGTTGTTTAGCAATGATCAACAACCAATTTGGCAGAGCTTGAAGAATTCTGAAAATAATAATGGGCAAATTCTGTGCAGTTCTGTTTTTGTCGTGTGTCTGTAAATAGCCTGTAAATACCCTGTTTTTTTGTATTTTTCGTACATATTTTCCTATCAGACTTTTCATCCTTCTACAAAATATACTTTCCTGCAACCCGCCTCACTCAATGTGGAACGGATTCTATTATTGACTTACCTTTTATATAGAATCTCCAGTTGAAACTAGCTAGCCAGCTAACTAGCTACTTGCTATTAGCCACAGTTAGCGGTATTTCACCCAGAACATTGGATTTTTTTTCTGCGGGATTAATTTAATCACTGGATATTAATCACCGGATATTCGGCCAGTCTGCACAGCGCGTTATCGACCCAGAACATATCAGTTTTTCTGCCGGAATCACTGAATCACTGGACCTTTAACTCCGGATTCATCGCTACCAGCTAGCTTCAACTAAATGGACGCTGTGGTCTGGCTAATCATCCTGAGCTAGGCCCATCTCCCGGCTATCTACCCCTCTGTCAACCGGACGGGACCACCTAGTGTTGACACGGAGCCCCGCCGATCCTACACGACTGGTCTGCCGACGAAATCGTCTGATGTGGTTACGACAACGTCGACCACGAAGATTCCATCTGCTAGCCCCGGCCCGCTAGCACACGCTAGCCGTGGCCTCTTACCTGCTAGTGCTTTAGCAGCCTCCGAACTATCCTATTGCTGTTCACCGGACCTTATGATAACTCAGCTATACAGCTGATGTCTGCTGGACTGTTCCTTTTTACGGTACTACATCCTGTTTATGTTTAGCCTCAGCCCAAACATGGTTAGCTTATTGTTGTTTCGGTTATTTCTAATTGTACTATTTCACTGTAGATCCCCCAGCCCAGCTAAACCTGCCTTAGATAGCTCCTTTGTCCCACCCCCATACACGCAGAGACCGACTCAATTGGTGCCTCTAGTGATACTATCTCTTTCATTGTTACCCAACGCTTAGGTTTACCCCCACTTTACTCATATCCTTCCATATCCTTGTCTGTACATAATGCCCTGAATCTTTTCTACAACACCCGGAAATCTGCCCCCTTTATTCTATGTACCCAACGCACTAGAAGACCAGTTCTTAAAGCCTTTAGCCGTATCCTTATTCTAGTCCTCCTCTGTTCCTCTGGTGATGTAGAGGCTAACCCAGGCCCTGCAGCCCTCAGTATCACTCCTACTCCCCAGGCGCTATCATTTGCTGACTTCTGTAATCGCAAAAGTCTTGGTTTCTTGCACGTAAACATCAGAAGTCTACTTCCTAAGTTTGAGTTATTCACTGCGTTAGCACACTCCGCCAACCCTGATGTTCTAGCAGTGTCTGAATCCTGGCTCAGGAAGGCCACCAAAAATTCTGAAATTTCCATCCCCAACTATAACATTTTCCGTCTAGATAGAACTGCCAAAGGGGGTGGAGTTGCAATCTACTGTAGAGATAGCCTGCAGAGCTCTATCATACTATCCAGGTCTGTGCCCAAACAGTTTGAGCTTCTACTTCTAAAAATCCACCTTTCCAGAAATAAGTCTCTCACTGTTGCCGCTTGCTACAGACCCCCCTCAGCCCCCAGATGTGCCCTGGACACCATATGTGAATTGATTGCACCCCATTTATCCTCAGAGTTTGTACTGCTTGGTGACCTAAATTGGGATATGCTTAATACCCCGGCCATCCTACAATCCAAACTAGATGCCCTCAACCTCACGCAAATTATCAACGAACCTACCAGGTACAACCCTCAGGGGATTGAATACTTATCTAATCAAGATATTCTAGTGTTTTATTTTTTACAAATGTTATAACTTTTCTTCCACCTTGATATTAGAGTATGTTGTGTAGATCTTTGACAAAATCAATTTTAATCCCACTTTGTAACAACAAAATGTGGAAAAAGTCAAGGGGCGTGAATACTTTCTGAAGGCACTGTCTAAAGTACTGTATGGAGAAAAGAAAATGGAGCTATATATTTTTTATTAAGATAACCTTTAAGAAGTACAATCACCAAAATAAAAACTAGGCTGTCAGAGAGAACCTAAAATTAAAAAAATGTCATGGCATGGGGCCCCCATTGATTTTGTTATAATGTTTGAGTCACTCATATAGCATAAGAACATGGCATAAGCCGTGGAAAAATCTGTAGAATTGCAGGAAATTAGCTTTAAAAACTGCAAATTTTCTCTCTCAGACCCATGACAAAATGTATAGAATTGCAGGAAACTAGTTTTAAAACGGTGAAAATATTATCTCCGCCACCTGGCAAAATGCCAAGACGAGGACCTTAAACTGGTTCAGACACCGTGCCATTAGCCACGTCAACAACTATGCGCCCCCACCTCCCCTATCCCACTCTAACTTTGCCACTGCTGCTGAAAAAAAATCATAGGGGTAACACTGAAGGACGACCATATCTGTCCTCTGCTCGAACTTTCATGTCTATGTGTGACAGAGTAAACTTACAGATTTTGCAAAGAGATTTGTGTTCATGGTTTGTCTTTCCTTAGGTTTGGCCATGAGGTATGGGTCTGTACACAAGCATTTGTTCCAAACTAATCAATTCAAGCATGGTCCAGAGACAGATGCTGCTTGCTAATAATATTGTTACACTGATTTGCTTTTTCATATAGTAACATTGATAAAAAAATGTACTCAGTGCACTTCTGGTTATTTGTATGGGGAGAACAGTGTCAACAGAGAAAAAACTGTTACATCATATTGATGTACAGTACCAGTCAAAAAGTAGGACACACCTACTCATTCCAGGGTTTTTCTTTATTTTTTACTAGTTTCTACATTGTTGAATAATAGTGAAGACATCAAAACTATGAAATAACACATATGGAATCATGTAGTAACCAAAATAAACTGTTAAACAAAATCAACATATATTTTATATTTGAGATTCTTCAAAGTAGCCAACCTTTGCCTTGAAGACAGCTTTGCACACTCTTGGCATTCTCTCAACCAGCTTCATGAGGTAGTCACCTGGAATGCATTTCAATTAACAGGTGTGCCTTCTTAAAAGCTAAGTCCATATTATGGCAAGAACAGCTCAAATATGCAAAGTGAAACGACAGTCCATCACTACCTTAAGACATGAAGGTCAGTCAATCCGGAACATTTCTAGAAAGTTTCTTCAAGTGCAGTCGCAAAAACCATCAAGCGCTATGATGAAACTGGCTCTCATGAGGACCGCCACAGGAATGGAAGACCCAGAGTTACCTCTGCTGCAGAGGATAAGTTCATTATAGTTACCGGCCTCAGAAATTGCAGCCCAAATAAATGCTTCACAGAGTTCAAGTAACAGACACATCTCAACATCAACTGTTCAGAGGGGACTGTGTGAATCAGGCCTTCATTGTCGAATTGCTGCAAAGAAACCACTACTAAAGGACACCAATAAGAAGAAGAGACCTGCTTGGGCCAAGAAACACGAGCAATGGACATTAGACCAGTGGAAATCTGTCCTTTGGTCTAGAGTCCAAATTTGAGATTTTTGGTTCCAACCGCTGTGTCTTTGTGAGACGCGGTGTGAGTGAACGGATGATCTCTGCATGTGTATTTCTCACCGTAAAGCATGGAGGAGGTGGTGTTATGGTGCTTTGCTGGTGACACTGTCAGTGATTTATTTAGAATTCAAGGCACACTTAATGCATGGCTACCACAGCATTCTACAGCGATACGCCGTCCCATCTGGTTTGGGCTTAGTGGGACTATCACTTGTTTTTCAACAGGACAATGACCCAACACACCTCCAGGCTGTGTAAGTGCTATTTTACCAAGAAGGAGAGTGATGGACTGCTGCATCAGATGACCTGGCCTCGACAATCCCCCGACCTCAACCAAATTGAGATGGTTTGGGATGAGTCGGACCACAGAGTGAAGGAAAAGCAGCCAACAAGTGCTCAGCATATGTGGGAACTCCTTCAAGACTGTTGGAAAAGCATTCGAGGTGAAGCTGGTTGAGAGAATGCCAAGAGTGTGCAAAGCTGTCATCAATGAAAGGGTGGCTATTTCATAGTTTTGATGTCTTCACTTTTATAGGTGAAAAATCTGTTGATGTGCCCTTAAGCAAGGCACTTAACCCTAATTGCTCATGTAAGTCGCTCTGGATAAGAGCGTCTGCTAAATGACTAAAATGTAAATGTAAATGTATTCTACAATGTAAAAAAATAGTAAAAAATAAAGAAAAACCCTTGAATGAGTAGGTGTGTCCAAACATTTGACTGGTAGTGTATGTCCCATGATAAAAGTGTCCCAAAGCTAGCTTTGGTTCTCTAGTTTTAGGACAACAGGTGTGAAAATATAATTATTTATATTCCCTCCCTCCATCCATTCCCTCTCTCCTCAGTCCTCAGATGACAGAGTGGCCACATCTCTACCTCTAAAAGATCTGAGGCAGCCCACTCTGTCACTGTCTCCCTGTGCCTGTTTAAAATGACACCTAATATCTCTGTCTGATCATCAATTATGCCACTATAAGAGTTGGCCCTCAGAGAGAGGAGTGTGTGTGTGTGTGTGTGTGTGTGTGTGTGTACGTACTTCTGCATGGTGAGGGCCAGGTTAAAGCTGGCAGACTTGATCTTGTTCTGGGCCTCCAGGTGGGTCATGCCCTCAGTGCTGACCCCGTCGATGGCCACGATGATGTCACCCTGGATCAGGTTGCCCTGCTGTGCCTTGCTCCCTGGGGTGATCTGCGGATGGTCAGCACACACACACACACACACAGGTCAACCTCAGTCATAATGCTCTTCAACAATGGGCACTCAGCATAGAGGTCAACCTTAATCATAATGTTCTTTGTAAATGGACACTAGTGAGGAGTGATTAACCAAAATGTCAAAACATTTTTCAATATTAAACAGATGTCGGTTCAATTATTTGATTTACATTTCGTTACGTTTTTTTTGTATGCTTGATGCTCAGTTTCTATAGAGAGAAATTAGATCAAGCCCGAATTGTGCAATGTAGTAGGGAGTTGTAGTTTCCAACAGGACAATATTCTACATAGTTTAGTGCAGAAAATATGGTAATTAACTACAATGACCATAATCCATTGCCCGCCCGCTTACTTGTTCAGTCTCGGTCTGTGTGGAGCAGACACTGAGACCTCGTTATAATAAATAATAAAAATAATTGGTCATTTAGCAGACGCTCTTATCCAGAGCGACTTACAGGAGCAATTAGGGTTAAGTGCCTTGCTCAAGGGCACATCGACAGATTTTTCACCTAGTCGGCTCGGGGATTAGAACCAGCGACCTTTCGGTTACTGGCACAACGCTCTTAACCACTAAGCTACCTGCCGCCCCAGGTAGCTTAGTTGAACGAGAGAGAACACATGAGTGATAAAAATCAGTTTTATTGCAGGGCTCTACCTGAAAATACATGATGTAAGTGATTGATATTTGGTATTCAACAGTCATAAAAGTATACCTTATTTACTACTAAAATAGTGATTTTGTCAGACAGCATAGGCAGCAGCTCTATAGAGATGAGATGATGACTTGGAATGAAATAATAAAGCAATCAAATAAAACAAATATTTTATTAAGGTAAAGTGAATGGTTAATAAGTGATAAGTGGTCCTCTGTAGCTCAGCTGGTAGAGCACGGCGCTTGTAACGCCAAGGTAGTGGGTTCGATCCCCGGGACCACCCATACACAAAAATGTATGCACGAATGACTAAGTCGCTTTGGATAAAAGCGTCTGCTAAATGGCATATTATTATAAGTAATGTGCAGTCACTACCATCATGAGACTTATTTGGATAGTCCATCTGTAAATGATCCATCTGTGTGCAATCTAAGTGTCAAATTATTTGTCACATGATCTCAGTATATATATATATACACCTGTTCTGAAAGTCCCCAGAGTCTGCAACACCACTAAGCAAGGGGCACCAGCAAGCAAGCGGCACCATGAAGACCAAGGAGCTCTCCAAACAGATCAGGGACAAAGTTGGGGAGAAGTACAGATCAGGGTTGGGTTATAAAAAAATATCAGAAACTTTGAACATCCCACGGCGCACCATTAAATCCATTATTAAAAAATTGAAAGAATATGGCACCACAACAAACCTGCCAAGAGAGGGCTGCCCACCAAAACTCACGGACCAGGCATGGAGGGCATTAATTAGAGAGGCAACAAAGAGACCAAAGATAACCCTGAAGGAGCTGCAAAGCTCCACAGCGGAGACTAGAGTATCTGTCCATAGGACCACTTTAAGCCATACACTCCACAGAGCTGGGCTTTACGGAAGGGTGGCCAGAAAAAAGCCATTGCTTAAAGAAAAAAATAAGCAAACATGTTTGGTGTTCGCCAAAAGCCATGTGGGAGACTCCCCAAACATATGGAAGAAGGTACTCTGGTCAGATGAGACTAAAATTGAGCTTTTTGGCCATCAAGGAAAACGCTATGTCTGGCGCAAACCCAACACCTCATCACCCCGAGAACACCTTCCCCACAGTGAAGCATGGTGGTGGCAGCATCATGCTGTGGGGATGTTTTTCCATTGGCAGGGACTGGGAAACTCGTCAGAATTGAAGGAATGACGGATGGCGCTAAATACAGGGAAATTCTTGAGGGAAACCTGTTTCAGTCTTCCAGAGATTTGAGACTGGGACGGAGGTTCACCTCCCAGCAGGACAATGACCCTACGCATACTGCTAAAGCAACACTCGAGTGGTTTAAGGGGAAACATTTAAATGTCTTGGAATGGCCTAGTCAAAGCCCAGACCTCAATCCAATTGAGAATCTGTGGTATGACAAAGATTGTGGTACACCAGCGGAACCCATCCAACTTGAAGGAGCTGGAGCAGTTTTGCCTTGAAGAATGGGCAAAAATCCCATTGGCTAGATGTGCCAAGCTTATGGAGACATACCCCAAGAGACTTGCAGCTGTAATTGCTGCAAAAGGTGGCTCTACAAAGTATTGACTTTGGGGGGGTGAATAGGTATGCATGCTCAAGTTCTGTTTTTATGTCTTATTTCTTGTTTGTTTCACAAGAAAAAATATTTTGCATCTTCAAAGTGGTAGGCATGTTGTGTAAATCAAATGATATAAATCCCCCAAAAATCAATTTTAATTCCAGGTTGTAAGGCAACAAAATAGGAAAAATGCCAAGGGGGGTGAATACTTTCACAAGCCACTGTATGTGGACACACCTTGAAATTAGTGGATTTGGCTATTTCATCCACAGCCGTTGCTGACCGGTGTATAAAATCGAGCACACCGCCATGCAATCTCCATAGACAAACATTGACAGTAGAATGGCCTTACTGAAGAGCTCAGTGACTTTCAACGTGCCACAGTCATAGGATGCCACCTTTCCAACAAGTCAGTTTGTTAAAGTTCTGTGGAAACGTCTCGGAGCAATTTTTTTAAACACATTTTAGTCAGATTTCACCTAGTCAGCTCGGGGATTCGAACCAATAACCTTTCGGTTACTAGCCCAACCTCTTAACCACCCAGCCCCAGCAACAACGGCTCAGCCGCGAAGTGGTAGGCCACACAAGTTCACAGAACGGGACCGCCGAATGATGAAGCGCATAGCACTTAAACATCGTCTGTCTTCAGTTGCAACAATCACTACAGAGTTCCAAACTGCCTCTGGAAGCAACGTCAGCACAAGAACTGTTCGTCGGGAGCTTCATGAAATGGGATTCCATGGCTGAGCAGCCGCACACAAGCCTAAGATCACCATGCGCAATGCCAAGCGTCAGCTGGAGTGGTATAAAGCTCACCGCCATTGGACTCTGGAGCAGGAGAAACACGTTCTCTGGAGTGATGAATCACGCTTCACCATCTGGCAGTCCGACGGACCAATCTGGCTTCCAGGACACTCATTAGCTGGTTTAACAGAGAGTCAGGGTTTTCTTTTCGCCACCCCCCGGACCTGTCCTCTTAACCCTCCAGTTTTGACACCACCTGCCCTCATTTATAAAACCACCCTCACCCAAAATATCCCTCCTGATAAAAACCCTTACCTCACCTAATCTCACGGTCTTTTACCCCTAACTTTTACTCCCGGGAGTAGTACACAGTAATATGCTGCTTCCTGTTCAAACTGCCTGACATTTCTTACTTACTCACTTTTCATATTTCCTTAATAATTTCTGTCATTCAGGAAGAGAGGAAAAAAAGAGCGAGAGACGTGAGAGAGCTTTCAGAAAAAAAAGAAAAAAAATCAAACTAACTAAACTGAAAGTCAGGGTGGCTTATTCATTATTACTGTTAAAAGGACATGGAATGACACGGTCCGCGTGCACTTTCATCAGAGTAGCATAAGTGAAAAGAGTGAGTCGGCTGTAGACAGAGACACACTTAATACATTTTGGCCTAAGAGATCATTAGAATGAGATAAATGGGCACTGACTTCACAGAGAAGTGCAAAGAAATGAAGATTCCAAAAGTAAACTTTAGCATTATGGGGTTTAGCATCTGCGATTGCTACAGCCATTTATGGACTTTAATTATATATAGCCATTGATTTTTTTAAAGAATACAACTTAGGAATGCCTCATGAGCTTATTAGTTCACAGCCTTGCGCCATCAGAAACCAAAATATAAGCTTGTTTTAACTTCATTGTTTGTAAACACTGCATTGTTAAATCTATCATTTAAATCTCATGAATGGTCAGTACTTCAAATCAAAATGTCACATGCGCCGAATACAACAGGTGTAGACCTTAGAGTGAAATGCTTAATAACAAGCCCTTAACCAACAATGCAATTTTAAGAAAAAGAAGTGTTAAGTAAAAAAGAGAACAAAAAAATAACAAATAATTAAAGAGCAGCAGTATAATAACAGTATCCATAGCTCTGTCTATGAATTTGAGAGTGGTTACATTTCTCCCGCCCCATCCCTCAGCTGTTTACCAAAACATGTGGCGAGGTAGCGCTTTGTTGTTTTTCCAACAGCAGATTGCCCCTTTAATGCTTCCTGCAATTTGTTGAGCTCAAATGAATGAATTGACAAAGAACTGTTCAGATCGAGATGGAACACCAAAAACAAGGCAAGGAATGCTTCGGCTGTATTTTGAACTTGTTCTATGACTTTCACTTTAAGAAGTACAATTGAGTAATCATACACTGTTGCAGACCCGTTTGAGTGTGTTGTTGAAAGTTCTCCACTAAATCAGTTATATCCAGGGGGGCTTTTCAGCTGTGCATTTTGGGAAAAAAATAAAAAACATGAAACCCCCCCCTAATATATCTAGATTACATAAGTATTCAACCCCCTGAGTCAATTCATGTTAGAATCACCTTTGGCAGCGTGAGTCTTTCTGGGAGTCTTTCTGGGTAAGTCTAAGAGCTTCGCACACCTGGATTGTACAATATTTGCACATTATATATTTTTTCAAGTAGGTTGTTGAACATTGCTAGACAGCCATTTACAAGTCTTGCCATAGATTTTCAAGCTGATTTAAGTCAAAACTGTAACTAGGGCACTCAGGAACATTCTATGTCGTCTTGGTAAGCAACTCCATTTGACCTTTTGTTTTAGGTTATTGTCATGCTGAAAGGTGAATTTGCCTCCCAGTGTCTGTTGGAAAGCAGACTGAACACAGTTTTCCTATAGGATTTTGCCTGTGCTTAGTTCTATTACGTTTATTTTAATCCTAAAAAACTCCCTAGTCCTTTGCGATGACAAGCATACACATAACATAATGCAGCCACCACCATGCTTGGAAATATGAAGAGTGGTACTCAGTGATGTGTTCTGTTGGATTTGCCCCAAACACAACACTTTGTATTGAGTATATACAGTGAGGGAAAAAAGTATTTATTCCCTGCTGATTCTGTACGTTTGCCCACTGACAAAGACATGATCAGTCTATAATTTTAATGGTAGGTTTATTTGAACAT
Source organism: Coregonus clupeaformis (assembly GCF_020615455.1). Taxonomy (NCBI): domain Eukaryota; kingdom Metazoa; phylum Chordata; class Actinopteri; order Salmoniformes; family Salmonidae; genus Coregonus; species Coregonus clupeaformis. Next base: position 13,078,326 of record NC_059228.1, read on the forward strand.
TAAAAGCCAGAATAACAACAAAAAAATCCAGAAAAATGCATGTCAAAAATGTTATAAATTGATTTCCATTTTAAATGAGGGAAATAAGTATTTGACCCCTCTGCAAAACATGACTTAGTACTTGGTGGCAAAACCCTTGTTGGCAATCACAGAGGTCAGACATTTCTTGTAGTTGGCCACCAGGTTTGCACACATCTCCGGAGGGATTTTGTCCCACTCCTCTTTGCAGATCTTCTCCAAGTCATTAAGGTTTCGAGGCTGACGTTTGGCAACTCGAACCTTCAGCTCCCTCCACAGATTTTCTATGGGATTAAGGTCTGGAGACTGGCTAGGCCACTCCAGGACCTTAATGTGCTTCTTATTGAGCCACTCCTTTGTTGCCTTGGCCAAGTGTTTTGGGTCATTGTCATGCTGGAATACCCATCCAAGACCCATTTTCAATGCCCTGGCTGAGGGAAGGAGGTTCTCACCCAAGATTTGACGGTACATGGCCTCGTCCATCGTCCCTTTGATGCAGTGAAGTTGTCCTGTCCCCTTAGCAGAAAAACACCCCCAAAGCATAATGTTTCCACCTCCATGTTTGACGGTGGGGATGGTGTTCTTGGGGTCATAGGCAGCATTCCTCCTCCTCCAAACACGGCGAGTTGAGTTGATGGCAAAGAGCTCGATTTTGGTCTCATCTGACCACAACACTTCCACCCAGTTCTCCTCTGAATCATTCAGATGTTCATTGGCAAACTTCAGACGGGCCTGTATATGTGCTTTCTTGAGCAGGGGGACCTTGCGGGCGCTGCAGGATTTCAGTCCTTCACCGCGTAGTGTGTTACCAATTGTTTTCTTGGTGACTATGGTCCCAGCTGCCTTGAGATCATTGACAAGATCCTCCCGTGTAGTTCTGGGCTGATTCCTCACCGTTCTCATGATCATTGCAACTCCATGAGGTGAGATCTTGCATGGAACCCCAGGCCGAGGGAGATTGACAGTTCTTTTGTGTTTCTTCCATTTGCAAATAATCACACCAACTGTTGTCACCTTCTCACCAAGCTGCTTGGCGATGGTCTTGTAGCCCATTCCAGCCTTGTGTAGGTCTACAATCGTGTCCCTGACATCCTTGGAGAGCTCTTTGGTCTTGGCCATGGTGGAGAGTTTGGAATCTGATTGATTGATTGATTCTGTGGACAGGTGTCTTTTATACAGGTAAGAAACTGAGATTAGGAGCACTCCCTTTAAGAGTGTGCTCCTAATCTCAGCTCGTTACCTGTATAAAAGACGCCTGGGAGCCAGAAATCTTTCTGATTGAGAGGGGGTCAAATACTTATTTCCCTCATTAAAATGCAAATCAATTTTCTTTTAAAATTTGACATGCGTTTTTCTGGATTTTTTTGTTGTTATTCTGTCTCACTGTTCAAATAAACCTACCATTAAAATTATAGACTGATCATGTCTTTGTCAGTGGGCAAACGTACAAAATGAGCAGGGGATCAAATACTTTTTCCCCCCTCACTGTAACGTTAATTTCTTTGCCACATTTTTTGCAGTTTTACTTTAGTGCCTTGTTGCAAACAGGATGCATGTTTTGGAATATCTTACGCTGTCATTTAGGTTAGTTTTGTGGGGCAACTACAATGTTGTTGATCCATCCTCAAATATTTTCTATCACAGCCATCGCAGTGCTAGCTGTGCCACTAGAGATCCTGGTTCGAATCCAGGCTCTGTCGTAGCCGGCCGCGACCGGGAGACCCATGGGGCGGCGCACAATTGGCCCAGCATCGTCCAGGGTAGGGGAGGGAATGGCCGGCAGGGATGTAGCTCAGTTGGTAGAGCATGGCGTTTGCAACGCCAGGGTTGTGGGTTCGATTCCCACAGGGGGCCAGTATGAAAAATAAAAAATTAATAATGTATGCACTCACTAACTGTAAGTCGCTCTGGATAAGAGCGTCTGCTAAACGACTAAAATGTAAATGTAAAATGTAAATAACTGTTTTAAAGTCACCATTGGCCTCATGGTGAAATCCCTGAGCGGTTTCCCCCCTCTCCGGCTACTGAGTTAGGAAGGAGGCCTGTATCTTTGTAGTGACTGGGGGGGGGTTCATGTCTCCTTTTTTTTTTACCCATCTACCAATACGTGCCCTTCTTTGTGAGGCATTGGAAAACCTCCTTGATCTTTGTGACTGAATCTTTGTTTGAAATGTACTGCTTGACTGAGAGACCTTACAGATAATTGTGTGGGGTACAGAAATGAGATAGCTATTCAAAAATCATGTTAAAACACAATTATTGCACACAGAGTCCATGCAACTTATGTGACTTGTTAAGCAAATAATTACTCCTGAACTTATTTAGGCTTACCATAACAAAGGGGTTGAATACTTATTTACGCAGCAAAGCATCCCCAAATCATCACACTACCACCACCATGCTTGACCGTTGGTATGAGGTGCTTACTGTGGAATGCAGTGTTTGGTTTCGCCAGACATAATGTGACCCATCTCGTCCAAAAAGTTGACTCAAGTTTGCCAAAAGTCACCTGGAAGCACCTGGATGATCATCAAGACTCTTGTAAGAAATTTCTATGAACAGATGAGTCAAAAGTATAACTTTTTGGACGACATGGTTCCAGTAATGCCTGGCGAAAACCAAACTCTGCATTCCACAGTAAGAACATCATACCAAAAGGTCAAGCATGGTGGTGGTGGTGTGATGGTTTGGGAATGCTCTGCTGCCTCAGGACCTGGACGACTTGCCTTAATAGAAGGAACCATGAATTCTGCTCTGTATCAGAGAATTCTACAGGAGAATGTCAGACCATCCGTCTGTGAGCTGAAGCTGAAGCGCAGCTGGGTCATGCAGCAAGACAATGATCCAAAACACACAATCAAGTCTACATGAAAATTGCTAAAAAGCAACAAATTGGACGTTTTGGAATGGCCTAGTCAAAGTCCAGACCTAATCCCAATTGAGATGTTGTGGCAGGACTTGAAACGAGCAGTTCATGCTAGAAAACCCACACGTCACTGAGTTGAAGCAGTTCTGCATGGAAGAGTGGGCCAAAATTCCTCCACAGCGACGTGAGAGACTGATCAACAACTACAGGAAGCATTTGGTTGGAGTCATTGCAGCTAAAGGTGGCACAACCAGTTATTGAGTGTAAGGGGGCAATTACTTTTTCACACAGGGGAATTGGGTGTTGCATAACTTTGTTTATGAAATAAATGAAATAAATATGTAATTGTTGTGTTATTTGTTCACTTATGTTCCCTTTATCTAATATTAGGTTTTGGATGAAGATCTAATAACATTCAGTATCACAAATATGCAAAAGTAGAGAAAATTAGAAAGGGGGCAAATACATACAGTGCTATGAAAAAGTATTTGCCCCCTTTCTAATTTTCTCTACTTTTGCATATTTGTGATACTGAATGTTATTAGATCTTCAACCAAAACCTAATATTAGATAAAGGGAACATACAGTGCTATGAAAAAGTATGTATGTATACACACACACACACACACACACATGTACCAGTCAAAAGTTTGGACACACCAACTTATTCAAGGGTTTTTCTTTATTTTGACTATTTTCTACATTGTAGTAAGGGCTATTTCACCAAGAAGGAGAGTGATGGAGTGCTGCATCAGATGACCTGGCCTCCACAATCACCCGACCTCAACCCAATTGAGATGGTTTGGGAGGAGTTGGACCGCAGAGTGAAGGAAAGCAGCCAACAAGTGGTCAGCATATGTGGGAACTCAGCAAAGGGTGGCTACTTTGAAGAATCTCAAATATAAAATATATTTTGATTTGTTTTACACTTTTGGGTTACTACATGATTCCATATGTGTTAATTCATAGTTTTGATGTCTTTATTATTATTCTACAATGTAAAAAAAAAATTAACAAATAAAGAAAAACCCTTGAATGAGTAAGTGTGTCCAAACTTTTGACTGGTAGAGTACACACACACACACTATATATATTTTAACTGCAAACGCCATCCACAGGAGGACTCAGTAGCCCTCTGTCAATGAGTGTAGGCCGGCTGCTAATCGTCAGATGGGGGGAGGAGAGGAGGTAAGGGGTCCATATGGGTAACTGGGGGGCCCTGCCTTGATTGGGTAGTTGATTAATAAAAAAACAATTCATAAACTTCATAATAAATCAATGTTACTGGTCAATTGTGTGAGTCAGGGACTGGGCCCAAACCTGTAGGGGGCCCAAGAGGCAACAAATACTAAAAATAACACATATATATACACACATACACACATATATATATATATATATTTTTTAATTTTTTTTTCATCCAACCGCAGGAGCCCGCTCTCAATGTTCAAAATACACCAGAGAGCATAATTTAGCGACAGAGGATCAATAGTTTCAAAAACATAACGTTTTATCACAAGCACATACAGGAAACTGCCAAAATAAGGTGGTCTTAAAAGGGTTTGGGCTGCCAGAACATCTTCAATGCATCTTGGCATAGATTCTACAAATGGACCTAAACCATGCCAGGAAAATGCACCCCACACTATTACATATATTTTGTATCCCTCATTTACTCAAGTGTTTCCTTTATTTTCGCAGTTATCGGTATGCTAATAGTCAGAAAGGCCGCAGTTTGGGCAGCATGCACACCAAATATAAGTTACAGCTTGTTGCGTTCTGGCCATAGACATAATCCATAGAAAGGTTTTGTAACCTCTTACCCTGGCAATTTGACTGTTCAACTCATGGGTACACTATCAATGGATGCCAGTCCTGACTTGAATGGGACACAACATGCAACAATTTAAGATTTTACTGAGTTACAGTTCATATAAGGAAATCGGTCAATTTAAATAAATTCATTAGGCCCGAATCTATGGATTTCAAATGACTGGGAATACAGATATGCATCTGTTAGTCACAGAAACCTTTAAAAAAAATAGGGGCGTGGATCATGAAACCAGTTAGTATCTGGTGTGACCACCATTTGCCTCATGCAGCGCGACACATTTTCTTCGCATAGAGTTGATCAGGCTGTTGATTGTGGCCTGTGGAATGTTGTACCACTCCTCTTCAATGGCTGTGCGAAGTTGCTGGATATTGTCAGGAACACGCTGTAGTACACGTCGATCCAGAGCATCCCAAACATGCTCAATGGGTGACATGTCTGGTGAGTATGCAGGCCATGGAAGAACTGGGACATTTTCAGCTTCCAGGAATTGTGTACAGATCCTTGCGACATAGGGGCATGCATTATCATGCTGAAACATGAGGTGATGGCGGCGGATGAATGGCACGACAATGTCCCTCAAGATCTCGTCACGGTATCTCTGTGCATTCAAATTCCCATTGATAAAATGCAATTGTGTTCGTTGTCTGTAGCTTATTCCTGCCCATACCATAACCCCACTGCCACCATGGGGCACTCTGTTCACATCAGCAAACCGTCTGCCCGGTTCAGTTGAAACCGGGATTGATTCGTGAAGAGCACACTTCTCCAGCGTGCCCGTGGCCATCGAAGGTGAGCATTTGCCCACTGAAGTCAGTTACGACGCCAAACTGCAATCAGGTCAAGACCCTGGTGAGGACAACGAGCATATACCTAATACACAGTGGTGGAAAAAGTACCCAATTGTCATACTTGAGTAAAAGTCAAGATACCTTAAAAGAAAATGAAGTAAAAGTGAAAGTCACCCAGTAAAATACTACTTGAGTAAAGGTCTAAAAGTATCAAAAGTAAATGTAATTGCTAAAATATACATAGGTATCAAAAGTAAAAGTAAATGTATAAATAATTTCAAATTCCTTATATTAGGCAAACCAGACGGCACCATTTTCTTGTATTTTTTTATTTACGGATAGCCAGGGGCACACTCCAACACTCAAACAAAGCAATTGTGTTTAGTGAGTCAGCCAGATCAGAGGCAGTAGGGATGACCAGGGATGTTCTCCATTTTCCTGTCCTGCTAAGCATTCAAAATGTAATGAGTACTTTAGGATGTCAGGGAAAATGTATAAAGTAAAAAGTACATTATTTTCTTTAGGAATGTAGTGAAGTAAAAGTTGTCAATATATAAATAGTAAAGTATAGTACAGATACCACAAAAAACGACTTAAGTAGTACTTTAAAGTATTTTTACTTAAGTACTTTACACCACCGCTAATACGTGAAGCAGAACGCACCATTGGGTGCACACTGCCTGCCCTACAGGACACCTACAACACCAGGTGTCGCAGGAAGGCCAAGAAGATCATCAGGGACCCCAGGAACCCAAGCCATGCCCTGTTCTCCTTGCTTCAATCATTCAGACGCGGGCAGTACAGGAGCATCATGGCAAAAACTATCAGACTGGCCAATAGTATCTACCCTCAGACCATCAGGCTGCTGAATAGCCACCACTAGCCAGCTACCTACTCCCCCTAGAGACATTTCCCCCCTGCTACTCCCCCTATGGACACCACCACCCCCAACGATCACTTACATGCTACTCCCCCCATGGTCATTCCCCCACACCCACTGAACAGTCTTTACTCTGCCTCCACCCCGATGGACATGTATTTATTCATCACTGCCACAGTTATTGTGTACATAGTGGTATTTATATTGTTTTTTATTAAAATGTTCATTATTTTATTTCACTTAATCCTGCATCCTACATTTTCACTGTACCCTGCAATCACACCTGCAACCCTGTACATGTGACTATTAAACACTGAATCTGAGCTTCCCTGAGACGGTTTCTGATAGTTTGTGCACACATTTTTCGGTTGTGCAAACCCACAGTTTCATCAACTGTCCGGGTGGCTGGTCTTAGACGATCCCACAGGTGTAGTCTCCTGAGTGGTGCAGTGGTCTAAGGCACTGCATCGCAGTGCTAGCTGTGCCATTAGAGATCCTGGTTCGAATCCAGGCTCTGTCGCAGCCGGCCGCGACCGGGAGATTCATGGGCAGCGCACAATTGGCCTAGCGTTGTCCAGGGTAGGGGAGGGAATGGCTGGCAGGGATGTAGCTCAGTTGATAGAGCATGGCGTTTGCAACGCCAGGGTTGTGGGTTCAATTCCCACGGGGGACCAGTATGAAAAAAAAAATTTATATATATATATATATATATATATATGTATTTACTAACTGTAAGTCGCTCTGGATAAGAGCGTCTGCTAAATGACTAAAATGTAAATGTAAAAAATGAAGAAGGCAGATGTGGAGGTCCTGGGCTGGTGTGATTACACATGGTATGCGGTTGTGAGGCCGGTTGGACGTACTGCCAAATTCTCTAAAATGACGTTGGCTAATGGTAGAGAAATTAACATTCCATTTTCTGGCAACAGCTCTGGTGAACATTCAGTCAGCATGCCAATTGCACTCTCCTTCAAAACATGAGACATCTGTGGCATTGTGTTGTGTGACAAAACTGCACATTTTAGAGTGGCCTTTTATTGTCCCCAGCACAAGGTGCACCTGTGTAATGATCATGCTGTTTAATCAGCTTCTCAATATTCCACACCTGTCAGGTGGATGGATTATCTTGGCAAAGGAGAAATGCTCACTAACAGGGATTTGACACAATTTGAGAGAAATAAGCTTTTTGTACGTATGGACAATTTCTGGGATATTTTATTTCAGCTCATAAAACATGGGACCAACACTTTACTTTTTACATTTACATTTTAGTCATTTAGCAGAAGCTCTTATCCAGAGCGACTTACAGTTAGTGAGTGCATACATTTTCATACATTTACATGTTGCATTTATATTTTTGTTCAGGGTATATACTTTTTATATATTGCCTCCTAATATTGTACAATCTGTGTGTCGCTTCATTGGCTTGGGCTATTGTTTGTTTGAATTCAAGACCAGAATTCAAAACACTTATAAAAAAAATGTAACCACCTATAAAAAAAAAAAAAAAAAGCCCCGGAGCCTATGATTTCTTCATCCGTCCCTGGTTTCACTCTCGCCAAAATACGTCCAATGAGTTTCTATGGGCTTATTTTGGAACTAAACTTGTCGCCTGCCTTTCCGCCTTTTAGGACAACGACTCCCATTGTTAGTGCGGAGACATAAGCATCTCGTCATTATATAGGCCTAGCCTACAGTTCTCTGGTTGCAGTTACATTTCTTTACACGGAGGGAGCGCGAGCATGATGCTCGTGAATTTGCATGTCCCATGTAATGTAAGTGGTAACGATGAGTCGAAATCCACGATTTAGCCTAATTATTGTTGTTTTCTGACACATTCATTTATTTTATTTAGCGTGTTTCACATACAGCCATGTGGAGTTCTGGTGCATAGTAGGCCTAGGCTATTTACTGTGTGTTGATTGACAACTGAACAGCAAGTGTTGACTCGTTTATAAAAGGTGTGGAACTGACTGAATAAAGTCGATCTCCTATATGCCTTTGCCATTCATAAATCATGCAACGTGGTCAAACGTTTTCTGTAAGTCTTCACAAGGTTTTCACACACTGTTGCTGGTATTTTGGCCCATTCCTCCATGCAGATCTCCTCTAGAGCAGTGATGTTTTGGGGCTGTCGCTGGGCAACACGGACTTTCAACTCCCCTCCAAAGATTTTCTATGGGGTTGAGATCTGGAGACTGGCTAGGCCACTCCAGGACCTTGAAATGCTTCTTACGAAGCCACTCCTTCGTTGCCCGGGCGGTGTGTTTGGGATCATTGTCATGCTGAAAGACCCAGCCACGTTTCATCTTCAATGCCCTTGCTGATGGAAGGAGGTTTTCACTCAAAAGCTCACGATACATGGCCCCATTCATTCTTTCCTTTACACAGATCAGTCGTCCTGGTCCCTTTGCAGAAAAACAGCCCCAAAGCATGATGTTTCCACCCCCATGCTTCACAGTAGGTATGGTGTTCTTTGGATGCAACTCAGCATTCTTTGGTCCTCCAAACACGACGAGTTGAGTTTTGACCAAAAAGTTATATTTTGGTTTCATCTGACATTCTCCCAATCCTCTTCTGGATCATCCAAATGCACTCTAGCAAACTTCAGACGGGCCTGGACATGTACTGGCTTAAGCAGGGGGATACGTCTGGCACTGCAGGATTTGAGTCCCTGGCGGCGTATTGTGTTACTGATGGTAGGCTGTTACTTTGGTCCCAGCTCTCTGCAGGTCATTCACTAGGTCCCCCCGTGTGGTTCTGGGATTTTTGCTCACCGTTCTTGTGATCATTTTGACCCCACGGGGTGAGATCTTGCGTGGAGCCCCAGATCAAGGGAGATTATCAGTGGTCTTGTATGTCTTCCATTTCCTAATAATTGCTCCCACAGTTGATTTCTTCAAACCAAGCTGCTTACCTATTGCAGATTCAGTCTTCCCAGCCTGGTGCAGGTCTACAATTTTGTTTCTGGTGTCCTTTGACAGCTCTTTGGTCTTGGCCATAGTGGAGTTTGGAGTGTGACTGTGAGGTTGTGGACAGGTGTCTTTTATACTGATAACAAGTTCAAACAGGTGCCATTAATACAGGTAACGAGTGGAGGACAGAGGAGCCTCTTAAAGAAGAAGTTACAGGTCTGTGAGATCCAGAAATCTTGCTTGTTTGTAGGTGACCAAATACTTATTTTCCAGCATAATTTGCAAATAAATTCATAAAAAATCCTACTATTTGATTTTCTGGATTTTTTTTCTCAATTTGTCTGTCATAGTTGACGTGTACCTATGATGAAAATTACAGGCCTCTCTCATCTTTTTAAGTGGGAGAACTTGCACAATTGGTGGCTGACTAAATACTTTTTTCCCCCACTGTATGTCCATGGTATCACATCGGGACAAGTAATCCAAAGGATATTCTAGGTTTCCTTTCGATGTCGGGGCTTGCCAGTCAGTGACTCTAAAGTGAGTGACTCATCAGTGATAGCCTACCGAATCGCATCTGTGAGAGAGATGTTTATTTGGCTCCCCAATTTGCATATTCTACTGGTAGGCCTAGGCTTATTGGTGATTATCTGCAGATAAATTATGAAAATAAATCAGATGAAGAAGGAGAATCTTCACTGTAGGAACAATAGGTAGTGGAGAGCCTAATGCTGCTCCAAATATGATAATTGGGGCCCTTTCAGAATCCATGCATGAAAATGGAATTCTACAACAACAACAAAAATGTATTGACCTTAGTAGGGAATCAACCCAAGTTTAGCCTAACATAAGACATGAACAGAATGCATCAGTGATTTGCATTTCCTGCAACTTTCTGAAGAGGCAACGAGAATGCCCCTGTCTCTGTGTGTGTGTGGTGCGTGCGTCTACCACTTTGCGTAACTGTTAGCGATGATGCTAATGAAAACAGTCTTCTGGTAGGCCTAGATGGAAAGGCTTTCCCAAAAACCTTCAATGAAATGTTAACTTCAAAGTTGCCTATGCTTACCTGGCAGAATGGTTCCATGATTATTTTCATCAATCCAATGCGCATTTGTTTTTCAAACTCTACCATCACATGTGCACTACAAAAACACTGCTAAACAACAGCCTCTTGCTGTGTGTGCACTTGAATTAAAAAGGGTAACTACACCCAAAAATCAATTTCTCAGATTGTTCCCAGAATTCATGGGGTCTCCTCATGTGGTTTAAGCATTGTTGTGGACTTAAAACATGCAATGTTGTTGTTGTTTTTCTATTTTAAAAAAGTGTGCTCTAAATGCGAAAATAAACTATGGGAAAAACTGCCCCCCCAAAAAATGTATTTGTTATTTTTCAAGATAGTGTGGGCTATTTACTTACTTTTTCTGTTTGAATAAAATACATACATTTGAAGATCAAACATCACTACGGCATTTCATATATTGCAGTAAAATTGTAAATAAGACTTTAATCTCAAGAGAAGATAGGTTAAAATGTAAAGAAAGTTTAATGCCCTCTTAGAAAATTGTCCTGATCATATAGACCTAGACAATATCCAAAACAACTCACAATACACTGAATTCATACATTTTCAGTTATTTAAATTGTAAAGTCATGTCTTTCTATACAATACCACAACACATTTTTCCAATCTGGGAGGTAAACTCGATAAAGTATTCAATAATTTCACTGTGTATTTCAGATGGAATCAAGGCATTTGAATGTACCAGAAGCCACCAAAAGAGCTCCTTCGGCAAATATTTTGAACCCCGGCCGGGGGCGCCTGGCTGGCTTCTTTTTCTATTTGGCTGTCTAGTCTATGTACTTGTGGAAAACACTGAGCCTGCTGCTGTATTTAGCAGGAAATCCTGAGTACCGCAGAGGAAACTGACCATTGGGACAGGGAATATAACCGATGACAATCTCCTCTGTGGACAGAAGTAATAATGACATTCCTGGTGTACAGTATATTTGACAGATGTGTCACTGCTAAACCACATTCTAAGGGCCTTCAAAGGCCTTCAATAGCCATTAATGTGCCATTCTTGCCCCACACTCAATTGGTAAAACAGACTTTCTATTCTCCTGTCAAAACCACAGCTGGATCACAGAGTGGTTTGTCATACACTGTATTTAGGGCCAGGAGTTTTTCTTGATCATGGTCAGGAAAACCTCCTGAGCTAGTCATACTGTATGACTGAAGCTCCTACATGTTGTGTCCATGTGGCTTGTCACATTAATATTAAGGGAAAAGAATGATGACAGTCATCGTTAATGACAAGGTCCAGGACAATTGACAGGAGCTTATTAATATCATTTACACTTTGCTACATAAAAGTCGTGATTAAAATAATAATTAGAAAAAGAGACTAAAACACCTCAATGTTTTAACTAAAATAGTTTCTTTTCAAATTGTTTTTTTCTGATCAAGCCCCTCTACATATTTATCATCATCAATAAATAAATCACAACTTCTATAGGGACAGACCGAGAAAGACGGGCAGAATCAAAGCGTGACCCTCTCTCTCTGCTTTATTGGCATAAACAAGGGAAATAAATAATCAGAAATGAACAGTAAACATTACACTCACAAAAGTGTTATATTATTGGCTATGTACAGTGTTGTAACACATGTGCAAATAGTTGAAGTATGAAAGGGAAAATAAATAAACAGATAAATATACGTTGTATTTACGATGGTGTTCGTGCTCCACTGGTCAACTCTATTACAATTGGCGCCATAGAGGACAAGATATTGTGTGATCAAAGAGTTACTAGTGACCCCCTCGATCTTACAGTCATGTTGACCATCAGGGTCACACCATAATAACGCAGGAAATGATATAACACAGTGATTACATTGCTACTGGAGTCAGTGGAGTAAAACATGCAACAGGTGTTGCTCTGCTTTTAGACAATTTTTCCCCCCAATGAGGACTAAAATAGAAAACTTTCTCCATCAATAAATGAATAGAATTTCCCCCTGCTGACTAAATAAGCTACAAAATCCAAGTTCATTGAAACGTTTGTTTCTCACTGGACCCACAAAGCAAATGACAAGAGGAAATGGAGGGGCAACCAGGAAAAACAAAGGGCTTGAGAGAGGGTGAGGAGTGGATTACCAACTGGCTCACAAAACCTGTACTAACCCTCCACCCCAACTCTGGTCTATTGATATCTGGGTGAAAGGCTGGCTGATATGCCAGCTCAAATCTCCTGTGCACTCACAACACACAAAGGGCAGGCCTGTTCTATGGGCCAGGCAATGACCATGGGGGAAAGTGGGGCACAGAGAGCGAGCCAGAGAGAAGAGAGATCGAAAGGAGAGAGAGATAGCCTTAATGACATTTGAAATGTCTCTATTCCTTTGGAACTTTTATGAGTGTAATTTTTACTGTTCATTTTTTATATTATCTATTTCACTTGCTTTGGCAATGTAAACATGTTTCCCATGCCAATAAAGCCCTTTGAATTGAGAGAGAGAGAGAGAGAAATAAAGAGGGAAATCAGCAAAGAGAGTCAGAAATCCAGTAGCTAACTAAAGAAAAAGTGATTGCCAGCCAAACAGCTATAGATAGACTGAAATGAGACCACACACTCTTGTATCACAGCCTCACTGGCCTGCCACTGCCATGATGTAATCGCTTAATCAGATCATGGTTTGATTAATTATTAATTAATTATGGGTTTGTCCACTATCATGACACTGTATACAGAACTTCTGATTTGATTAATCAATATTTCCCCTACACATTTATTTAATTACTTATTAATTCAAACTGCTGTTTCACAAGATCATTCTGAAGTTTCGAAAATACACCCAATGCTTTTACATACATTAACAACAGGTTTATAAAGAGGCAAACACTTTTGGTCTTTTGCTAGTATGGTATTAATTTCAGGGGAAAATAAGGTCTACACCACATTTACATAGAATAAGTGTTTAATTTGTCCAAAATATGTGTAATTTTACAAGCCACATACTTGAAGACTCGAAGCTTGAGTTAGTTTCTGCTAACAAGTGTGAAAAGAATGAGGGTGACCCGATATCCTATCCCCCACACCCCGCCCTGCTCTACCCAGCAGTCCTAGTCTGCCTTGGGAAAGCCTGACTGCTTTCACAGGTCAACAGTCCAGATTACCTCTCAGTAACATCAATTAAACACCATCAGAACACTGCCATCATAAGTTTCAAGACACATTAACCCACTGTTGACACCAATGGACAGCTAAGAGAGGCTGAGTTAGTGGGAACCCCAGGCTCAAAGTCCTAACCCGGTCCCCTGACCCCTGCAGGGGTGGAGGTGAGCACTGCTGGTATACATAGCCCTCACAATCTGCCCTGACATTCAGCTGCTTGCTAAAAACAGCCTTGCCTGTCAGCAGCCCCCGTCACTGGCTCTCATACCACAGGCCTGGAGGGGGGGGGAGGTGCTGGAATGCAGAGGCCTGTGAGACCAGGGCTAATTTAACAGCCACATTATCAGACTGAGTCAGCAGCCTACTGACTGCTCAGGACCTCAATCTTCAATATGCTACTGTATGTGTGTGTGTGTGGGGGGGGGGGATAACACGGCACCAATGTATACTATAGACCATGTACTATGGTAGTGAGATGTACTGGACATAGGCCCCTTGCTAATAGTTGTTACTGTGTACACTACTCTGCATTATAGGTTACATCTTTATTTAGAGTTGCAGCAAGCTTGATTGATAGGAAGAGGGAATTTAACTGGGGAGGACGATACGGCCCATAAAACTATACTTAAAGCCCCTTATTTCCGTATGGATTCGGAGAAGTCGGAGGAATTCAGACCGCACAGTCAATTGAAAGGATACAAACTGCATCAAGCAGACCTTGTTAAATCCTGGGGGCAAGGGGAGAAGATTATCTAATGTACACCAGATGGGTTTAGAGGGTGAGCCTTGTCTGCTGGTTCTAAGACAGGTACAGTATTCAAGTCTGTCGTGTATCACACTGATTTATGTCAAATCTACAAGGCCGACGCTCTACAAGGTTTACAACTCAGCGGTCCAAGGGTAAAACAGACAGGCAATATCTAGTAGAATAGCATTATAAACATGATGTACTTCACCTTCACACAAGGTTGCATTTAGCCTACGTTATGATAATTAGACGTGTTTATTGATGGATGATGTAATGTAATGTAATGTATTTACTGATTTGAATAAATGAATCAGCTCGTTAAATCCATCTCGTCACAGACAGGGTCACATACCCAACCTGAGGATCAGTGTATGAGGCAATGACTCAAAAGTTTGAAAGCATGGCCCCATTTCCCCTCAGTCTCAGGCCGACACTCAAACAGAAAGAACATAATCACCCGTATCCACTCAAGGGGATTTGTGTTCATCTGTCAATAGCAAATCTCACAGCCAGACCAAAGGCCGTAAGGAATTACCACTTTACCGCTACATACTAGAGCCAAGAAGTGTTGACTAAAAAACTGTCACACAAGCCCTCCTGTGTTGGATAACCAGCCCTCCCCTCGTAAAGTAAGACGACACTCAACTCAACAACTTAGGCCACTGCCCTGGGGAGGAGAGGAGACACATTTTAATAGCAGCATGACACGGCTGAGGCCACAAACTGCAAACGGAATTTCCTTAAAGGATTATTACAGATCAGATTACAGCCCATTGTAAAACTTGATCTTCTGAGGCTATATGGGAGGGCAGTTGAAGGAGCTCAAATAAATGCAATTTTTTTTAAATCACTTTCCTGAATCCCATAAACTTCTTGATAACATGAATTGTTGCGAGCCAAGGTGTCCTAACAGGCAAGGCAGAATAGAAAGGACCATATCACAACCAGCTGTCGTGCATGTGGCACTCAATACAGTGCTATTCTCCTTACTGGACTCCAGAGGTTTGCTAGGTACACATTTTGTATTCAGAGTTGGTGGATCTCCTTGCTGACATTTCCCTCAGACATCTTATGAAGGCCATATTAGTTTATAATGGCAGTCCAATATTAAAAGGAAATGTCACAGTGCTCCCTCATAAATATGGGCAGTTTATAAACCAATAAATGGTGACGCACACATCCGAAGAACCTTGAGATCAGTCGGTTTTTTGAGGACGACAGACAGCAGCTGATTTTTCTCACATAAAGAAGCCAAGTCACATGCAAGACAGCCAGGACGGACTTTGGAATGTGGATAAATTAAGTGCCCCACTTGAAAACGGAGGAAATATTTTTTGAAAGGCCTCTCCTCCAACAAGATT
Organism: Coregonus clupeaformis; assembly: GCF_020615455.1. Taxonomy (NCBI): domain Eukaryota; kingdom Metazoa; phylum Chordata; class Actinopteri; order Salmoniformes; family Salmonidae; genus Coregonus; species Coregonus clupeaformis. Next base: position 13,093,918 of record NC_059228.1, read on the forward strand.
TATTTTCATCCCAAACTCACAGTCTGCTGCTTGATATTACAGCAGGGTTTCAAGTTCATGCTTTCCATATGCTATCTGCTTTAGCATCACTCCTGGTTTCACCTCCACATAATCCCACATAAATATATTTCAAAGTCTACACCAGGGGTGTCAAATTCACGGCCCGGGGGCTCCAATCTGGCCTGCGGGTGGTTTGAGTACTTATTTTGTAATTAATTGAAACTGTGTAGAAATGATAATGGACCTATATTCATAAAGTTTCTTGATTGTCCAGCTCGCTAATAATCATTAGACAGTCAGGGAGCATCAACAATTCCAAAAACGATAGATAGAGGGCTATGTTTGGTATATTTTGATGGCAAGGAACCTCATTGAAGACCGAATGCATCCCCTGGGGCAAACTGAGTTCGACACCCCTGGTCTACATGGTTGTTATCGCCTCTATGAGACAGGGGCCATTATCTAATGTAGATATCTACAATTCCAGGGGTATCAATGAATTGTAAACATTTCACTTGAAACAAACCACCGGGGTTGACTTGTTCCATTGCTGTACATGGTATCTTAGGCAACAGACTGAGCTCAATTGCTTTATACCTGAGCCAATTATCATTTCACAGGCGAAGGTGAATGAACCTAATTAATATCTTACACAAGCCCATACATACATACATACATACATACATACATACATACATACATACATACCACAGAACCTGTCAAAAGTTTGGACACAGCCACTCATTCAAAGGTTTTTCTTTATTTTTAATATTTTCAACATTTTAGAATAATAGTGAAGACATCAAAACTATGAAATAACAAATATGGAATCATGTAGTAACCAAAAAAGTGTTAAACAAATTCTTCAAATAGCCACCCTTTGCCTTTATGACAGCTTTGCACAATCTTGGCATTCTCTCAACCAGCTTCACCTGGAATGCTTGTCCAACAGTCTTGAAGGAGTTCCCACACACAGTTAAAGTCCGAAGTTTACATACACTTAGGTTGGAGTCATTAAAACTCGTTTCTCAATCACTCCACAAATTTCTTGTTAACAAACTATAGTTTTGGCTAGTCAGTTAGGACTTCTACTTTGTGCATGACACAAGTAATTTTTCCCAACAATTGTTTACAGACAGATTATTTCACTTATAATTCACTGTATCACAATTCCAGTGGGTGAGAAGTTTACATACACTAAGTTGACTGTGCCTTTAAACAGCTTGGAAAATTCCAGAAAATGATGTCATGGCTTTAGGAGCTTCTGATAGGCTAATTGACATAATTTGAGTCAATTGGAGGTGTACCTGTGGATGTATTTCAAGGCCTACCTTCAAACTCAGTGCCTCTTTGCTTGACATCATGGGAAAATCTAAAGAAATCAGCCAAGACCTCAGAAAGAAAATTGTTGACCTCCACAAGTCTGGTTCATCCTTGGGAGCAATTTCCAAACGCCTGAAAGTACCACGTTCATCTGTACAAACAATAGTACGCAAGTATAAACCCCATGGGACCACGCAGCCGTCATACCGCTCAGGAAGGAGACGCGTTCTGTCTCCTAGAGATGAACGTACTTTGGTGCGAAAAGTGCAAATAAATCCCAGAACAACAGCAAAGGACCTTGTGAAGATGCTGGAGGAAACAGGTACAAAAGTATCTATATCCACAGTAAAACGAGTCCTATATCGACATAACCTGAAAGGCCGCTCAGCAAGGAAGAAGCCACTGCTCCAAAACCGCCATAAAAAAGCCAGACTACGGTTTGCTACTGCACATGGGGACAAAGATCGTACTTCTTGGAGAAATGTCCTCTGGTCTGATGAAACACAAATAGAACTGTTTGGCCATAATGACCTTCGTTATGTTTGGAGGAAAAAGGGGGTTGCTTGCAAGCCGAAGAACACCATCCCAACCGTGAAGCAAGGGGTGGCAGCATCATGCTGTGGGGGTGCTTTGCTGCAGGAGGGACTGGTGCACTTCACAAAATAGATGGCATCATAAGGAAGGAAACTTATGTGGACATATTGAAGCAACATCTCAAGACATCAGTCAGGAAGTTAAAGCTTGGTCGCAAATGGGTCTTCCAAATGGACAATGACCCCAAGCATACTTCCAAAGTTGTGGCAAAATGGCTTAAGGACAACAAAGTCAAGTTATTGGAGTGGCCATCACAAAGCCCTGACCTGAATCCTACTTCCAAAGTTGTGGGCAAAACTGAAAAAGCGTGTGTGAGCAAGGAGGCCTAGAAACCTGACTCAGTTACACCAGCTCTGTTAGGAGGAATGGGCCAAAATTCACCCAACTTATTGTGGGAAGCTTGTGGAAGGCTACCCGAAACAATTGACCCAAGTTAAACAATTTAAAGGCAATGCTACCAAATACTAATTGAGTGTATAAAGTTAGAGAGATCTCTTAAAACCTGTTGCAGTATACCCAAAGCCAGACCTATAGCCTTAAGACATGCTCCGGAACACTTGCGACTATTAAGTATTTGTCAAACCTCCCGCTTTGGGCTGGATGTGTCAATGTGTGGTAATATATGCATAATATATGAGCACAATTACCGTCTTCCCTAAATTAGCCACAAAACCTCTAGTTTTAAAGCAACCATTTCTCTGGATGCTGTACTGCGCCATTTTCCCTCAATTTTCCCCCCTACGTGGGCAAGCCCCCTAGCCATTAGAGTTCAACCAATGAGCTTCAGCCCCTCGCCATATACAGTGGGGAGAACAAGTATTTGATACACTGCCGATTTTGCAGGTTTTCCTACTTACAAAGCATGTAGAGGTCTGTAATTTTTATCATAGTTACACTTCAACTGTGAGAGACGGAATCTAAAACAAAAATGCAGAAAATCACATTGTATGATTTTTAAGTAATTAATTTGCATTTTATTGCATGACATAAGTATTTGATACATCAGAAAAGCAGAACTTAATATTTGGTACAGAAACCTTTGTTTGCAATTACAGAGATCATACATTTCCTGTAGGTCTTGACCAGGTTTGCACACACTGCAGCAGGGATTTTGGCCCACTCCTCCATACAGACCTTCTCCAGATCCTTCAGGTTTCGGGGCTGTCGCTGGGCAATACGGACTTTCAGCTCCCTACAAAGATGTTCTATTGGGTTCAGGTCTGGAGACTGGCTAGGCCACTCCAGGACCTTGAGATGCTTCTTACGGAGCCACTCCTTAGTTGCCCTGGCTGTGCGTTTCGGGTCGTTGTCATGCTGGAAGACCCAGCCACGACCCATCTTTAATGCTCTTACTGAGGGAAAGGGGTTGTTGGCCAAGATCTCGCGATACATGGCCCCATCCATCCTCCCCTCAATACGGTGCAGTCGTCCTGTCCCCTTTGCAGAAAAGCATCCCCAAAGAATGATGTTTCCACCTCCATGCTTCACGGTTGGGATGGTGTTCTTGGGGTTGTACTCATCCTTCTTCTTCCTCCAAACACGGCGAGTGGAGTTTAGACCAAAAAGCTCAATTTTTGTTTCATCAGACCAAATGACCTTCTCCTATTCCTCCTCTGGATCATCCAGATGGTCATTGGCAAACTTCAGACGGGCCTGGACATGCGCTGGCTTGAGCAGGGGGACCTTGCGTGCGCTGCAGGATTTTAATCCATGACGGCGTAGTGTGTTATTAATGGTTTTCTTTGAGACTGTGGTCCCAGCTCTCTTCAGGTCATTGACCAGGTCCTGCTGTGTAGTTCTGGGCTGATCCCTCACCTTCCTCATGATCATTGATGCCCCACGAGGTGAGATCTTGCATGGAGCCCCAGACCGAGGGTGATTGACCGTCATCTTGAACTTCTTCCATTTTCTAATAATTGCGCCAACAGTTGTAGCCTTCTCACCAAGCTGCTTACCTATTGTCCTGTAGCCCATCCCAGCCTTGTGCAGGTCTACAATTTTATCCCTGATGTCCTTACACAGCTCTCTGGTCTTGGCCATTGTGGAGAGGTTGGAGTTTGTTTCATTGAGTGTGTGGACAGGTTTCTTTTATACAGGTAACGAGTTCAAACAGGTGCAGTTAATACAGGTAATGAGTGGAGAACAGGAGGGCTTCTTAAAGAAAAACTAACAGGTCTGTGAGAGCCGGAATTCTTACTGGTTGGTAGGTGATCAAATACTTATGTCATGCAATAAAATGCAAATTAATTACTTAAAAATCATACAATGTGTTTTTCAGGATTTTTGTTTTAGATTCCGTCTCTCACAGTTGAAGTGTACCTATGATAAAAATTGCAGACCTCTACATGCTTTGTAAGTAGGAAAACCTGCAAAATCGGCAGTGTATCAAATACTTGTTCTCCCCACTGTAAGTGACAGCTAGCAAGATGCACATGATTCATCCATAGCAGAGCGAAAGAGAGCAATGACGTGGTGCACATATCTGCACATATGCGACATAGTACGCAATTTTCGGGGACCACTTTTGGCTCGTGAGCGCTACTTTCAGAACTACTGGCTAAAAAGTATACAAAAGTACCGGAGAATCCCTTTAACTATCATAATGTTTCAGATTTAGCAGCAGATATTTTAATCTCAGTCACTTGAGATGTACTGCACACAGAGCACCTTACAACACTTCTTTTTACAGCCATAATCCAGCCTTGTCCCTGGGGATCTGTCTCACAGTGCTAGATCTTATGTAGCTAGCTATATCACAGATATACTGTAACATGACATGGGTAATTGGAACCACCACAGTAGCCGTGCAGTATGTGTGTACAGGGCTGAGGTTGTGCAGTCCAGGCCGTCACATGTGAGTGACACCAGCAGCAGCTTGGTCATCAGCAATTTAACAACCCAACCCAATCCCCCACCCCTCTAACTTCCCTCTCCTCTATCATACAGTATGTAGGCTACAACACTACACACATTCTCTCTCTCTGTCACACCTGGCTCTGGAAAAAAAAAAAAGACAGCAGTCATGGACCGCCCAAACAAACAGCATTGTCCACCGGTGGGACAGAAACTATTTATAGGAGGGAGCAGCAGCTCTAGGCAGGCGGAAGTTTCTCTCCACCTGTTAGAGTGCTGAGTGACTGGGCCTGGTGCTCCTGGGCTGCAGACTGGAGAGTCCAGCTTGCAGGCCTCCTCTATACAAGACTGTACAGTAAGGTATTCAACAACCAGTTCTAAAGGCTTATTGAAATAAAAGTTATTGCGTGCTGAGGCTACACTTACGCCCCAATTCCAAATGGACCACTTGCTCCTATCTCCATGCACTTCCTGTAGATCTGAAAGGACTGTATTAACAATAGTGATAGCTATACTACTTTGCCCTTTGAAATGCTACAGTAGGTAGACTTTTTACTGTGTGGATTACACTTCTCCAATCCTTTCAGAGCAAGTAAGGAGAAGGGGCTATAGGTTGATTTGGAAATAACTGCATCCTCCTTGCCAACTTCTGCCTCTCTGATGTGTACAATAAACCTCATTAACAAGACAGAGACATATTACTTTGACAGGCACGGTATCTGGCTGTGCATCTTTCTATTCTGTGGTGTGGGTGCTGAAAACCAGTCCATGACAGGGAGTGTTCGTCACCGTAGAAGGATAAAGGGAGAGCCTATCCAGTGAACATTGTTCTGTGGCCACAATGTATGTGTGGATGGGCGATGGAATGCCATTGAATCCTTTCAGTGTGGAGCACGTCCAACTGCCACTGTCTGACAGCCCTGGGTCTTTTTACATGCCTCTAGTCTCTCCACCCTCAGGTTCCTCTAATGCCAGCGAGTCACACAACTGAGTGGAGAGACTTTCCTCACCTGGGGCCTAGGAATAGCAAAGGACCCATCCACACACACTAACATTTACAGGCACCAGTCCTAACATACTGTAAAGGTAATCTACAAGTGAGTTATGCACATACAGTGGGGAAAAAAAGTATTTAGTCAGCCACCAATTGTGCAAGTTCTCCCACTTAAAAAGATGAGACGCCTGTAATTTTCATCATAGGTACACGTCAACTATGACAGACAAATTGAGATTTTTTTTTCCAGAAAATCACATTGTAGGATTTTTAATGAATTTATTTGCAAATTATGGTGGAAAATAAGTATTTGGTCACCTACAAACAAGCAAGATTTCTGGCTCTCACATACCTGTAACTTCTTCTTTAAGAGGCTCCTCTGTCCTCCACTCGTTACCTGTATTAATGGCACCTGTTTGAACTTGTTATCAGTATAAAAGACACCTGTCCACAACATCAAACAGTCACACTCCAAACTCCACTATGGCCAAGACCAAAGAGCTGTCAAAGGACACCAGAAACAAAATTGTAGACCTGCACCAGGCTGGGGAGACTGAATCTGCAATAGGTAAGCAGCTTGGTTTGAAGAAATCAACTGTGGGAGCAATTATTAGGAAATGGAAGACATACAAGACCACTGATAATCTCCCTCGATCTGGGGCTCCACGCAAGATCTCACCCTGTGGGGTCAAAATGATCACAAGAACGGTGAGCAAAAATCCCAGAACCACACGGGGTGACCTAGTGAATGACCTGCAGAGAGCTGGGACCAAAGTAACAAAGCCTACCATCAGTAACACACTACGCCGCCAGGGACTCAAATCCTGCAGTGCAAGACGAGTCCCCTTGCTTAAGCCAGTACATGTCCAGGCCCGTCTGAAGTTTGCTAGAGTGCATTTGGATGATCCAGAAGAGGATTGGGAGAATGTCATATGGTCAGATGAAACCAAAATATAACTTTTTGGTAAAAACTCAACTCGTCGTGTTTGGAGGACAAAGAATGCTGAGTTGCATCCAAAGAACACCATACCTACTCTGAAGCATGGGGGTGGAAACATCATGCTTTGGGGCTGTTTTTCTGCAAAGGGACCAGGACGACTGATCTGTGTAAAGGAAAGAATGAATGGGGCCATGTATCGTGAGATTTTGAGTGAAAACCTCCTTCCATCAGCAAGGGCATTGAAGAGGAAACGTGGCTGGGTCTTTCAGCATGACAATGATCCCAAACACACCGCCCGGGCAACGAAGGAGTGGCTTCGTAAGAAGCATTTCAAGGTCCTGGAGTGGCCTAGCCAGTCTCCAGATCTCAACCCCATAGAAAATCTTTGGAGGGAGTTGAAAGTCCGTGTTGCCCAGCGACAGCCCCAAAACATCACTGCTCTAGAGGAGATCTGCATGGAGGAATGGGCCAAAATACCAGCAACAGTGTGTGAAAACCTTGTAAAGACTTACAGAAAACATTTGACCTGTGTCATTGCCAACAAAGGGTATATAACAAAGTATTGAGAAACTTTTTTTTATTGACCAAATACTTATTTTCCACCATAATTTGCAAATAAATTCATAAAAAATCCTACAATGTGATTTTCTGGAGAAAAAAATGCTCATTTTGTCTGTCATAGTTGACGTGTACCTATGATGAAAATTACAGGCCTCTCTCATCTTTTTAAGTGGGAGAACTTGCACAATTGGTGGCTGACTAAATACTTTTTTTCCCCACTGTATATAATATAATTTGCGATTTAGCAGACGCTTTTATCCAAAGTGACTTACAGTCATGTGTGCATACATTTTTACGTATGGGTGGTCCCGGGGATCGAACCCACTACCCTGGCGTTACAAGCGCCATGCTCTACCAATTGAGCTACAGAGGACCATATATCCAAAAGATGCACCCGTTATGAACACACATGCTTCAGGAACACATACCAGACTCATACTATTATTCCAGCGCTTCCTCTCTTTTCTTCTAAGAAATATCTCTTCTACAAATATCTCTTCTAAGAGCATTGATAGATTTATGTTCTTAGAAGAGATGTTCATATAAAATATATTTCTCCTTCCCAGAAAAGAACTTGTGATATTCAGGCCAAAAGACCTATTTTACTTGCAGTACTAAAATAAAGTGGGGAATTCCACCTTGACACCTCAAAGTTACAGGGTGACAAATCCAAATATCTATTTTCAGTTTTGGAGAGGAAAGGGCAATGAACTCACATATTGGGTCACGACAGCACAAACGCAACATACAAAAAGCATAACCACACCTGGAGTAACAACTGAAGTAACTATATATGCCATGCCATGATTCCAGTCTGAAAATACACAAGTCTACATTCTCACCATCCACCTATTTCATCTTTTATGTTTACATGGCAGAGTTTTACCATCATTTTATGCAGGGCCTTTACAATGTGTAAGGTGAACACACTACTACAGTAAAAGGTGAACACAACAAAGCATATTCTCAGACTTTAGCAATGGCCAAGCTCTCGCACTGGATTTTCAAATACCACACAATGATACCAACCAATGACACAACGTATTGAAACTACTGTAATAACACTGCATCCCAAACAATCTATCAATCAACCAAACTTCCCAAAAAGGCCCACCATGTTTAACAACAACACACCTACAAGTACTGTACTAGTACTGTAGCAGTAATTCAATATTTGATGTCATACAAGGGTTGGGTGACTGCTTTAAGCACTGACCATTAAATAAACCACAACAATGAGATTCAAGCTTAATGCAAGACAAAAGGATAATCTCATTGGTCAAAAGACAAATGGGATATGGGATGTATAAATATCTTCATGTGTGTACAAAGTATGGATAATTGTACTCTGAATTGGATGAATCAAGCTCTTACCCTGGAGATGGTCAGGGGCATGTTGAAGTCCTTGCCTCCCTGCAATCGGAAGCCCCATGGGGCCGGCCCACTCAGAGAAATGTTGTAGGTACTCATTCTTCCAAAGGCTTTGATTGCTTGGATGGTTTAATCTTCCTCCAAGGTGGTGTCCAAAAATTGAGGTAGAGGTGGTGGGGCAGGAGCCAAGTAGCCTCTGAAAGCAGAAAAAAGGTGTAAAAAAATTAAAGTGGAGGACAAAAAAAAGATACAATATCTCCCTGAAATGTCAAGTGAGACTGGGAGTACAGCAAATGAAAAACCAACCCAGTACAGCCACAGACAAATACGTAATTCAAGCCCACCCCTTTTTAAATAATAAGAGAAAGATGGACAGAAGAGAGTAGAGAGCCAGAGGAAGAGAGGTCTTGCCTGCTTAGATGAGCTGAAGTGACAGCCTAAGAATAGTCACCCCTCTGCAGAAAGCAATAGCACAGTGGCAGTGTGGGGGGGGGGTCCCTTATATGGCATGTAAGGGAACACCCAGTATGCCAGGCCTGCCATGATTCACAGGGCTAATATAGCCTCTTCCTAGGCCAACAGATTTTTCTAGACCCCCCTAACTCCAGACTAGGGTCTTCCCAAAACTGTGTCTCCTCACACCTCACACTGGGAGTGGCTTGAGGAAACATCTCATTAACATTACAGTAGCAGTACACAGATTGTGAAAGAGGTAGTCCTGGTTGTTAAGTCGAGGCTAAGGTGTGATCCTCTTTGATTTCTCCATGTGTTCCACTTTCACAAAATCTACCCCAGTATGGATTCTCAACAGTTGGGCAACAGGTTAAAAAAAAAAAAAAGACCACCACCAGAGTCCATTCAATTTGGAATTATTACGCCATATATTCAGAACCCAAAGGAGATCTAGGTAGTGTAGTTCTGAGAAAAGAACAGGCCAGATCATACGGCCTTACCCTGGCACGATAAGACCAGTGTTCTGATACAGTCAGGCAGGCAGGCAGTGTAGTGTGTCACAAGGGCTGAGTAGTGACACAACACAGGACAAGAGATAATTATTAAGGGCCCGCTCCCTGCTCCGAGACCCAGCCTAATTTGGTTGACACCCTCCTAAAGAGACATCACATGCACTAAGTTTAGCCCTCATTGTCAATGGAGGAATTTGTTGGAAAGAGCGAAGACGGTGAAAGAAACCTTTGGTTATTTTTGGCAGAAAATCACTCCATTTAATGACTCTCCTGGGAGTCTGACCGGATAAGTGAGAGCCCAGCCTCTGACATGATGTGAACTACAATGCAGCGTTAACTAATACAGGGATGGGCAACTGGCGGCAAAGGGTGGCTATTTGAAGAATCTCAAACAGAAAATATATTTTGATTTGTTTAACACTTTTTTGGTTACTACATGATTCCATATGTGTTATTTCATTTTTATTTTTGATGTCTTCACTATTATTCTACAATGTAGAAAATTGTAAAAATAAAGAGAAACCCTGGAATGAGTAGGTGTGTCCAAACTTTTGACTGGTATTAATATATATAAATAAAAATGTATACACACTATATATACACACACAAAAGTATGTGGACACCCCTTCAAATTAGTGGATTCGGCAATTTCAGCCACACCTGTTGCTGACAGGTGTATAAAAATCAAGCAGACCACCATGCAATCTCCATAGACAAACATTGCCAGTAGAATGGCCTTACTGAAGAACTCAGTAACTTTCAAAGTGGCACTGTCATAGGATACCACCTGCTAGAGCTGCCCCGGTCAACTGTAAGTGCTCGCCGAGTGCTGAAGCGCGTAGCGTGTAAAAACCGTCTGTCCTCAGTTCCAACACTCACTACCGAGTTCCAAACTGCCTCTGGATGCAATATCAGCACAAGAACTGTTCATTGGGAGCTTCATGAAATGGGTTTCCATGGCCGAGCAGCCGCACACAAGCCTAAGATCACCATACACAATGCCAAGCGTCGGCTTGAGTGGTGTAAAGTTCATCGCCATTGGACTCTGGTGATGTGGATATGCGTTCTCTGGAGTGATGAATCACGCTTCACCATCTGGCAGTACGCCGGACCCATCTGGGTTTGGCAGATGCCAGAAGAACGCTACCTGCCCCAATACATAGTGCCAACTGTAAAGTTTGGTGGAGGAGGAATAATGGTCTGGGGCTGTTTTTCATGCTTTGGGCTAGGTCCCTTAGTTCCAGTGAAGGGAAATGTTAACGCTACAGCATACAATGACATTCTAGATGATTCTGTGCTTCCAACTTTGTGGCAACAGTTTGGGGAAGGCCCTTTCCTGTTTCAGCATGACAATGCCCCCGTGCACAAAGCAAGGTCCATACAGAAATGGTTTGACGAGATCGGTCTGGAAGAACTTGACTGGCCTGCACAGAGCCCTAACCTCAACCCCATCAAACACCTTTGGGATTAATTGGAACGCCGACAGCAAGCCAGGCCTAATCGCCCACACATCAGTGCCCGACCTCACTAATGCTCTTGTAGCTGAATGGAAGCAAGTCCCCGCAGCAATATTCCAACATCGAGTGGAAAGCATTCCCAGAAGAGTGGAGGCTGTTATACCAGCAAAGGGGGGACCAACTCTATATTAATGCCCATGATTTTGGAATGAGATGTTTGACGAGCAGGTGTCCACATACTATTTGGTCATGTAGTGTACGTACATATACATATATATATATATATATAAAGGCAGAAAAAAAAGAAACGTCCTCTCACGGTCAACTGCATTTTTTTGTAAATATTTGTATCAAAGTAAGATTCAACAACTGAAACAAACCAGTTCCACAGACATGTTACACAGACATGTGACTAATATAAATGGAATAATGTGTCCCTGAACAATCGGGGGGGGGGTCAAAATCAAAAGTAATAGTCAGTATCTGGTGTGGCCACCAACTGCATTAAGTACTGCAGTGCATCTCCTCCTAATGGACTGCACCAGATTTGCCAGTTCTTGCTGTGAGATGTTACCCCACTCTTCCACCAAGTCACCTGCAAGTTCCCAGACATTTCTGGGGGGAATGGCCCTAACCCTCACCCTTCGATCCAACAGGTCCCAGACGTGCTCAATGGGATTGAGATCCGGCCTCGTCGCTGGCCATGGCAGAACACTGACATTCCTGTCTTGCAGGAAATCATGCACAGAACAAGCAGTATGGCTGGTGGCATTGTCATGCTGGAGGGTCATGTCAGGATGAGCCTGCAAGAAGGGTACCACATGAGGGAGGAGGATGTCTTCCCTGTAACGCACAGTGTTGAGTTTGCATGCAATAATGACAAGCTCAGTCCGATGATGCTGTTACACACCGCCCCAGACCATGACGGACCCTCCACTTCCAAATCGATCCCGCTCCAGAGTACAGGCCTCGGTGTAACGCTCATTCATTCGACGATAAACGCGAATCCGACCATCACCCCTGGTGAGACAAAATCGCGACTCGTCAGTGAAGAGCACTTTTTGCCAGTCCTGTCTGGTCCAGCGACAGTGGGTTTGTAACCATAGTCGACATTGTTGCCGGTGATGTCTGGTGAGGACCTGCCTTACAACAGGCCTACAAGCCCTCAGTCCAGCCTCTCTCAGCCTATTGCGGACAGTCTGAGCACTGATGGAGGGATTGTGCGTTCCTGGTGTAACTCGGGCAGTTGTTGTTGCCATCCTGTACCGGTCTCGCAGGTGTGATGTTCGGATGTACCAATCCTGTGTAGGTGGTTACACGTGGTCTGCCACTGCGAGGACGATCAGCTGTCCGTCCGGTCTACCTGTAGCTCTGTCTTAGGCGTCTCACAGTACGGACATTGCAATTTATTGCCCTGGCCACATCTGCTGTCCTCATGCCTCCTTGCAGCATGCCTAAGGCACGTTCACGCAGATGAGCAGGGACCCTGGGCATCTTTCTTTTGGTGTTTTTCCAGAGTGGAAAGGCCTCTTTAGTATCCTAAGTTTTCATAACTGTGACCTTAATTGCCTACCGTCTGTAAGCTGTTAAGTGTCTTAACGACCGTTCCACAGGTGCATGTTCATTAATTGTTTATGGTTCATTGAACAAGCATGGGAAACAGTGTTTAAACCCTTTACAATGAAGATCTTTGAAGTAATTTGGATTTTTACAAATTATCTTTGAAAGACAGGGTCCTGAAAAAGGGACGTTTATTTTTTTGATGAGGTGTTATATATATATATATATATATATATATATATATATACACACACAGTGGGGAGAACAAGTATTTGATACACTGCCGATTTTGCAGGTTTTCCTACTTACAAAGCATGTAGAGGTCTGTCATTTTTATCATAGGTACACTTCAACTGTGAGAGACGGAATCTAAAACAAAAATCCAGAAAATCACATTGTATGATTTTTAAGTAATAATTTGCATTTTATTGCATGACATAAGTATTTGATACATCAGAAAAGCAGAACTTAATATTTGGTACAGAAACCTTTGTTTGCAATTACAGAGATCATACGTTTCCTGTAGGTCTTGACCAGGTTTGCACACACTGCAGCAGGGATTTTGGCCCACTCCTCCATACAGACCTTCTCCAGATCCTTCAGGTTTCGGGACTGTCGCTGGGCAATACGGACTTTCAGCTCCCTACAAAGATTTTCTATTGGGTTCAGGTCTGGAGACTGGCTAGGCCACTCCAGGACCTTGAGATGCTTCTTACGGAGCCACTCCTTAGTTGCCCTGGCTGTGTGTTTCGGGTCGTTGTCATGCTGGAAGACCCAGCCACGACCCATCTTCAATGCTCTTACCAAGATCTCGCGATACATGGCCCCATCCATCCTCCCCTCAATACGGTGCAGTCGTCCTGTCCCCTTTGCAGAAAAGCATCCCCAAAGAATGATGTTTCCACCTCCATGCTTCACGGTTGGGATGGTGTTCTTGGGGTTGTACTCATCCTTCTTCTTCCTCCAAACACGGCGAGTGGAGTTTAGACCAAAAAGCTCTATTTTTGTCTCATCAGACCACATGACCTTCTCCCATTCCTCCTCTGGATCATCCAGATGGTCATTGGCAAACTTCAGACGGGCCTGGACATGCGCTGGCTTGAGCAGGGGGACCTTGCGTACGCAGCAGGATTTTAATCCATGACGGCGTAGTGTGATACTAATGGTTTTCTTTGAGACTGTGGTCCCAGCTCTCTTCAGGTCATTGACCAGGTCCTGCCGTGTAGTTCTGGGCTGATCCCTCACCTTCCTCATGATCATTGATGCCCCACGAGGTGAGATCTTGCATAGAGCCCCAGACCGAGGGTGATTGACCGTCATCTTGAACTTCTTCAATTTTCTAATAATTGCGCCAACAGTTGTTGCCTTCTCACCAAGCTGCTTGCCTATTGTCCTGTAGCCCATCCCAGCCTTGTGCAGGTCTACAATTTTATCCCTGATGTCCTTACACAGCTCTCTGGTCTTGGCCATTGTGGAGAGGTTGGAGTCTGTTTGATTGAGTGTGTGGACAGGTGTCTTTTATACAGGTAATGAGTTCAAACAGGTGCTGTTAATACAGGTAATGAGTGGAGAACAGGAGGGCTTCTTAAAGAAAAACTAACAGGTCGGTGAGAGACGGAATTCTTACTGGTTGGTAGGTGTTCAAATACTTATGTCATGCAATAAAATGCAAATTAATTACTTAAAAATCATACAATGTGTTTTTCTGGATTTTTGTTTTAGATTCCGTCTCTCACAGTTGACGTGTACCTATGATCAAAATTACAGACCTCTACATGCTTTGTAAGTAGGAAAACCTGCAAAATTGGCAGTGTATCAAATAATTGTTCTCCCCACTGTATGTGTCAAGGTGCTGATGTGGATGCGGTGGTGAAGTCAAGCGCAGGACACAGAGGAATAAGTCAAGACGACTTCACTAATCACCTCTATAGGTACACACAAATAAACGACCTCGAAACAAATACGCGAGTGCGTAAAATCACACGAAATGCCAAGGTACCGAACCTATACATACATGACAGGCGGACAATAACACACAAAATACAAAAATAACATAGGTGAACTTATAGGTGACATAATCAATACAGAATACGAAACAGGTGCACTAACTAGACATGACAAAACAAACATCGAAAACATCAAATGGTAGTAGCTAGTACTCCGGGGACGACGAACGCCGAAGCCTGCCCGAGCAAGGAGGAGGAGCAGCCTCGGCGGCATCCGTGACATATATATAGAAAATGATGTCATGGGTTTAGAAGCTTCTGATAGGCTAATTGACATCATGAGTCAATTGGAGGTGTACCTGTGGATGCATTTCAAGGCCTACCTTCAAACTCAGTGCCTCTTTGCTTGACATCATGGGAAAATCAAAATAAATCAGCCAAGACCTCAGAAAATAAATGGTAGACCTCCCCAAGTCTGGTTCATCCTTGGGAGCAATTTCCAAACGCCTGAAGGTGCCATGCTCATCTGTACAAACAATAGTACGCAAGTATTAACACAATGGGACCACGCAGCCATCATACCGCTCAGGAAGGAGACACATTCTGTCTGCTAGAGATGAACGTACTTTGGTGCGAAAAGTGCAAATCAATCCCAGAACAACAGCAAAGGACCTTGTGAAGATGCTGGAGGAAACCGGTACAAAAGTATCTATATCCACAGTAAAACGAGTCCTATATCGACATAACCTGAAAGGCCGCTCAGCAAGGAAGAAGCCACTGCTCCAAAACCGCCAGACTACGTTCTGCAACTACACATGGGGACACTAATTGAGTGTATGTAAACTTCTGTCCCACTGGGAATGTGAAGGAAGAAATAAAAGCTGAAATAAATCATTCTCTCTACTATCATTCTGACATTTCACATTCTTAAAATAAAGTGGTTATCCTAACTGACCTAAGACAGGGAATTTTTACTAGGATTAAAATGTCAGGAATTGTGAAAAACTGAGTTTAAATGTATTTGGCTAAGGTGTATGTAAACTTCCGACTTCAACTGTATATACACAACTGTTCAAAAGTTTGGGGTCACTTAGAAATGTCCTTGTTTTCTCCATTAAAATAACATCAAATTGATCAGAAATACAGTGCAGACATTGTTAATGTTGTAAATGGCTATTGTAACTGGAAACGGCTGATTTTTTATGGAATATCTACATAGGCGTACAGAGGCCCATTATCAGCAACCATCAGTCCTGTGTTCCAATGGCACGTTGTGTTTGCTAAGCCAAGTTTAGCATTTTAAAAGGCTAATTGATCATTAGAAAACCCTTCTGCAATTATGTTAGCACAGCTGAAAACTGTTGTGCTGATTAAAGAAGCAATAAAACTGGCCTTCTTGAGACTAGTTGAGTATCTGGAGCATCAGCAATTGTGGGTTCGATTACAGGCTCAAAATGGCCAGAAACATCTAACTTTCTTCTGAAACGCGTTAGTCTATTCATGTTCTGAGAAATGAAGGCTATTCCATGCGAGAAATTGCCAAGAAACTGAAGATCTCGTACAACGCTGTGTACTACTCCCTTCACAGAACAGCGCAAACTGGCTCTAACCAGAATAGAAGGAGGAGTGGGAGGCCCCGGTGCACAACTGAGCAAGAGGACAAATACATTAGTGTCTAGTTTGAGAAACAGACGTCTCACAGGTCCTCAACTGGCAGCTTCATTCAATAGTACCCGCAAAACACCAGTCTCAAAGTCAACAGTGAAGAGGCGACTCTGGGATGCTGACCTTCTAGGCAGAGTTGCAAAGAAAAGGCCATATCTCAGACTGGCCAAGAAAAATAAAATATTAAGATGGGCAAAATAACACAGACACTGGACAGAGGAAGATTGGAAAAAAGTTATGGACAGACGAATCGAAGTTTGAGGTGTTCGGATCACAAAGAAGAACATTTGTGAGACCAAATGAAAATATGCTGGAGGAGTGCTTGATGCCATCTGTCAAGCATGGTGGAGGCAATGTGATGGTCTGGGGGTGCTTTGGTGGTGGTAAAGTGGGAGATTTGAACAGGGTAAAAGAGATCTTGAAGAAGGAAGGCTATCACTCCATTTTGCAATGCCATGCCATACCCTGTGGACGTCGCTTGATTGGAGCCAATTTCCTCCTACAACAGGACAATGCCCCAAAGCACAGCGCCAAACTATGCAAGAACTATTTAGGGTAGAAGCAGTCAGCTGGTATTCTGTCTATAATGGAGTGGCCAGCACAGTCACCGGATTTCAACCCTATTGAGCTGTTGTGGGAGCAGCTTGACCGTATGGTACGTTAGAAGAGCTCAATTTCGAATCTCATAGTAAAGTGTCTGAATACTTATGTAAATAAGGTTTCTGTTTTTTATTTTTAATAAATTAGCAAACATTTCTAAAAACCTGTTTTCACTTTGTCATTATGGGGTATTGTGTGTAGATTGCTGAGGACATTTATTTTATTTTATCGATTTTAGAGTAAGGCTGTAAAGTAACAAAATTTTGAAAAAGTCAAGGGGTCTGAATACTTTCCAAAGGCACTGTATCTACCTGCCTACTTGGACTGAAATGCAATAACTACCACCACCACATTGCACAATCTAGGCCCCTCAGAATCATCAGTTATTCCTATAGTCATGTTCCATTTCCGTCTGCAAAGACAAACTTTTTGTCTATAGTTGGAAACATCTTGTAGATTATCAATGAAGAATAACAAAGGTAACTGCCAATAATGTGACAATATAATGCCTATAGAGTAGAAATATTATTGAAGAAAGGTGAGTAAACAACATATCAAAAGGCATATTTACAAAATGTTATAGATGGAAATAACCTACTAATAAACTCATTCATATATGCTGAAAATCCAGAACATGCAAGGCTATGATGACCTCTAGGATACAAAGGGATTTGAGTTTGAACAAGGACAGGCTTTTTGTTTGCATGAAAAAAATGTTGCAGAGAACTTAAAAATAAATACAATAATAACTTAGACCTATAACCGGTAATATTGTATTTGATTTTTTAATCTATTGGGCAACATATTTTCTAAACATTTTGAATAACCAGGCTATGGGGCTACTCTTCAAAATCAATGGCTAGTGATGTCGAGACTAGAGAGTTGCACACAGGTAAAGGCAGCCACATACATCAGTTTGACTAGGCGAAGTGAAAACCTGTGCTCGCATACTCCCTAAAGACCTTTGCTTGAAAAACAAACAAAAAATATGGCAATTTTACGCTTGTTTGTCACCATAGCAACAACATAGCCATTACACTTCCTTAAAATAAATCAAGAAATCTGTAATTACATTTTGACGTTTTTGCCAAGGTGGTCTTGGTCGTGCAATTTTATATCTAGCTAAGATGTTTGGTGCAGTATCTCTCAAGTGAAAAAATTACATAAACTAGTAGTGCACTCTCGTTGCATGACAGCAAACACTGAATTGAAGAATCCTGTCCATAGTTCCCACCCCTACTGTTAACCAATCACCAACGAAGGCTACCGAACTTCAACTTACCTAGGCTAGGTGCGTCGCATACTCCCTAAAGACCTTTGCTTGAAAATTGAGAAAAAAAGTGGCAATATTACTGTTGTTTGTCCTTCTTGAGCCACCATAGCCAGAAACACCTCCTCAAAGATAAATCAAGAAATCTGTAATTAATTGTCGTTTTTGCCAAGGTCTTAGTCATTCAATTTTAGTATTTCTCAAGTGAACAAAATATTCATTAAAACGAATCTCTTATTGAATGACAACAAATACTTCATTGAAGAATTCCGTCCCTAGTTCCCACTCCTACTAGGAGTAGTAACTGGCGAAGGGTCGCGAACAGACGGAAAAAAACCTTGCCGAACACCAATACATCATAATATGCGTGAACTGTTTAGAGTGAGAAACATGCGACAGGCTTAAATCAACCTTGCCCACCTCAAACAATTCGTCCTACACCGAAATGCCGCATTCAAAAGAACTGGGAACTCGGAAAGCGCTGACTTCAGTGCGTTCAAGACAACTGGGACATCTGGAAAAAACGAGATCCTACTGGGAAAAAACATTTTAAATGGTCATCCAACTAAGAATTCCAAGTCAGAATCTTTATCTTTAGAAACGTCCGACTTTCCAACCTAAAGATCACTGACATCATGATTTAACCTCGTTTGTTATCGAGTTCCCAGTTGTCTTGAAAGCACCAATTGTTAGAGGCAACACTAGCGCCATCCCACACCTGATAGTGTCATTATGCAAACAAATTCCCAGATGAGATGCAGCATAACAGGCATAATTGAATGGGATTTTTGATTGAATGGGGTGTTCAGTTCAAGCTTTTACATGCAAAACCGGAGCAAGTGCAGCTTTATAGCTGTTGTGACAAACAAACATGAGGTCCCGACCGTGCAGTGAGCCTGTTGCATCCAATGGCGACCAACAAGGATTATTGTAAAGAACTACAATTGCTTCAAATTCCATTCAGTTCAGGACTCACGGTAAGCGCTCTAAACAAGCTGACGGCGTTAACGTTACTACCTGCCGTTGTTATTTGCAGTTCTCCTCTCCGTCCCGTCTTGTGTCGCCGCTATGTCACTCGGGACAGCCTTATCTGATCCCCGGGACCCGTGGCTGCTGTTAACGGTGGATTTTCATTAACGTGGAATTGTTAAAGCGACAGTCGTCCTTTATCTCCAGGCCATCTCAGAGACACATGTTGAAGCACCAAAACAGAAATGAAAAAAGACGCACACTGTTGACATATATAGAACTCTTACAATTCCACACCTGTCTGCTGACTAGGCCTAAACTGCCAATCATAACAACCCTGCAGATTCGCTGTATGCATATGGTTTGGAGTCAATGTTGTGCAGGTAGATTAAAAAGCATTTATTCAAAAAAAATTGCATTTTCTATTTCATGTGAGTTAATGATTGATTCTTAGCTGCTGTATTGTTCATGGACTTAGAAATACCAGCAGAGCTCATAGGTGCTTTGTAGGTGTCACAGCAGGCCTGTGATCAGTGAGGGATGGATGTGTCCAGGGGACTCATCTCCTTCTTGTCATCTCCTCAACTGCCTCCCAGGCCCTGAGCTCTGAGCACACATACCCTCTGTGTGGGGGGAATCCAAATGGAGAAGGAAAAGGAACGCCATGGTTCTTCAAGGTTGTCAATTCCATAGGTAAGGAAACTCATCATAAATGTATTTTTCCTGCCTCAGAGAGATGTTATGGAGAGTGAGGGTGTACATGCAGTGGTATGCTACATATATAATCACAGTAGTGGTACGACAATGTTACAAGTGCTAGTACAATAATACAATCCCCATCACATGATGCATGTTTACCTGGTATCTTAGCCTCTGTCCTTGTTAAATGTCATATTAACCTTGTTTTGGGTTTGCATGAACAGCCCCGGAGCACTGTAAAGTTCCCAAATAGACCCTGAAGTTTTTAAAACCCTAAATCAGTGTGATAATGTGATAGTCACAATATTATAAATGCCCTTGGATGAGAAATGGGGCTAGATAGCTAACAACAACAGCAGCAATTTACAGGGCAGAAAGATTCATTTCACACACTATATTATCCATCTTTCTGAGTCCATTGCTATCATTAAACTCTAAATAACAGGCCACATGTGACTTCGGTGTAGCACAGATTTTATTTTATTTTTACCTTTATTTAACTAGGCAAGTCAGTTAAGAACAAATTCTTATTTACAATGATGGCCTACACCGGCCAAACCCGGACGACGCTGGGCCAATTGTGCGCCGCCCTATGGGACTCCCAATCACGGCCGGTTGTGATACAGCCTGGAATCGAACCAGGGGGTCTGTAGTGACGCCTCAAGCACTGAGATGCAGTGCCTTAGACCACTGCGCCACTCGGGAGCCCAGATAAATATGTAATTTAGGCAGTCTGGAGGACACACAGTCTGACTTTTCAAAACACCTAAGAATGCTTAAATAGTGTATGAAATAAGAGGTCTCACAGACAGGAAAACAACAATTTGTTTCTCAGAACAATCTGTCTGTTCGGTGAATAACAGCCTTTATATATCAGTCGTTTATTTCCTGTCATCAAAGATGTGTAATAGTGTGAGTTGGAGCTATCCTGGAGTAGCTGTCATTTCTTGTTCTTCTAGGCCTATGGCATAACTACTTATTACTGAGCATGCCACATGCCACATGATTGTGGAAGTTATTACTTGTATATAAAATAACATCCCATTGCAGCCGGATATACACTACCAGTCAGAAGTCTGGACATACCTACTCATTATAGGGTTTTTCTTTATTTTTACTATTTCTTACATTGTAGAATAATAGTGAAGACATCAAAACTATGAAATAACACATATGGAATCATGTAGTAAGCAAAAAAAGTGTTAACAAATCAAAATACATTTTATATTTGAGATTCTTCAAATAGCCACCCTTTGCCTTGATGACAGCTTTGCACACTCTTGGCTTTCTCTCAACCATCTTAATGAGATAGTCACCTGGAATGCATTTCAATTAACAGGTGTGCCTTAAAAGTTAATTTGTGAAATGTATTTCCTTCCGTTTGAGCCAATCAGTTGTGTTGTGACAAGGTAGGGGGGGGTATACAGAAGATAGCCCTATTTGGTAAAAGACCAAGTCCATATTATGGCAAGAACAGCTCAAATATGCAAAGAGAAACGACAGCCCATCATTACTTTAAGACATGAAGGTCAGTCAATACGGAACATTTCGAGAACTTTGAACGTTTCTTCAAGTGCAGTCGCAAAAAACATCAAGCGCTATGATGAAACTGGCTCTCATGAGGACCGCCACAGGAATGGAAGACCCAGAGTTACCTCTGCTGCAGAGGATAAGTTCATTAGAGTTACCAGCCTCAGAAATTGCAGCCCAAATAAATGCTTCAGAGTTCAAGTCACAGACACATCTCAACATGAAGTGTTTAGAGGGAACTGTGTGAATCAGGCCTTCATGGTCAAATTGCTGCAAAGAAACCACTACTAAAGGACACCAATAATAAGAAGAGACCTGCTTGGGCCAAGAAACACGAGCAATGGACATTAGGTCAGTGGAAATGTATCCTTTGTGAGACGCGGTGTGGGTGAACGGGTTATCTCCGCATGTGTATTTCCCACTGTAAAGCATGGAGGAGGAGCTGTTATGGTGTGGGGATGCTTTGCTGGTGACACTGTCTGTGATTTATTTAGAATTCACGGCACAATTAACCAGCATGGCTACCACTGCATTCTGCAGTGATACGCCATCCCATCTGATTTGGGCTTAGTGGGACTATCATTTGTTTTTCAACAGGACAATGACCCAACACACCTCCAGGCTGTGTAAGGGCTATTTTACCAAGAAGGAGAGTGATGGAGTGCTGCATCAGATGACCTGGCCTCCACAATCCCCCGACCTCCACCCAACTGAGATGGTTTGGGATGAGTCGGACCACAGAGTGAAGGAAAAGCAGCCAACAAGTGCTCAGCATATGTGGGAACTTCTTCAAGATTGTTGGAAAAGCATTCCAGGTGAAGCTGGTTGAGAGAATTCCACAAATTAACGTTTAAGAAGGCACACCTGTTAATTGAAATGCATTCCAGGTGACTACCTCATGAAGCTGGTTGAGAGAATGCCAAGGGTGGCTATTTAAAGAATCTCAAATATAAAATATATTTTTACTTTTTTGATTACTACATGATTCCATGTGTTATTTCATAGTTTTGATGTCTTCACTATTATTCTACAATGTAGAAAATTCTAAAAATAAAGAAAAACCCTTGTGTGCAATTATGGGCCATCCCATTCTTACATATAAATGGACAGTTGATTGACAGGTTCAGCCCTTATGCAATCTCTCTTATGTTCCCATCCCATGTTCTGTAATGTGTGACTGATAGTGTGAATCCATTATCAGGGAAATGACTAGGGGTGCAGCAAGCAAGCAATACCAAAGCCCCAATGGACATGAGCAGACATTACATTATTTTTGCATATTCAGTAGAGTTAGATGTGCAGAATAGCATGTTACAGACTCGCCAATGCAGGTCTGATGAAATGAGTGGTTTGTAGAAACCGATCTGTCCAGATAGTCTTAAGACAATATGGATGAGAACTCATGACTGCATGTCTCATGTTTGCATTATGTCTTCATAGTTGGATCAAGCTATGCTTTTGAATGATTTCGGTGAAAACTGCTGTTGGTGAAAGAGCTTCCATTATTTGTCAGTAGACAGTATCTGACATCAACACATTCTTTCTTACTTACATGGTCAATGTTCAATTAGAAACATGAAAAGGTTTAGGATGCCAATGTCAAGTGCAATGGAAACTAATTTTATCATACGCATGTATGGAGCCCATAGGGTCATACATTATTTTCATACACATACAAGTTGAAAAACCCACACATTTATCAGTTCACCCACTTAAGGGTATACAGGCCCACTGCTTTGGTCATCTGAGATTTCCTGTCACTTATCTATGGAGGGAATGCTGTAAATAGAACCTGCATAACTCTCTTTGAAGCCTACTAAAGTGGCCTACAAGTACGTTATGGCTCTAAGTATTGATCTTATAGGTGTTTTGCAGTTCAACCTCCTACCAGAAGAGGTCGGATCAGTTCTGCTAGTGGCCAATGGCCATATACTTTGGGCTCAGAGGGTATCTAATGAGAACAAAGTGGATAACAAAGCATCCATAATTCTTCATTACTAAATTCACTTTCCAACTACTGGGGCCATAAATCTGCTGTTTCATAAGGCCCACCCACCAGCTACTGGCCCTTACCTGGCTCAGGAGATCAGAGGTTTTAAGGGAAGGCCTCTGTCTGTTTGTGTGTGTGTGTGTGTGTGTGTGTTAATTTGCCTCTTGTTTGAACAATACTTAAAAAAATACTGAAGCATCACAAGGTAGAGGATACATTGAGTAATATATATATATTTATTTACACAAATAAATTAGAACAACACTGATTGGACCTACTATAAGGATCAAATCTACAATAAATCCTTTTTCATATTTCCAAACATATAGTCCTTTTCTGTAAGATAGACGCCTCTCAATAATACAAATACACATAAACAAATTAATTAAACACCTGTATTTAAGTTCAACACCATTATACTACAGAACAACAAAATAGATTACAACTTAGCATTTGATAAGACTGAACAACATCTATTTGGAAAACATTCGGCAATTGAATCCATTTTAGAAACTTTCTCCTCTGAGATACTGAGAGCAGAGGGGGACATACAGTTATCTTTCATTGTTAGGAATGCTTTTTAATCAACCTTTCAATCCCTGCCCATCTGGAATGACGCTGAACTCTCAAATTTCTCTGCTCACTGGCCATGAGACATTGAGAATCATTGGGAACACTATTTACACGTCACTGTGCGGCTCAATCACATATAATACATCTCACACTTCAGAATGGTGGGTTACACAGGAAGCCCAATTCCGATATTTTTTCCACTGATTGTTCTTTTGACCAATCACATCAGATCTTTTCACATCAGATCTTTTTCAGAGCTGATCCGATTGGTCAAAAGACCAATGAGTGGGAAAAAAGATCAGAATCGGGCTGCCTGACAACGCAGCCCTTGTCACAATGAAGCATGGGCACAATCCCAAATCGTCCCCGTCGCCCTATGCACTTGTGTAGATCTGAGAGGATTTGACAGGTGTAATCAATCTGGTAATGGCACCACCTTGCCCTCTGATAGGCTAGGTGGAAGTTTCACCAAATCAAATCCTCTCAGATCTCCACAAGTGCATAGGGCTTAGGTTTTAGGGGACGATTTTGGATTGGCCCACAGTTTCCCTTTCCCAAAACAGTATATGGATGACACTGCGCACTGAGTTGCCAGTAAGATATAATAACCAAGTACGATCTGACAAACAGGCAGTCTTCATGATTGAGCGTCAATGCAATTGCTAAGGGGCAATTTATGGTCAATTTACTCTGATGGATCAGTCAACAGGAAGTGTGTTTTCCACTTCCTAGGGACAAGGCTCAGTGGGACACATCCTGTATCTCAATGAGACAGCTTTGTAGTTGGCCTACTCATACAGGCAGATAAATTGCAAACACGGGGTGAGGTTATTTTCTGTTCGCATTCTACCCTTCCAAATTAGACAACAAAACAACTTGTTGCACTTTAGTCAATATTTTATGTTTGTGATCTTCGGACCTATTATAGAGTATGATGAAGTCTTTCATACACTATACTATCATTATAGTCACCTATATTACAGTCATGATCTGTATTGAAACTCACTATAGACCCAATTTAGGGAAGGCTATTTAACAGCTGAGGTACAATCAACAATAATGTTCATTATTTCCACCCATACAAACACAGGGAACATTGAATTCACATTCTACAACACTGCTCATAGTACTGTACAATTCACTTTACAGTTACTTCCAAAAGCTTGAATCACAAAATAAAAGCAGTACAACACAAATATACAGAAGCGAATAAGAACTGTAAAATAAAATCCTTAAATATCTAGACTTTAAAAAAAAAAGTGCTTCTGCAGATCATAAGAACACTATTGGATCATTTTTAAGTTTGATTTCACAAGAGTGAAGTTATCATTAACTGTGCCATTAGACAATTCATTGTGGAGCAAAATGCGCTGATACTGATTCTCCCATGAATTACAATCAAAAAGACCCCCATGGGACAGAAAAATAAATACTTATGGTCATCTTAGTGTGGAAATCTTTTCAATATATTACGTATTTGAAATTCAATACGCAGCTTCTTACAAAGCAAATTTTACACTGCTTTATGACAAGCATAATCTAAAAAACAGGCAACCGTAATAAATAGGAAACCAGACACTCAACAGATGTACTATGAACCTGTACACTTGTGTCTTCTCATTACAAGTGGTATCAATCACTATCTCTCGGACTCTCAACCATTGTGTCCTGCAGTCTGTCAGTCTATTTGGTTCCATCAAAACCCAATAGTACCAGTTAACACTAGTTTGGTGATTGAAGTTAGAGGAACTGATGAGAAACTGACAGAAGCGGTGCGTGGGTAAAATCGCTGGGGAAGCCAAGCTAGTAAAAAAGCCATATTACAACATATGTTGTGATAATTGAGTTGTTTGCGCTATAACCGTTCGTTCATACGCCACCGTGATATATAATAAGGCCGTGACAACAAAAAGACAGTCACACAGAGGTGGAATAAATTCAACTACACATATGTTTGTTTTATCACAAAACCGGAAAGCAACATCTGTCCGGTGATGTCCACAAAGCAAATATTGCATACAAACAGTTATATCACCTGCAGCATGCTCAAGCAAGTTAATGTTTTTGACAGTTTAGTAAACAACTACTGATTTAGAACCACGGAGTTACCACAAGTCAGCACAAAGACAACAGGAGCACTGCCTCCGCTATTCCAGCACCATTTCAACTTAAACATTTAAACATCATCAAATCAACAAGGCTATGCAGTATATACTTAGTTTAATACACTGAAAAAAAACTTAAAGATACCCCCCCCCAAACATTTTTCCTATCAATGTTGCTAAATATCATGTGGCTGTCCATGGTACTGATTTCTGTGTGTGTGTGTGTGTGTGTGTGTGTGTGTGTGTGCGTGCACGTGCAAGTAAAACAAAAAATGTTGACTCACCCTACTTGAAGACTAGTTGAACGCCAATGCCATCCTCCTCTCTTACATGTTGGCAAAACGATCTATGGCTCGGTCATACAGTACACTTGTAGTTTTTGTTGCCATAGGCTATTTAGCTAAAATGCTTGCTAGCCTGACTTCCTTACATGAGCAACAATGAACCAACTAAGTTAGCTAGCTAGGTAACACAGTATTAGGTTACATCTAGGCTATATATTGCTGCACCAGGATAACCCACAGTTAAGCTCAGCTCAACGCTGATTGTCTAATTATTTTATATTTTTTTATGAAGGGAGGCCAAATGCTTGCTAGCATCAATCAATCAGCATCAAGCTAGCATCGGCAACATGTGATACTCTCTTGGTTCAGACAGCATCAGGTACAGTGGGGAAAAAAAGTATTTAGTCAGCCACCAATTGTGCATGTTCTCCCACTTAAAAAGATGAGAGGCCTGTAATTTTCATCATAGGTACACGTCAACTATGACAGACAAAATGAGATTTTTCTCCAGAAAATCACATTGTAGGATTTTTAATTATTTTTTTTGCAAATTATGGTGGAAAATAAGTATTTGGTCAATAACAAAAGTTTCTCAATACTTTGTTATATACCCTTTGTTGGCAATGACACAGGTCAAACGTTTTCTGTAAGTCTTCACAAGGTTTTCACACACTGTTGCTGGTATTTTGGCCCATTCCTCCATGCAGATCTCCTCTAGAGCAGTGATGTTTTGGGGCTGTCGCTGGGCAACACAGACTTTCAACTCCCTCCAAAGATTTTCTATGGGGTTGAGATCTGGAGACTGGCTAGGCCACTACAGGACCTTGAAATGCTTCTTACGGCCACTCCTTCGTTGCCGGGCGGTGTGTTTGGGATCATTGTCATGCTGAAAGACCCAGCCACGTTTCATCTTCAATGCCCTTGCTGATGGAAGGAGGTTTTCACTCAAAATCTCACGATACATGGCCCCATTCATTCTTTCCTTTACACGGATCAGTCGTCCTGGTCCCTTTGCAGAAAAACCAGCCCCAAAGCATGATGTTTCCACCCCCCATGCTTCATAGTAGGTATGGTGTTCTTTGGATGCAACTCAGCATTCTTTGTCCTCCAAACACGACGAGTTGAGTTTTTACCAAAAAAGTTATATTTTGGTTTCATCTGACCATATGACATTCTCCCCAATCCTCTTCTGGATCATCCAAATGCACTCTAGCAAACTTCAGACGGGCCTGGACATGTACTGGCTTAAGCAGGGGGACACGTCTGGCACTGCAGGATTTGAGTCCCTGGCGGCGTAGTGTGTTACTGATGGTAGGCTTTGTTACTTTGGTCCCAGCTCTCTGCAGGTCATTCATAGGTCCCCCCGTGTGGTTCTGGGATTTTTGCTCACCGTTCTTGTGATCATTTTGACCCCACGGGGTGAGATCTTGCGTGGAGCCCCAGATCGAGGGAGATTATCAGTGGTCTTGTATGTCTTCCATTTCCTAATAATTGCTCCCACTGTTGATTTCTTCAAACCAAGCTGCTTACCTATTGCAGATTCAGTCTTCCCAGCCTGGTGCGGGTCTACAATTTTGTTTCTGGTGTCCTTTGACAGCTCTTTGGTCTTGGCCATAGTGGAGTTTGGAGTGTGACTGTTTGAGGTTGTGGACAGGTGTCTTTTATACTGATAACAAGTTCAAACAGGTGCCATTAATACAGGTAACGAGTGGAGGACAGAGGAGCCTCTTAAAGAAGAAGTTACAGGTCTGTGAGAGCCAGAAATCTTGCTTGTTTGTAGGTGACCAAATACTTATTTTCCAGCATAATTTGCAAATAAATTCATTAAAAATCCTACAATGTGATTTTCTGGATTTTTTTTCTCTCATTTTGTCTGTCATAGTTGACGTGTACCTATGATGAAAATTACAGGCCTCTCTCATCTTTTTAAGTGGGAGAACTTGCACAATTGGTGGCTGACTAAATACGTTTTTCCCCCACTGTACATGGGCTACACATACTGAGACAGAGGCACGCTATTTCCCTCGCTCTGATGATTTCTCTGGTGAGATTCAGCAACTTGTGAATTGACAGAAAATTATGAAAACACAGAGAGCGATGAAAGATAAATTATTTTATAATTGTAATGTATTTATTGGTCAAATATTTGGGGAAGCCTGGCTTCCTTTGGCATCCATGAATAGACGCCACTGGAAACTGATGCCGGAATTCAAATCTGCCATAGATAATGTTTACTCAGTGTCTTTGTTTACCAACTAAGCTACTGCCCATGGACCAACCACTTCTTATTCTGTAAACTGGATGCATCTAGAATAGCTAAAACCATTCTGGATTCAATCCAGATCCGGGTTAAAATGTAAAGGTAATTTCCAATTGAGCCGACATATGCAGCGTTTGCCGTGAATGCAGTCTCCGCGAATGCGGGAATATTGCCTTTAAATTTAAATCGAGCTATAACACAGATCTTCTGCGATACGGATTGAATCTATACTGCATAAATACAGCAACAGAATATTGTGTTAAAATGCAGGTTCCTACACATTCTAATGGTCAATTACATTTAAGTCTCTCTTTCTCAAGGCCCATGGCTGTGTGACGGAATCTGAGTTGACTACAGCCTGGATCCATAATAAGAACTTCTCCCAGCGAAGATACACTACATGACCAAAAGTATGAGGACACCTGCTCGCCGAATATCTCATTCCAAAATCATGGGCATTAATATGGAGTTGGTCCCCCCCTTTGCTGCTATAACAGCCTTCACTCTTCTGGGACGGCTTTCCACTAGATGTTGGAATATTGCTGCGGGGACTTGCTTCCATTCAGCCACAAGAGCATTAGTGAGGTCGGGCACTGATGTTGGGCGATTAGGCCTGGCTTGCAGTCGGCGTTCCAATTCATCCCAAAGGTGTTTGATGGGGTTGAGGTCAGTGATCTGTGCAGGCCAATCAAGTTCCACACCAATCTTGTCAAACCATTTCTGTATTGACCTCTCTTTGTGCACGGGGGCATTGTCATGCTGAAACAGGAAAGGGCCTTCCCCAAACTGTTGCCACAAAATTGGAACCACATAATTGTCTAGAATATCATTGTATGCTGTAGCGTTAAGATTTCCCTTCACTGGAACTAAGGGGCCTAGCCCGAACCATGAAAAACAGCCCCAGACCATTATTCCTCCTCCACCAAACTTTACAGTTGGCCCTAGGCATTGGGGCAGGAAGTGTTCTCCTGGCATCCGCCGAACCCAGATTCGTCCGTCGGACTGCCAGATGGTCAAGCGTAATTCATCACTCCAGAGAACGCGTTTCCACTGCTCCAGAGTCCTATGGTGGCGAGCTTTACACCACTCCAGCCGACGCTTGGCATTATGCATGGTGAACCTAGGCTTGTGTGCGACGTTGCTTCCAGAGGCAGTTTGGAACTCGGTAGTGAGTGTTGCAACCGAGGACAGATGATTTGTATGCACTATGCGTTTCAGCACTCTGCGATCCCGTTCTGTGAGCTTGTGTGGCCTACCACTTCGCGGCTGAGTCGTTGTTGCTTCTAGATGTTTCCACTTCACAATAACAGCAGTTACAGTTGACCGGGGCAGCTCTTGGGCAGACATTTGACGAACTGACTTGTTGGACAGGTGGCCACGTTGAATGTCCTATGACGGTGCCACGTTGAATGTCACTGAGCTCTTCAGTAAGGCCATTCTACTGCTAATGTTTGTCTATGGAGATTGCATGGCTGTGTGCTCGATTTTATAAACCTGTCAGCAACGGGTGTGGCTGAAATATCCGAATCCACTAATTTGAAGGGGTGTCCAAATACTTTTGTATATATACAGTGAGGGGAAAAAAGTATTTGATCCCCTGCTGATTTTGTACGTTTGCCCACTGACAAAGAAATGATCAGTCTATCATTTTAATGGTAGGTTTATTTGAACAGTGAGAGACAGAATAACAACAAGAAAATCCAGAAAAACGCATGTAAAAAATGTTATAAATTGATTTGCATTTTAATGAGGGGAAATAAGTATTTGACCCCTCTGCAAAACATGACTTATAAAATTATAGACTGATCATGTCTTTGTCAGTGGGCAAACGTACAAAATCAGCAGGGGATCAAATATGTTTTTCCCTCACTGTAGTGTAGATCCCTCAGATAGCCATCTCCAGCTCAGCCTGTTTGTCACAACTGCATTACTACACACAACAGTTCTGTTGTGTGTAGGGGACCTGGGCTAGGGGAAATGTTTGAAAGGGGTTTGAAACGGTTGGGCTGCTGTGTCACTTTAGGAACTACCTTACGATTGTAGCTCACTCAGATGACCTGGTGAAAGCTTAGCAGACAACACAACCTATCCCATGTGCTTACAGTAGTACAGTCTGCTAGCACATTGACAAAGCAACAAAACAAAAACGTCTTAATAAAGAACATACAGCAAGAGTATTCACATGGGGGTTAACTTGACTTTTAGATAAGTTGCATGTTGAGTACAGACCCTGGCATTTACTATAAATCATAATGTACTGAACATAAAAACAGGGGTGGTTGTGATCAGATGAGTGGTGTAGAGCCATCACTGATAGGGGAGTTAGAGGGAAGTGTTAACCCCTGCTGGACACTCTCCAGTGGCCCCTTAGTTACAGACCCTACATCTGCATTGCCATTGGCTGGCCTGGTACTGGAACCATGGGAACTGGTCCTAAGGACAGGTAAGAAGGGGCTGGTCTCGGAGGTGATGACGATGCTGGTGATCCGGCCAATCATTCCTCTAGTTATGGTGTCTTCTGACGAATCACCTGCCTATCGAAGTCAAACAGAAGGTGAGATGAGAAACAGCGAACATAAAATGCTAAATTGTTGATTTTCTCACCCAATTATCTAGCTATGCAACATTGCAATTTAAGACAAAGATTGGATTTTTGGTTTTACATTATTTTCCCTAAAAGACAGTCTTGTATACTTCAAAGCCTATCTAGACCAGGGATGGTCAACTTTAATGGGGTTGGGGGCAACAAACAATGGGGGGGCCGCGGTGGCTCGTGGGTCTGCATACCCACATCCATACCCACACGTAGTCAGAACCGGCCTTAGCCTTTTGGGGGCCCTAAGCTAAATTCTGTTTGGATTTATTAACAACAAAAAGGTAAGATGTGTTTTTAATTCTGGTGCCGCTCTGCACACACAAACTTGTTAGTTAGCTAGCTAGCTAACGTAAGCTCTGGTCCAACACTAAGCCAACTCTCGGAAGTTCAAAGACATTCAAAGTTCCTCCGTAGGTACGATTCTGTGGGCCTAATTTAGATAATGCATGTCATCACAAAATGCCCAGCGCTTCAAGCCAAGCCTCCTCCTCCACCCTCTCTCGCTTTCTCCCCACCCGCAAAACTTCAGCCACATCTCGCGCCCTACACTTGTCTGTCCATCACGCATAAACAATGATAACTTGCCCGCTCCATAGCAAGCTGTTCTAGCTGCACTGATTGGTGAAGTAATTAAATATTGAGCTTAATGTAAAAACATAAAGTGATTTCAGAGGTTTAAAAACTTTTTTGGGGTTCGAACCGGTTCAGAACTTTTTATTTTGCTAGTCAGAACAGTGGAACGGACCCAACTAAATAATGGTTCTGTTCAGAACGAAACGATCAGAAAATAATTTTGGTTCCTACACCTGGCCGGCCGTTAGACTAATTTACCAATCTAAAACATTTTAGCTGACATGGGCTAATTGAGAACGCATTCACATCAGTCAACACTAAACACACTGAGGCTATGATGGAAATAAAAATATGTTAAATCATCTTTGGCTAAGGCAGAGACTATAGAGCGAATTTGGCCCGCGGGTGATTTAATATATATATTTTTTTATTTTATTTTATTGTTGGACATAAAAAGACTGTAAAAACACCAGCAACTCAGCTCCAAATGATTTTCATTTTGGAAATATATTGTGATGTCACGAGAGGCTGCGTCCTGGAGGGACGTTACATCCCCCTGAGGTGGCTGCAAACCCAGACAGCTATGGCTCCATCTGCTGGTATGGTCGGGAACTCCACCCCTCTTGGCCAATCTTCCCACGCAGCTGAAACAAATGAGGAGCTGATGAGCTGAAGGTTTGGGAAGGGAAGAGACACACTGAGGGGAGTGGGTGGGGGGGTGAAGAAACACAGTCTCCAACCTGGGCTCTCTGGAGGACAAGAGTGCTGCACGTCCACTTCCATGAGGAATATAAGGATTTGGGAGACACTTACCTTTGGGGAAATACTCACCTTTGGATATATGCACCTGTGGAAATACGTGTGGGACATTGGGAAGGACGTTTTGCTGGGTTGGCCACTAGCTGCAACGTGGAATACAGTAAGACTGGGGAAAAGTTATTTGAGCGAGGGAGAGTTATGATTTTGGATGTGGAAGAGACATCCCTGAACTGTTAACCCTTAAAGAGCCACCAGAGAACAGAATTGTGTTATACTTTCGTTAGTTTCCCAAGACCTTTAATAAAATCCTTGTTTTGTTGAACCTGGTCTCCTTGCACTACTTGAGCAATCCCGCTGAAAGCTGTGTAGCCTCTCGTGACATCACAGATGGTGGAGAATGCGGGCACGCTCAAGCGTTAATAGTGCATGTCAGAGGAGGATACCGAAGGTTTGATCACCCAGTTTTCCAAGTTGGCCGTAGGCTCCCCGCCGACTGAAATGGAGGACATATTGAAAGCCCTTGTTGCTGGCCAGCAAGCCCAGATGCAAGCAAACGTGGCTCTCTTGGAGGAGCAAAAGAAAGCCAACCTTCTGAAGGCAGAGGAATTGCAGTTGCAGAGACAGAGGGTGGTCCAAAATACCCGCCCAATAAAGGCAAAGTGACTTTATATCTAAGATGGGAGCTACCGATGACATTGAGGCATACCTGCATGCATTTGAGGCCACGGCCACTAGGGAAGCCTGGCCCAAGCAACAGTGGGTTGGTCTGTTAGCCCCCTTTCTAACCGGGGAAGCGCTGAATGCTGTCCGGGACCTGGGCCCTGACCAGGTTACTGACTATGATGCCCTGAAGTCTGAGATCCTCAGCAGATATGGACTCACAAAGTTTGGTATGGCCCAGCGCCTTCACAGTTGGACCTTCCAACCAGACCAACCTCCTCGGGCGCAGATGCATGAACTTGTCCGAATCGCAAGGAAATGGCTGGATCCGCAGAGGAATACAGCAGCGGCGGTGGTGGAGGCCGTTGTGGTGGATCGTTACCTACGCGCCCTGCCTTATGAGTGCAAAACGGTTCATCAGTCAACAGGCCTTGACCACGGCTGATCTGACCGTGGAAGCTGTGGAAAAGTACCAGGCCACAGCGGAGATGCTGAATGCCGAAAAGACCCCAGGAGTGCGCCCCACCACAAATGGGAAGAACCCGTCCAAAGGATTCCCAAGGTCTCGAACCCAGCCACGTCAGGACTTATCCCGGCTCCAGGGGGAGCCAGAAACCAGGCGGGTCCAAGAAGAGTACACCAGGAGGGGGAAACTCGACAGTGTTACCGTGTGTGGGGAGATGGGACATATCTCCTGGCAGTGTGGAAACCAGCCGATGAACCTATGCCCACTGCGAAGTCCTCCAGCTCAGCACCCACACACCGCTTTGCCTCGCCTCTTGGGAGTCGAGATGGCGGCCCAGATCGACCCCCCACCTGCCCGGTAACTGTGAATCACCATGATGTGGAGGCCTTACTGGATTCTGGTAGCCGGGCCACCCTGGTGCGTAAGGATTTGGTGGGCCCAACGTGTCTGACCCCGGGAAAGTCCTCCCAGTTTCCTGTGTCCATGGGGACACCAGAGAATACCCCATTACTGAACTTACAATGACCAGCACACGGGGAACCATACACACGACGGTGGGGTGGTTGATTCCCTCCCCGTCCCTGTCCTAATTGGACGAGAACTGCCCAGCCTTTTACCCACTCTGGAGAGAGTCTCAGGAGAGGATAACCCGAGTACCTCGGAAACGGAGAGGCAAGACTCATCCTGGGAAGGCTCCGGTGCAATCCTCCGAGTTACTCACTCCCGCCCGGGCTCTGATAGGGATGGCAGGTGCCCAGACCGACACAGAGACGGGAGCTACAGAATCTGGACAAAGAACTGTCTGGTCTGAAGGGGACCGCTGAGAGGTATCGTTTGTTAAAGCAACAGTTAGACATGAAGACAGAAGAGTTAGGATATCCTCCAGGCTAAACTCCAACAGAGCTCCTTCCTAAGCAACAGGAGGAGCTGGAGAGGCTGCGCAGGACCATCGAGGAGTGTGAGGAGACCCTGCGCAGTAGTAAGGAGGTCCAGAAGAAGGCAGAGGAGAAGTACAAGGTGTTGGAGAACAAGATGAAGAATGCGGAGGCAGAGAGAGAGAAGGAACTGAAAGCTGCTCAACAGAAGCTAAACTCTGCTAAAACCAAGGCTGATGCGTTTCAGTAAGAAACTCAAGGAGAGACAACAGGAGGCTGAGTCCCTGGTCCTAGAGTTGGAGGAGTTGAAGAGAGAGCAGTCTGGCAAGCACCACGGCAATGCGGACGCCCTCTCCCGGCGTGATGCCTTCTTCGCTGCCTTTACCCCGACGAGGACGTCGGTCCCGAGGAGGGGATGTGTGATGTCACGAGAGGCTGTGTCCTGAGGGACGTTACATCCTGAGGTGGCTGCAAACCCAGACAGCTATGGCTCCATCTGCTGGTGATGGTCGGGAACTCCACCCTCTATGGCCAATCTTCCCACGCAGCTGAAACAAATGAGGAGCTGATGAGCTGAAGGTTTGGGAAGGGAAGAGACACACTGAGGGGAGTGGGTGGGGGGTGAAGAAACACAGTCTCCAACCTGGGCTCTCTGGAGGACAAGAGTGCTGCACGTCCACTTCCATGAGGAATATAAGGATTTGGAGACACTTTACCTTTGGGGAAATACTCACCTTTGGATATATGCACCTGTGGAAATACGTGTGGGACATTGGGAAGGACGTTTTGCTGGGTTGGCCACTAGCTGCAACGTGGAATACAGTAAGACTGGGGAAAAGTTATTTGGGCGAGGGAGAGTTATGATTTTGGATGTGGAAGAGACATCCCTGAACTGTTAACCCTTAAAGAGCCACCAGAGAACAGAATTGTGTTATACTTTCGTTAGTTTCCCAAGACCTTTAATAAAATCCTTGTTTTGTTGAACCTGGTCTCCTTGCACTACTTGAGCAATCCCGCTGAAAGCTGTGTAGCCTCTCGTGACATCACAATATATATACAGCTCTGGAAAAATTAAGAGACCACTGCAAAAATTTACGTTTCTCTGGTTTACTATTTATAGGTACAGTGGGGAGAACAAGTATTTGATACACTGCCGATTTTTTGCAGGTTTTCCTACTTACAAAGCATGTAGAGGTCTGTAATTTTAATCATAGGTACACTTCAACTGTGAGAGACGGAATCTAAATCAAAAATCCTGAAAATCACATTGTATGACTTTTTAAGTAATTAATTTGCATTTTATTGCATGACATAAGTATTTGATCACCTACCAACCAGTAAGAATTCCGGCTCTCACAGACCTGTTAGTTTTTCTTTAAGAAGCCCTCCTGTTCTCCACTCATTACCTATATTAACTGCACCTGTTTGAACTCGTTACCTGTATAAAAGACACCTGTCCACACACTCAATCAAACAGACTCCAACCTCTCCACAATGGCCAAGACCAGAGAGCTGTGTAAGGACATCAGGGATAAAATTGTAGACCTGCACAAGAATGGGATGGGCTACAGGACAATAGGCAAGCAGCTTGGTGAGAAGGCAACAACTGTTGGCGCAATTATTAAAAATGGAAGAAGTTCAAGATGACGGTCAATCACCTCGGTCTGGGGCTCCATGCAAGATCTCACCTCGTGGGGCATCAATGATCATGAGGAAGGTGAGGGATCAGCCCAGAACTACACGGCAGGACCTGGTCAATGACCTGAAGAGAGCTGGGACCACAGTCTCAAAGAAAACCATTAGTAACACACTACGCCGTCATGGATTAAAATCCTGCAGCGCACGCAAGGTCCCCTTGCTCAAGTCAGCGCATGTCCAGGCCCGTCTGAAGTTTTCCAATGACCATCTGGATGATCCAGAGGAGGAATGGGAGAAGGTCATGTGGTCTGATGAGACAAAAATATAGCTTTTTGGTCTAAACTCCACTCGCCGTGTTTGGAGGAAGAAGAAGGATGAGTACAACCCCAAGAACACCATCCCAACCGTGAAGCATGGAGGTGGAAACATCATTCTTTGGGGATGCTTTTCTGCAAAGGGGACAGGACGACTGCACCGTATTGAGAGGAGGATGGATGGGGCGATGTATCGCGAGATCTTGGCCAACAACCTCCTTCCCTCAGTAAGAGCATTGAAGATGGGTCGTGGCTGGGTCTTCCAGCATGACAACGACCCGAAACACACAGCCAGGGCAACTAAGGAGTGGCTCCGTAAGAAGCATCTCAAGGTCCTGGAGTGGCCTAGCCAGTCTCCAGACCTGAACCCAATAGAAAATCTTTGTAGGGAGCTGAAAGTCCGTATTGCCCAGCGACAGCCACGAAACCTGAAGGATCTGGAGAGGGTCTGTATGGAGGAGTGGGCCAAAATCCCTGCTGCAGTGTGTGCAAACCTGGTCAAGACCTACAGGAAACGTATGATCTCTGTAATTGCAAACAAAGGTTTCTGTACCAAATATTAAGTTCTGCTTTTCTGATGTATCAAATACTTATGTCGTGCAATAAAAAGCCAATTAATTACTTAAAAATCATACAATGTGATTTTCTGGATTTTTGTTTTAGATTCTGTCTCTCACAGTTGAAGTGTATCTATGATAAGAATTACAGACCTCTACATGCTTTGTAAGTAGGAAAACCTGCAAAAGCGGCAGTGTATCAAATACTTGTTCTCCCCACTGTATGTGTTTGGGTGAAATTAACATTTTTGTTTTATTCTATAAACTACTGACAACATTTATCCCAAATTCCAAATAAAAATATTGTCATTTAGAGCATTTATTTGCAGAAAATGAAAACTGGTCAAAATAACAAAAAAGATGCAGTGTTGTTAGACCTCGAATAATGCAAATAAAATAAGTTCATGTTCATTTTTAAACAACATAATACTAATGTTTTAACTTAGGAAGAGTTCAGAAATCAATATTTGGTGGAATAACCCTGATTTTCAATCACAGCTTTCATGCGTCTTGGAATGCTCTCCACCAGTCTTTCACATTGATGTTGGGTGACTTTATGCCACTCCTGGCACAAAAATTCAAGCAGCTCGGCTTTGTTTGATGGCTTGTGACCATCCATCTTCCTCTTGATCACATTCCAGAAATTTTCAATGGGGTTCAGGTCTGGAGATTGGGCTGGCCATGACAGGGTCTTGATCTGGTGGTCCTCCATCCACACCTTGATTGACCTGGCTGTGTGGCATGGCGCATTGTCCTGCTGGAAAAACCAATCCTCAGAGTTGGGGAACAATGTCAGAGCAAAAGGAAGCAAGTTTTCTTCCAGGACAACCTTGTACGTGGCTTGATTCATGCGTCCTTCACAAAGAGAAATCTGCCCGATTCCAGCCTTGCTGAAGGACCCCCAGATCATCACCGATCCTCCACCAAATTTCACAGTGGGTGCGAGACACTGTGGCTTGTAGGCCTCTCCAGGTCTCCGTCTAACCATTAGACGACCAGGTGTTGGGCAAAGCTGAACATTGGACTCATCAGAGAAGATGACCTTACTCCAGTCCTCTACGGTCCAATCCTTATGGTCTTTTGCAAACCTCAGCCTGGCTCTTCTTTGCTTCTCATTGATGAAGGGCTTTTTTCTAGCTTTGCACGACTTCAGCCCTGCCCCTAGGAGCCTGTTTCGAGCCGCCCTCGCCGTGCACTTCACCTCAGCTGCCGTTTGCCATTCTTTTTGTAGGTCACTTGATGTCATCCTACAGTTGTTGAGTAATATTTGAATAAGTTGGCGGTCATCTCGGTCAGTAGAGAGTCGTTTTCGCCCTCTGCCGGTCTGTAGCTTTGTTGTCCCCAATGTCTGCTGCTTGACCTTGTTCTTATGAACCGCCGTCTTTGAAATCTTAAGGATGGAAGAAACCTGACGCTCACTGTATCCCTCTGCCAGTAAAGCCAGAATTGAAACCTTCTTTTCCTCACTCAAAACTTTCCTTTTCAACTCTTTTGGCATGGTCAATTGTTATTTTTTGATTAATACTACTTTTGAGGTACTATTAGCACTGTTTTTGCCATCCAGCTGGTCCTATTGCAAGAGGATAGTGATTACCACAGCAGTGGTTTTTATACTTTCCCTCGTTAAATAAGATTTGGTTCAGGTGATCACCTAATCAGTACCTAATTCAGTAGAATGAGGTGTGCCTCTGTGTTGGAATTCAACAGACACTGGAATGGAATGGCTGTCATACATGTAGAGATGCTGATTTAAGAAACATTTACAGTGGTCTCTTAATTTTATCCAGACCTGTGCCGAAGAAGATGGCTGCCGTTTTACAGCCCTCTAACCAATTGTACTACTATGTGTGTTTTTCCGCGTTATTTGTAATTTATTTTGTACATAATGTTTCTGCCATCGTCTCTTATAACCAAAGAGAGCTTCTGGATATCAGGACAGCGATTACTCACCTCGCGTTGGACGAATACTTTTTCTTACGAGGCGTTCGCGAAGGATATTCTACAGACTCCCGACAAGGCCCAGATCCCTGTCATTCGCGTGAGGAAGAGACGGAGATATCGTGGACGCAGATCCGGGTGCCTTGTAAGGATCCGACGGCAACGAGTAAACTGCCTCCTCCCATCAATCCTATTAGCCAATGTTCAATCTTTTGAGAATAAAATTGACGATTTAAGATTACGGTTATCCTACCAACGGGACATTAAAAACTGTAATATCTTATGTTTTACGGAGTCGTGGCTGAACGACAACAATGACAACATTCAGCTAGCAGGCTATACGCTACATCGGCAGGACAGAACGGCAAACTCCGGTAAGACAAGGGGTGGCGGTCTCTGTATATTTGTAAACAACAGCTGGTGCACAAAATCAAATACTAAGGAAGTCTCGAGGTTTTGCTCGCCTGAGGTAGAGTATCTTATGATAAGCTGTAGACCACACTATTTACCAAGAGAGTTTTCATCTATATTTTTCATAGCTGTCTATTTACCACCACAAACCAATGCTGGCATTAAGATTGCACTGAATGAGTTGTACAAGGCCATTAATCAACAGGAAAACGCTCATCCAGATGCAGCGCTCCTAGTAGCCGGGACTTTAATGCAGGGAAACTTAAATCTGTTCTACCTCATTTCTACCAGCATGTTAAATGTGCAACCAGAGGGGAAAAAACTCTAGACCACCTTTACTCCACACACAGAGACGCATACAAAGCTCTCCCTCGCCCCTCCATTTGGCAAATCTGACCATAACTCTATCCTCCTGATTCCTGCTTATAAGCAAAAACTGAAGCAGGAAGCACCAGTGATTCGGCTAATAAAAAAGTGGTCAGATGACGCAGATGCTAAGCTACAGGACTGTTTTGCTAGCACAGACTGGAACATGTTCCGGGGATTCTTCAGACAGCATTGAGGAGTACACCACATCAGTCACTGGCTTCATCAATAAGTGCATCGATGATGTCGTCCCCACAGTGACCGCGTACATACCCCCCAACCAGAAGCCATGGATTACAGGAAACATCCGCACTGAGCTAAAGGGTAGAGCTGCCGCTTTCAAGGAACGGGACTCTAACCCGGACGCTTATAAGAAATCCCGCTATGACCTCCGACGAACCATCAAACAGGCAAAGAGTCAATACAGGTCTAAGATTGAATCATACTACACTGGCTCTGACGCTCGTCGGATGTGGCAGGCTTGAAAACTATTACAGACTACAAAGGGAAGCACAGCCGCGAGCTGCCCAGTGACACAAGCCTACCAGACGAGACTAAACCACTTCTATGCTCGCCTCGAGGCAAGCAACACTGAAGCATGCATGAGAGCACTCAGCTGTTCGGGACGACTATGTGATCACGCTCTCCGTAGCTGATGTGAGTAAGACTTTTAAGCAGGTCAACATTCACAAGGCCGCAGGGCCAGACGGATTACCAGGACGTGTACTCCGAGCATGTGCTGACCAACTGGCAAGTGTCTTCACTGACATTTTCAACATGTCCCTGACTGAGTCTGTAATACCAACATGTTTCAAGCAGACCACCATAGTCCCCGTGCCCAAGAACTCTAAGATAACCTGCCTAAATGACTACCGACCCGAGCACTGACGTCTGTAGCCATGAAGTGCTTTGAAAGACTGGTCATGGCTCACATCAACAGCATAATCCCAGAAACCCTAGACCCACTCCAATTTGCATACCGCCCAACAGATCCACAGATGATGCAATCTCTATCGCACTCCACACTGCCCTTTCCCCACCTGGACAAGAGGAACACCTACGTGAGAATGCTATTCATTGACTACAGCTCAACATTCAACACCATAGTGCCCTCTAAGCTCATCACTAAGCTAAGGATCCTGGGACTAAACACCTCCCTCTGCAACTGGATCCTGGACTTCCTGACGGGCCGCCCCCAGGTGGTAAGGGTAGGTAACAACACATCTGCCACACTGATC
Source organism: Coregonus clupeaformis (assembly GCF_020615455.1). NCBI lineage: Eukaryota > Metazoa > Chordata > Actinopteri > Salmoniformes > Salmonidae > Coregonus > Coregonus clupeaformis. The sequence goes on from NC_059228.1 coordinate 13,134,818, forward strand.
CTCAACACGGGGGCCCTCAGGGTGCGTGCTCAGTCCCCCTCCTGTACTCTCTGTTCACCCATGACTGCATGGCTAGGCACGACTCCAACACCATCATTAAGTTTGCCGCTGACACAACAGTGGTAGGCCTGATCACCGACAACGATGAGACAGCCTATAGGGAGGAGGTCAGAGATCTGGCCGTGTGGTGCCAGGACAACAACCTCTCCCTCAACGTGACCAAGACAAAGGAGAGTGATTGTGGACTACAGGAAAAAAGAGGACTGAGCACGCCCCCCATTCTCATCGACGGGGCTGTAGTGGAACAGGTTGAGAGCTTCAAGTTCCTTGGTGTCCACATCACCAACGAACTATCATGGTCCAAACACACCAAGACAGTCGTGAAGAGGGCACGACAAAGCCTATTCCCCTCAGGAGACTAAAAGATTTGGCATGGTTCCTCAGATCCTCAAAAAAATTCTACAGCTGCACCATCGAGAGCATCCTGACTGGTTGCATCACCGCCTGGTATGGCAACTGCTTGGCCTCTGACCGCAAGGCACTACAGAGGGTAGTGCGTACGGCCCAGTACATCACTGGGGCAAAGCTCCCTGCCATCCAGGACCTCTATACCAGGCGGTGTCAGAGGAAGGCCCTCAAAATTGTCAAAGACTCCAGCCACCCTAGTCATAGACTGTTCTCTCTCTCTGCTACCGCACGGCAAGCGGTACCGGAGTGCCAAGTCTAGGTCCAAAAGACTTCTCAACAGCTTCTACCCCCAAGCCATAAGACTCCTGAACAGCTAATCATGGCTACCCGGACTATTTGCACTGCCCCCACCCCATCCTTTTTACGCTGCTGCGATACTCTGTTAAGTATTTATGCATAGTCACTTTAACTCTACCCACATGTACATATTACCTCAACTACCTCAACTAGCCGGTGCCCCGCACATTGACAATGCAACGGTACCCCCCTGTATATATAGCCTCCCCTACTGTCACTTTATTTTACTGTATATATAGCCTCCCTACTGTCACTTTATTTTACTTCTGCTCTTTTTTTTCTCAACACTTTTGTTGTTGTTTTATTCTTACTTTTTTGTTTAAAATAAATGCACTGTTGGTTAAGGGCTGTAAGTAAGCATTTCACTGTAATGTCTGCACCTGTTGTATTCGCGCATGTGACCAATAAAAATTTGATTTGATTTGATTTGTGTGTGTGTATATGTGTGTGTGTATATATATATATATATATATATATATATATGTGATTGTATACAATTGTAAGCAAGGTTTTAAATTATTATGTTTTAGTAAAATGTTATATCTGTTTGGGCTTCTTGCAGTCAATTTGCAATCTTCAAATTATTTGTAATTATGTTCGGCCCCCTGACCATCCGCCTCAAGAAAATCTGCCCGCGGCTGAATCTAGTTGATGATCCCTGCTATAGAGTCTTCTCCATATGGGAGACTGGGAGCCATATTACGTACTTATGGGCTCAAGAGGGTAGAAAACAGGGAAAACATGTGTTATATTTCAGACTGAGCAAAGGTTAAATAGGGCACCAGTGCTGCTTTGATTTTTATTGAAGAAGGTAATGGCAAGCCACCTAGTCGATACAGCAACAAGCGAATTAACTGACACTCATTATGGGTACACAGCTGGAAGTCGTGGTCACTGTGGCCCACGCCTGTCATGGAGATGTTGTCCACATCGTAAGAGCTCTGGAAGATACAAAATACATGATGTGAGGTTGTTTCCTGCTATTATAATAAGTGACGAACTGCGAGTCACTTCAATGTCGACACTCAATTAAATTCCAGTCACACAAAACACATTTGTTGGGTCACGTAGTAAAGACGTTCTAATAATTGTAGGGATTCCTTATATAAGAGGCAACACATAACAATTAAGCCTTCATTAATGATTTGATCTTGAATGGGCGGATATTGATAACAATCAGGCTTGAAAAGTCAGTGTTACAGTCCATTGTGAGGCTCCACAACCCTTGCACAGTCTTCTACATTTTGCTGCTTTAAAATATAATCTAAATTAAATTGATTCAATTTGATTTTTTCCTACGGATCTACACAACCTACTCCACATTTTCAAAGTGAAAGAAAATTATAGAACATTTCTAATTAATAAAAAATTAAGATGTCTTCACACCCCAGAGTTAATACTTGGTGTGGAAGCATTTTTGGCAGCCATTACAGCGGTGAATCATTTTTGAATAAGATTCTACAAACTTGGTACAAGTCTTACGGCAACATATACTGTATCCATTGTCAAGCTCAGTAAATTTGGTTTGGAATCCTTGATGGACAGCAATATTCAAACCATGTCTCTGATTTTCAGCAATTCTACAGTGCATTCGGAAAGTATACAGACCCCTTGACTTTTCCACATTTTGTTACGTTACAGCCTTATTCTAAAATTGATTGAATAAAAAATGTCCTCATCAATCTACACACAATACCCCATAATGACAAAGCGAAAACAGGTTTTTAGAAATAAAAACAGAAATCACCTTATTTATATAAGTATTCAGACCCCTTTGCTCAGGTGCATCCAGTTTCATTGGTCATCCTTAAGATGTTTCTACAACTGGATTGGAGTCCACCTGTGGTAAATTCAATTGATTGGACAGGTCCCACAGTTGACAGTGCATGTCAGAGCAATAACCAAGCTATGAGGTCGAAGGAATTGTCCATAGAGCTCGAGACAGGATTGTGTCGAGGCACAGGTCTGGGGAAGGGTACCAAAACATTTCTGCAGCATTGAAGGTCCCCAAGAACACAGTGGCCTCCATCATTCAAATGGAAGAAGTTTGGACCACCAAGACTCTTCCGAAGAGCTCAGCCCGGCCAAACTGAGCAATCGGGGAGAAAGGCCTTGGTCGGGAGATGACCAAGAACCCGATGGTCACTCTGAATGAGCTCCAGAGATCCCCTCTGTGGAGATGGGAGAACCTTCCAGAAGGACAAACATCTCTGCAGACACTCCACCAATCAGGCCTTTATGGTAGAATGGCCAGACGGAAGCCACTCCTCAGTAAAAGGCAACATGACAGCCCGCTTGGAGTTTGCCAAAAGGCACCTGCAGGAAACGTGACCATGAGAAACAAGATCTTCTGGTCTGATGAAACCAAGATTGAACTCTTTGGCCAGACTGCCAAGCGTTGCGTCTGGAGGAAACCTGGCATCATTTCTACGGTGAAGTCATGGTGGTGGCAGCATCATGCTGTGGGGGATGTTTTTCAGTGGCAGGGACAGGGGAGACTAGTCAGGATTGAGAAAGATGAACGGAGCAAAGTACAGAGATCCTTGATGAAACCTGCTCCAGAGCGCTCAGGACCCCTTAGACTGGGGCGAAGGTTCACCTTCCAACAGGACAAAGACCCTAAGCACACAGTCAAGATAACGCAGGAGTGGCTTGGGACAAGTCTCTGAATGTCATTGAGTGGCCCAGCCAGAGCCCGGACTTGAACCCGATCGAACATCTCTGGAGAGACCTGAAAATAGCTGTGCAGGCAACACTCCCCATCCAACCTGACAGAGCTTGAGAGGATCTGCAGAGAAGAATGGGAGAAACTCCTCATACAGGTGTGCTAGCATGTAGCGTCATACCCAAGTAGACTCGAGCTGTAATCGCTGCCAAAGGTGCTTCAACAAAGTACTGAGTAAAAGAGGTCTGAATACTTATGTAAATGTCATATTTCCATGTTTAATTTTTAATACATTTGCTATAGAAAAAACAAAAAACGCTTTTGCTTTGTCATTATGGGGGTATTGTGTGTAGAATAAGGCTGTAATGTAACAATGTGGAATAAGTCAAGGGGGTCTGAATACTTTCAGAATGCACTGTATATCTATGATCCAAATGACCAGTTATAAATAACCCAAGTACCAGAACTACTACTGCTCGTTAGCACTTGGTGCCCATAGTCTCTTATGACAAATTTACGGGTACTATCAGGCATGCTATCCTATCTACCAAATATTGACCTAGAATCTATAGGAGGTCCACTTAGGTCACTGTTCTCATTTAACTAACGCTTTGGGTGGTCAAACCACTGAATACTGTTATACTGTGGCTCCGAACCCAGATGAAAGCCAGCTAAAGTTTATTCTACTTTTCAGATGAGTGAACAAGGGCAAATACACTAAAGGGGGACATTTAATTAACAGTGAAAACTAACCTCTATCAATAAAGATTACAATTGCATCACAATATGTTGTAAAGAGATTTAAGACACAAATGCAACTTTTCTTTGTCATGAACCCTGATAACACCCATCAGCTATCTCTATATACCCGTTTACAGAAATATGTCTGCTGACCCCTATGCGATTGCTCATACATTTTTAAAAGAGATTCTTATCCTCCGATACAGATTGCCTCCTACAAGTACTGTGCTCCATACCACAGTTAGTAAAACACTGCCTTAGCAGGTGACATCACATTTTAAATAATAACACTGAAAGAACACCATAAAGATGAACACAACGTTTCAAACATGTCATAATCTGATTAGACATCTATGGTACTGCAAAGCCCTCCTAAAGCTTCCTCCCTGGAGTGACCCTGCTCTGCCGTGGATTCATCTTACCATCCTGTCTGTAACGAGGTGCCAGATTAGTTTAGGAGCCATGCGATTGGCTGACACAAATCCAGGGTGCTTTCCAGGCCAAAAGTTGGTTTAATAGGATTCGTTGCGGATTACACAGAAGAATCCT